>NW_011948431.1:1696555-1781475 GCF_000503995.2 Ceratosolen solmsi marchali | reverse complement strand
GATGAAATGAATGAAATATTTATCAGGAGGATCTAGTGCAGTCGTCCATGATGTTGCTGTTACCTTAAACATCGGTTTTATTCCTGCTTAAGTGAAATTTTCCCCTGCCCAATATTGCGCCTTCTTGGCGAAAGAAAAATAGATTAGTTATGAGCGGTTAAAGAAGTGCCGGGTTTCTTGGTTATTCGGCGTGCATAGTCGAGTCGCGCGTTTCGTGGCAAAATGTAAAAAACGGAAGAAAAAAAAGAAAGAAAAGAACGAAAAAAAAAAAAAAATAAATAAATAAATAAATAAATATGAAGAAAGGGAGCGGGTGAAGAAAAAGGCGAATAACGAAAGTGCAGGACAGAGAATAGAGAGGGAATAGTGTGTTTGGCTTAAAATTTCATGATAAAATTCGAGTGCAATTATTATTGTAGCTTGAGCGAGTGCCGCATGCCCTCGTAGAGATTCTCGATCTTATTGCGTTTCTAAGAAATTCGATAAGAAGGGAGAGACTGCGGATGTACATATTCATTTATGATCCTCCGACTGTGGCTTGTATTAATCGATAATCTTATCATCAAAAGCGCGGACCCGCTATCATCGTCGCTCTAAGTGACAGTCACTCAATACACACGAGATAAGTGCTCGAGCGCTTAAAAGAATTCTTTAAACCTTGTAGCTTTAAGCGATGATTTTGTACGTTAGGCTTGTTAATAGCGTGAGCTCGCATTATCGCATAATCAATTCGTTTGCAATTTTCTACTGCAACTCGCGTACAATCTCCTCACTTATAATCTAACGGTTGGTTATTGCGCGATAATAGCTTGCTTTTTCATTTAATCGAACTGCTAATTAATTAGCCGCTCGCGCATGTCCATTTAGACAACGGCGGCACAAGAGCTTGAGATTAATTTGTACATTATTAATTTGTTTATTAAACGTTGATATTATGCTTTTGCAATTGCCATTGTTAAAGTAGCGAGAGCCGTTAACGAGAAGGTGGGAATAAATATTAGAACATCGTTCGCGATATACTTTCACGTTTACCATTGCCTCGTACGCTCATAAGTGCAACATTTAATAATATTAAAATGAATACTATTTAAACATCCCAATAATACGCTTGAGATGTGATATTGAAAGATTTTCTATAATATTATCGCACGAATTCTGCAAAATAGCCGTCGCTTATATTCACTACAAGTCCTTTATTCATTATTCTATCCTGCGATATTAAATACTCCCCGACATTGCATACAAACTTGTATTACTTTCGCAAGCATGACTCAAGAAGTACAGAAATAAGTATTGCGACGAGCATCGCACTCGCCATTTGCATTTCACGATCATTCTTACACTAGAAACACGTACAAAGGAAAAATCCTGCCCTCCCACGGGAAGGAGAATTTTTGCGCGGTTTCGCGGGGCAGCGGCCGGGAGCACGGCGAGCTTTCGTTTACAAACAAGAAAGTCCAGGCACGAGCTCGCGAGGCGCACACGCACACGCACACGCACGCGCGACGATGTCGGTCTAAAAATAGAAAGTCCTCGAGCGGTGCGCGCCTCAACCTTCTTCTCGAGTGCCGCAGAGCCGAAAAAATTCGGTATCGCAAAGCGATGATGACCCGACGGCCAATGGAATTCCCGGATGAGATCAGAGCCTTGCCCGGGCAAGTGCAAGTGAAGAAGTAAACGGCGAAGGTAAGAGAGTATAAGCGACTTTTTCGTTCTCGCGGCCCCGAACCCAGAAAAGGCATCTTCTCTTCCCCGCCGAGTTCTCGCGAGGAAATAATTGTAACAGAGAGAGCTTTTACGCCAGGATTTGATAGCGAATTGATTTATTGGCCGCCTTGAATCGCAAGTCCTTCTATTTACGAGGCCGATCGCCGTATTCGCCTTTCTCCTCGAAATGTTCCACATTGCTCGAGGATAATGCTAAGCGCCATTGACATTTATCGGCGGCTCTGTGTCGGCGTGGAAAGTGAAATTTCCCCGTAGCGGGTCGCTTAAACAATGTGCGCACCAGAAGTTTTACAATAGGCCCATTCGGCCACATTGCACTTGGCCTCGTATTATCTCTCTCGCGCAGATTGAACCATAAATCATTGGGCCACAGTCGTTTGTACGAGGATAACTTATAGGCGTGTTTTTCATTGTATCACACTCATACGCTTATCCCTCCTCTCCTACTCCTCCTCCTTTGACTCTTCCGAGGACAAGTATGGAATAAAATTTTTTCTCTCCGCAGTTACTTATTCTATATTCCTCGAATAGTTAGATGTGGCGGATCGATCAATGACGCTATTCACGAAAAAAACTTTAAATATATTCTCCACTTTAAATTCTTCTTTTTATTGTGGCGCCGTGTACGCATGATTAATAGTTGAAATTTTAGAAAAAGGAAAAAGTTTAACGATGGCTGAGTTTATGACAATTGGCAATGAAAATATATTTGAAGAAAATATTGCCCGGAATAAGGAAATTATTTTGCCCGTTTACTAATCTATTTAGTTGCATATATGTATAAATATAAATTTATATGACAGAATAGAGTATATTATTGCATTGAATTAAAGAAAGTTTCCACTTTAATTTGCGACAAACTTGCACATTCGAATTATATCATCTTAGAAGAGCTATAACTAATGTAGTTTACATCGGTTGTTCTTTAGTTTGTCAAAGTTGATGTAACAACTAATCATTTGTCATGTACTTTACAAAATTTATATCTACGCGCACATCTCTATCATTTACGTACCAATGATGTATTTTACTTTCACTTTAAGATAAAACATTATTTTACTTACTTTATATAGATATATAGATATATATATATATATATAAAGTAATGCTCATACTTAAAAAAGTAATAAACACTTTATATTATTATCTAATTTACCTTTTAAATAAGCTACGTATAATTTGCAACCATTATCTACTAAACTGAATTTTTATAAAATGGTTAGTACTTATTGTTATTATAAATATAATGCTTCATTCGATTTATATATATATATATATATATGTAAGAATTTATTATTATTGATCCAAGTATTACGAAAATAGTTTCTTTTTCAAATAAACTTAAGAAGCGCCATTGATTGCTATAAATATTAATATTTTAACCTAAAACACACAATCGTTTTGTGTAGTATCTGTTTGAATGTTAAATACTGAATTTTATGTTTGAAGGAGATCTCTTCGGCTAATATTAATATAATTAGGCGTTTTCATTCGTTTCTAAAAATTGTAATACTTATTGACACTAGAGACTTTGTAAAGGAACGAGAAATTTTATCACTTCGCGCGTGCAGAAATTTTGTTAATTACAACAAGTGTAAAATAAATTATTGCACAGAGTATATAAATATGTAGAAATTCTTTTATCATAACAAAAAAAAAAAAAACAAAAAAAAAATAAATAAATATTGTCACAACTATACGGTATTCTTTTAGGCCAGCGTTCATGATTCAACTCCGTACATTATACTTTTGAAAGTATACCGATGAAATTTCTTGAGAGAGAAGACTTGAGCAGACATGTATTTATCAATGTGTAGCTACTTATTTAGAGCGTTGATCTCTGTCAATTAACAAGCCTTTGGCGTTAGACATAAGAACTCGATTACTTACGGGAGAATTGGGCAAGGATAGTTGTTAACGGTAAACGAAGATTTGCCAGCCACAGCAAATTATCAATTGGCTTGGCTCACTCTTTAAACCCAAACTGAAATCAATTCGCCGCAGTTTCTCAATATGGTTGGATCGCAATCCGTCAAGTAAATGCAATTAATCCGCGCAGATGATTGGCTCTTGAAAATGGCGCTCTTTTCGGCCTTCCCCGAACCACTGACCTCAAAGCTCAAGGACATGTCCCTGAATGTCAGCGAGCCCGCTCGGCCGCAAGCGGGAGATTAATGGCAAGGAGCGAAGTTACGTAGCGCGGAGCCGTAAAACGCGGGGCGCCCCCGGAGCGGTGGAGCGGAGGAGCGGAGGAGCGGGGGAGCGGGGGAGCGGAGGAGCGGAGGAGCGGAGGAGCGGAGGAGCGGAGGAGCGGAGGAGCGGAGGAGCGGAGGAGCGGAGGAGGTGTCCCCGGGTACTTTGAATCCCCGCGGGGTAAGGGGATGGGCGGGGCGGGGCGGGTGGGATTGTCTCGGCGGGCGTCACTCGGACAGTTATAAAAGGCGGCACACGAGCTTCGCGCATAATCAAGTGGCCGGAAGAAAGATCGTACGGCCGCGCTTCATACTAATAAGTTCCGGTGACGCGCGCTGCATTACCATAGGCCGTGTCAATTAGGCCCGGACGAAGGGACCGTCATTGATGTCAGCGCATCTCCTCTACCTCTCTCCTCTCTCTCTCTCTCTCTCTCTCTCTCTCTCTCTCTCTCTCTCTCTCTCTCTCTCGCTCTTTTTAACCGACGACCGAGGCAGCCGCGATCCGTGCGTCATGGCGCCCCGGACCGCCGTTGCTTCTGCGCTCGATTCGCGAGAAAGAGAAAGACCACATATGTATATTTATATATGTACGAGCGCGCGCGCGCGCGTGTGTGCATGGGGTGCCAGGTTTGCGCGCGCTCGTTCGCTCGATCGATGCTTCGGAATTCAAGACGATTGAATGAAAAATTAAAAAATTGCTCACTATTTTTTACCATTAAGGGACGTTTTATATTCGCTCGGTAATCAGGCGCGTCGAGCTGCTAAGACTCGTCGTCGCGCTCGATTTTGGTTCAGTGAGTCCATTATGAAAGACGTTGGGATGATCGTTGAGCGACACTTAAATCGACTTACTCCCTAGTTTTATTATTTTGCTTAATCTGTATTTCAAAAACATTGCTAAAGTAAAGCTGTTCTTGAATGAAATTGTAAGGCTGGGATCGAAATTAGAATGCATACGCATACTCGGCAGAATCGGATTTAATCCGCACGGAACTTTTATCCTCAAGCTCTTGAAAATGTCGGAGTTTTCTAAATAATGCACTTCCATTCGGGATTATGGTAATTTTTGCAGAAAATGTGGCTGGAAAGAGAATAATGAGTTCTGGAACAACTTACACAAATATTATGTTATTTCTTTACATAGAATAATGTTATTTTGGTATTTCGCTTAAAATGGAGAGACAAGTAAAATATCGTGTGATTCAGCGGGTCTGATTCACCACGTTGAAAAACGATTTTATTGCATGCAATGTCAAGGATAATTATATTTCTGTTCGAGTACATTTTTTATATACCAACACGACGAGCTTAATTATCATTCTCTGCTTAGAGATATCGAATTTCTCGTTACTCTTCATCTATTTCTTAAATACACAATACGAACTTGATTTCGTTCACTATTTTACTATATCGAACATTAATATATTATACATTTATAATAAATCAATAATGTTTGATAATTATTAATGTTATTATGGTTGGGCAATTGATCGTCGTAAAAAGTGAATAATTTATTAACACATCTTATGTAACTGTAATAGATTTAGTCAATAAATATATATTGCACTTTACCTTTTCACTTTATGTCTATCAATCAATCATGGATTATTTTACTAGAAAATGTACGCCTTTACGAAGGAATGCTTTTATTAAAAATATCAATATAATTTATACATTTTACAATACAAATTGAAAATTATATTTTATTATAATTTATGAAATACTTAATGAGACGCTAAAGAGCGATGTATTAATCACGTATTGTACGTATTGTTTTGTTTGCTGTTTACGTGCAGCAAATGCCAACTATATTCTCCGACATTATATAAATTGACTAAGTGTAACTCTCCCAAACACAACGATACATGCACATCGAAATATGATGATCCAATAACCTGCGTAAAGGACACTCCTCCTTTATTAGTGATCATACTCTCAGCTTTATTGCATTGTTGAATCTCGTTGGCTTCAAGGTTGGATGTTTCTTTTACCTCTTGAAGGAAGATTAATAGTTTGACGTTTTCTCCGAGTGACGTATGTCGGAAATTTATGGCTTCTCTACGTTGCAAAGTGAAATGGCATATTTCGACTGTTCTAATTCCTATAAATTGCGAAGCTTGCGGATGTTATTATGAAAATATAATCTTAATATCCATACTATTACTTTATGAAATAATATGCCAATTAAGCTACATACTAATATTTTAATATTTATTAGAAATCAGTGTCATCAATGAATTACCGAATTCAATGTTTTATCTTTGTTTTATACTCTGTCCTACTTATTGTGTGTTTTAAAATATAAACAGGTGCATTAACATGCATATTCAATCTATGGAATTTATGTAATTGCGTATATATATATATGTATATATATATATATATATATATATATATATGATTAACATCATGATTTTAAGTTGATTCCCAATTAAATAAAAAATTTTTCTATATTTGTGTTCTTTTCTCATATTTTTTTTTTTTTTTTTATGTCGTGTCTACTTACATAATATATAAGCATTTCCATTTGAAAATTTTTTCTTCGTTAATAAAGTTTTGTATTATTTTCAGGCGATAGGCTGAAATCAAGCTAACGTGTTCTTTGTTTTGTTTATTCTGTTCTTTTTTTCTTCTTTTTGAACTCAAGCAGAAACTCTTAATTAAGTTGGTAAAAAGTTATAATGCAATGAAAGTTATGGCACTGATCGGTAGTTTTGCCCTGTCATTCACGCGAAAAGTTTAAGAATAATAAAATTTCGTTTCTTTTTACGAAATTGTCGACACAATAGAGCAAGTTTTTTAATTTAGCAATTTCTTGATTACTTATTCTACGCACTTAATTTCCATCTAGTTTAATTGACATTCGGTAAGAAAGTATCTTTGTAAATGTAAAAAAAAAAAAAAAAAATGAAATAAAAAATGAAAACCTTAACCCACCCTTGCCTAATGAAAGTTTGCACTTGTTTTCTTTTAAATAGTTCGACAACTCGTCACATGTAACTCGTATTTCCATATTAAATTTTCTAAACAAAAATGTTCGCATAATTTTTTCGCACTTCGTTCACACGTTTTCACAATTTCACACAATTTTTCACACCAACCACTCAAATACCATATTCCCTCGACGAGAAAGCCCCATAAAAACTTGACGTCTCCATCTCATCATCGAGTCACGACTCCCCATTAAAAAACGAGAGTCTTAAAAAAAAATCCAAGTAAAAATTATAACTACACACACACACACACACACACACACACACACACACACGCACACATAGTTCATCGCTTGGAAAAGCTGCGATTGCGTTCAAAGCCTACGCATCCGTGCAAACGAAGTGTAGCGTTAAAAAATCCGACGATTACGCGAAGCTCCATTAATGATTCATTTTCCTGCGAGCGCGCGGATGAAAGTCCGTACTTTTCCAAAATAGATTTTTATTTAGAGAGAAGCCGATGAGCTCGAGCTTCTGCTCGGGGAATACAAAAAAGGGCCTTATTTCTGTCGCTTATCCACTGCCTCTCGCACACATTGATACACTATTTGAGGACCTGTCATTCGGCGGAGCACGCGCCCCTGCACATGTTTAAATGATCGCGCTTGTCAATCGTTAACACGTGCGCTGAAAAATATGAGAGAGCGCCACCGCCGTATTTTACTTTGTTTGTGTTTTTTTCTTTTTATATTATTATTTAATGACGAATGGAGGGATGTAGCTTGCGCCGAGCATAGAGAGCGCTCGGGATTTGAGACAAGTGAAAATTGATTTGGCTAAACTTATTAATTTGTCTCTCAATTGGTATGATAGTTGCGTTATTTATATCGACACTTGATGCAAAGTTCGCGTTCTTATTCGATTAGTTAAAAACAAACTGTAAATAAATTGCCTATCATTGGAAAAATACTGTAGTAGAAATAAAACGAAAAGTTATTTCTTAGTTAGAATACATAAGCTACTGATTAATAATATTATTTCAAATATTCAATTATAATTTTTTTTTATTGGAGAAAATAAAAGAGATTTATAATATCGGTAAGCTTTAATCTAGTAATTTTCATATTAAAGGTAGTATACGCATACAAATAATATCAAATACAAATATAGACAATGAAAGTAATATAGCTCGCTGGTTTATTTATCTATTATATATATAAATCAATGTTTTGGTTTTAGATTAAATGAATCGTTAGATTTACATGGTATACGGTATAAGAAAAGGTGTATAATTATATAAATAATGTCATTGTGTAATTTTCCTGTTAGTTACAATTATTTTAAGTATGTTTATTAAAATGAAAGTAGAAACAGATGTAATAGATAAATTTAATTTGTAATAAAATATAAGGGATGAAAAAAAAAAAAAAAAAAAAAAAAAAAAAAAATAAAATCTTGAAAGTTATTGTTTTAATTAATAATAATGTAGAGCTTAGGATTCATTAAATATGAATTTAAAATATATTTAAAAATATTTCAAGTATCCATGCATACAGATGTAAAAGAAAAATAGAATCAAAGTATACGTAGTAGTTATAAGTTATATAAAAAAAAAAGGAAAAAACTAGAAAAATTAATCAAATTTGTATTTTTTGTGTAATCATAAGAATGAGATTTTCTTTATAAATATAATAAGTATAAATGTTTTTTTAATATCAATGGAAGCATTTAAATGTATTGATATATAAGTTACTATTACGAATTTAATGTGAATTTCCTTAGACTACATTAGAATATTGTAATATTTAATTGTCGAATGCAATGACGGATAGTAAAATAACAGATGTTTAATATATGATTTGAAATGCATGTGAGGAAGAAAAAGCAAGAACATATAATTGAATATAAAACAATAATGAACGAGATAAATCGTAACTTGATAAGAAAGTACATAAATTTAATATGCTGAATTTCGAAAATTATTTAAAACAATTGAAATTCACGAAAGACTAACATTGCCATATAAATTATTGCAAATTTAAATGATTAATGAAATAGATATAATGAAAATACCTTAGATTAATATTTGTTATTAATTAGAATCGAAAACGTAAGTGATATTAGAAATTACGTCATTATAAGGTAGCGAAATTCTATATTTTATCTAATTAATGATAATTAGTTCATGTATTATGATATTCATGGTATGTAGCTAAGATAGGAAAGGTGAGAAGAGTGTATTTACATTATTTATAAAGACGTTTAATATAAGCGAGGATGAAGATTAATATTAATAAGCTAATATTTGAATTATGCCGAATATCTTTGTTAAAAACGGGCTATTTTCCACCTCGGAACATATTTGCAATTCTGATGATACACAAATGAATTATTATTGAATAAATACATTGAAATTGTATTAACCTAATAGTTGTTAATTCTTTGTAGCTTTCTTAAATACGTCCATGCACGAATTAGCTTAATACAGCGAGATGTTGCAATGTAGTAAAAAGGCAAGAATCAATAGAGGAAGCAATTGACAATGTTGAGGTAAGATTGATAACCGGCGAACGTTGAATCGAGAAATTGAAATAAAGATTTTCGATTAAAGCACAGCGACGTAATAATGCCCAACTACTAATAGTGTCTGTGATATTAAAAAAAAAAATAAAAAAAAAAAAAAAAACAAACAAAAAACAAAATATAAAAAAACGGAAAAAAAAATAATAATATTTTTTATAAAGATGTTAAAGAAAGATGTTTAGTGTTTAGGAACAACAGCTGAAGGCTTTAACATAATTGCAGCTCGTTTGAACAAAACTGATAATGAGATGCCTGCGGTTTGTTAATCCTCCCATTGTATAAACCTGAAATCTGACTTTTTTGTAGCGCGTAATGGACACCAGCTGTAAGTCGTGCGGGTTGCAGATACCATAGCCATTACGAATAAGTAAACGCCAAAATGTAGCGAGTGAGTTATTTTATTTAAAATGGCTAAATTTATGTATTTTGAGCGTGCTTGATTATAAAGTGCCAGAAGAAAATTTTTGTATAAAGTTGGATGAAATTAGATGCGTGATAAATATTCGTCATATGTAGGATGAAAGACGGTGAAAAATGGTTAGTACATCAAAATGTACTTAACGCACTTCTTACAAATCATTATGAAATTTAATTTGCTTGGATCAATGCAAAAACGACTTTATAAAAATGACTGTAGAAAAATTATATATTACAATTTAAAAGCAACGTCTCGCCAAGGATAGGATAATTCACTTCCATACGAGATCATAAATTATCTCTATATGTTGACCATTTTCTTTTTTACGCAAAACATATTACATGCGCAGATAATGTGTCTATTCTTTTGAAAATTTTGTTATTGTCCGCGAACTGGTCCGGTTAACCTTGTCCTCATTATCCCGATGACTCGTTGGCTTTAGTTATGCCAAATATCGGGGCCCTACCTACCAAGCCGAGGTCAACATCAAGATTTATACCTTATCGATGCAGGTCAAAGTTATTACTTTAACTTACGTTCTCCTTTAAACATCGTGTAAGATTATTTTAAAGTGCACGAGTTTGCATATCGATTTTATATTGTAAATAGTTTCTTTTTTTTTTTTCTTTTTTTTTTTCAAACGTAAAGCAATGATTTAAAAACAAGATACTTTAAAACTATTATCCTTTCGAAAAAGAAATTTACCATAGATAATAAAGCTTATGTTTATTAGGTGAGAAAAAGGAAGAGAAAAAAAGTTTAGTAATTTTGTTCGGAAATAATTTGATATCCTTATTATGAGATTATATTTATAAATTTGACTAATTGAAATAAAGAAATATTTATAGAGAAGCAGTTTGAAATTTGATAATTTTCTACTGGCTAATATTTACAAATATTAAATCCATCCTTCCAAGCACAATATTTCAAATAAACAATAAATATTCTTGTATAATTCATATTATGCTTTTAACATTTATTGAAAACTGATCGAAAGTAATTAGTTTATTCATATTTAAAGTAATTTATAATGCATAATAACATTACTAAAATTTTATTGAATTTTGTGCATCGGTATTCTTAAATTATTAAAATGGAAATATTATAGTAACTTATTGCAGCTGGTTATAATAAAAAATTTTTTTCATAACGATGCCATAATTTCCTATTGATATTGAAATTACATTACTGTTCGACATTGACAATGACATTCTACTTCGTTAATCAATGCATTTATTCGTTCAATTATTATATTCCCAAGTTATTTCAATAAAAGGCAGGTCTCTTGAAACATATGTACATATCATTATATGTAATTATATGTAATAATAATAATAAATAATTAATCTTATATATATATATATATATGTATGTTTATGTATGTATGTGTGTATGTATGTATGTATGTATGTACGCATGTGTGTATGTATGTATGTATGCGTGCATGCATGCATTTATGTATGTATGTATGTACGTATGCACGTATGTATGTATGTATGTACGTATGTACGCATGTATGCATGTATATATGTATGTATGTATGCATGCATATATGTGTATAAATTCCTATCAAATTTCATACGAACAAATAGTAAATATTTTTTTACCTTTCTTAATGCTAATTGGTGTTCAATTTTCGTGCTCGCAATATTAATTATATTCAATCATATCATTTTAAAATACTTTTTTAATTTTTTTTTTTTTATTATAAGTCTAACAATTATAATAAATGTATTAATAAACTATTATTTTTTTTTTATTATTTTTTTTTATTCATTTATATTAATTTATAATCACTACTTTAATTTTTTCAAAATTCCCATTCTCGAAGGATTCGATTTAATTAAAAAATTTTTATTTCTATTTTGAACATTTTAGTTTCTGCAACTGTCGAAGGTATATTCTATAATGCACCTACATCTGCATAGGATAGCAATAAGATTAGTTCAATGCTTATGTCGATAATTTCAAATATATTATCGATCATACGAATGCGTCATTTTGGTCTTCGATCATTATAATCGTCTACATTGAGTATAAATATGTTTATAAAATAAATAGTAGTCATGTTGGCCTTTATCAGATTATAGTTTTCACCTTTATGTACTCCGGTATTCAAATATGAAAATAATAATAAGTTGTAAATAATTTTCAGGAGTATTAATCGAAAGAACGAAAAGGAACTTACGTACACGAAATGATGTCGCAAAAATTTCACGATGTTCTTATGAAGGTCTTGAGCAGGTGTGATAAGCGGTTCGGTTAAAATATCTAGGTTCCTACGAAAAACTTCACAAAGAAAGCGACAATTTTACACCCCCCTCCGCCCCCTCGTTTCGTTACATAGTGCTTTAATGTACGTTGTCCTCATTCTCTTTTTTTCCCTCTCGTGTCTTATCTGTGCGCTTTCTTTCCATTTGGTTGGCTCTTACAAGAGGAAAAAAAGAGGTGCAAGCTAGTGCACTTTTGCCGTGCTACTTTTTCCCTAATGGTTCGGACTAACAGAAAGCGAGTCTCGCCTCGTTAGGCATCAAACCTTGCACTTTTCTTAATCTTTTTCAAAATTTGTTCCGATAATTAGTAGACACTCTTCATTACTGCGACAGGCTTTCTTTATGATAATCGTATCGCACCAAATAGGCTTCCCTATGTAATAGCAAATGATATTTTAATGCTTTGCGATAATCATTTTCCGTAATGTAGACAAAATTTAAGCATTTAAAATACAGTTGGTAAAACAATTGTCAAATAATTGACATTGTTTTGTCGAGTTTCCAAGCTTTACTTTTTTTTTTTTTTAATTTTAAATTATTTAAATTGCTGCTTAAATATTGGTTACTATATGCTTGCATAATTTTATATATATATATATATATATATACCTATACTTATGCTATTTATTCATGAAAGAAGAAAATCGAATCAGTATTGTTTAATTATATATTTATTTTTACGCCTTATATCTCGTGTTTCCTTAAGAAAATAATTGTGAAAGATATGCTATACGTAAGCATCCTTGTAAGCGATCCTGAAGGATGCACCAACTATCAAAAATGCAATATATTTTTTTTTTATTAAACTATTTACTTATTGTTTTTTTTTTAATTTTATTCTTTTCAATGTTAGGAATGCATTATTTTAATTTATAGAGAGCATATAAAATATCTGTCGTATTAACATTTTAATCTCTCTCTTAAAAGTTATATTGTAAATTCTTTGCCAAATATTTCTACGAAAAAATAAAAAAACAATATTATTGCGTATGTTTAATAACTTATGATACACTGTTAACTATTTCGTACGTAGGATAGCTTGACCCAGTTTAATTTATTATTCAATTGAATGTTCGTATTCTTTAATTATCAGTAATTTCTTCAAGAGTATAGTCAACGTATTTGAAATAATGACAGTATATCACTGCTAATTTATTCCGGCTAAGCTTGATTTGATAGATTAATTTGCATCAGAATTTTGAACAATTGTATAAAATCATTAGTATTCAATTATAGATTTAGAAGTCATTTGCGCGATAGTAAGTGCAATTGACCTTACAGTACAAGTGTACAATAATTGATAACTAATGAAACTAATTCTAATATTATGTAAATAAACATTAATTAAGTTATAAATTAATATTATATACTTTACAAATAGACTTGAAATAACTTGTATTAGTTAATGATTTATTACGAAATATATTTTTACGAAAACGTTGACCAAACGAAGGCAAAAAAAATGTAATATTTTATCGTATTTTTTAATAGTTAATTATTTGCTTGTATATAGAAAAAAAAGTATTTATATTTTGATGAATGTTAGTACTAGAATTGAATAATATAATTTAATAATACTAATTTTTGTTATTAACATTTTAACTATTTATGACAGATGGATTGGACAATATATTTCTTGTACTGAATCGATAAAATAATTATTTTCCATATCTTTGAAAAGAGTAGGAAGAATAAAATAATTAAAATTCTATCCCATTAACGTATGACAATTATACTAATGAAACATTCGATAAAATTTGAGAGAGAGAGAGAGAGAGAGAAAGAGAGAGAGAGAGAGAGAGAGCGAGAGAGAGAGAGAAAGAGAAGAAGAAGAAGAAGAAGAAACAAGGCTAAACGTATATTAAATGGAAAATAAAAAGGAAGAAAAAAGTAAGAAAAAAAGCCTCGTGTTTTTATATAATACGATCGTTTTTTTCTCACAGAAAACTTCCTATTGGCGAACGCCTTATCTCTTCTTTCATTCTTCATTACGTTGTCAAAAAAAAAAAAAAAAAAAAAATGCGTTTGAAAATATTCTGCAAATAATTACCATTTACAAGCCATAAAATTCTCATCTAACGATCAAAGATTATTAAAAATAAAAAATAATATACTTAAACAAACATTGAATTCATCATTGTACGTTGAACGTTGAAAGTAATGAATGTAACAAAGATTATAATACGGAATAATAACTTTAAGGCTGTATTGAAAAATACAAGTATTGGTTATAATTTTATATTAAATTAAATAGACTTTTATAATGTAATTAAATCAGGCTGTACAAATATGCATTTGTTTCAGTTTAATGAATATTTGCCACTCTCCTGTGAAATGAAATTACAAAAAATTTTTAAGTAAATTGAATAAGCGGCGCCGGTTAATATTATCAGGGCCATTTCATTCGCTGCCATTTAAAACTAAAGCAATTACAATCAGAGGAGAAGAAGCAAAACAATTATCTCGCAATACTCAGGATTTATAAACTACAGCCAAACCAAGATTCGTATTTAAATACGAATTTTCTAGCGCCCTCTTTCTCTATCCCAGAATTATACGTCGCGGAGTAGACAAGTAAACCTGCAAGCTGTTTGCCTTTAGAATGCGCCAAACACTTGAAAAATAAATTAAACCATCACCACCACCACCACCACCACCACTACCATCACCATCATCATCACCACCACTACCATCACCACCACCACCATCACCACCACCACCACCACCACCACTACCATCACCATCATCATCACCACCACTACCATCACCACCACCACCATCACCACCACCACCACCACCACCACTACCATCACCATCATCATCACCACCACTACCATCACCACCACCACCATCACCACCACCACCACCACCACCACTACCATCACCATCATCATCACCACCACTACCATCACCACCATCACCATCATCACCATCATCACCACCATCACCACCACCACCACCACCATCGCCGCCATCGCCGCCACCACCTCCACTTCCTCCACCTCCCGTCGCCTTCCACGCCCCCATTATCGAACAAAACGAGCGGAAAAAAAGTACTATTATCCTCTGCGGGGGATTAAGCAGCGCGACCCTCGACTTCACAAGCGCTCGCGCTTTCAAGAGCAGCAAAAAGAAAAAAACAATTGCTCTCCCGATCGCGTGTGCACTCGCATGCTCATCCTTGCAGCAGTGCGTCGATGTTGGCCCTTTCGAAAAATCAATAACTCCCGGCTTGGCGCCCGTGGCCACGCGTTAGGCTTCGTTCCGGGAAGTCGCGATCCGAGTATCGGCCTGCGGCTCGACACCTGGGCCGCCGCGGTTCTGGCCGAGCGGCGCCAGCATTTTCTCAGCCAAATTCAATGTCCTTCTTGGGCTCATCGGTTTGACAAATGTTCGAGGTCGTCCGGGTGAACGGGAGCTGGGATGAAATGCCGATGAAAAAGCTGGACTTCATGAGGAGGCTCGTCGAGTTAATGGAAGCAAAACGAGAGGCCTACTACGCGGCTTTCGAGGCTGATTCCTGCGCTCGACTTATATAACGAATAACCCGTCGATCAATTTACGAACCCTTTGGCTCATTCAATGATGATACCTGAGATTTGGAAAATAAATTTTGCGTATACTAAATAGCCTACCCCTTAAAAAAAAATCTTTTTTTTTTTTTTTTTTTATGCAATTACGATTTGTCGTTTAACCTTAATTAAATCATTTACACGTGTAAGTATATTTTTAGGGACGCGTAAATAATATGACCATTTTTGTTCTAGGTAAGCAAGATAATCCTAATGCTCAGTAATTATTAGCATATTCGGAAAATCACGGTAATTCTATTTTCATTATATACATACACATTCGTACACACGCGCGTATACACACACGTAAAACATAACCCGATTTAGATATAATATAGCACGGCTCTAAAACTACCCCCCAGTAAATTATAAATTTGTTTTAAACATATATATATATATATATATATATATATTGTGAATTATAGTTTACTTCAAATATTCCCGCAGCTCGCTATACTACATTAGCACGCACATTAAAGCGGAATATGCAGGCTTTTATATGATTTTCAATCGAACCGAAAGCTCGCTGCAATTATTTAATTAAAATGTGCTTCCGTTTTCAACGGACCTGATTATTTTAAACAAATTTATTTATGTATTCGTAGAGATATTTTTCTATTCACTTGGATATGATGTAGTATTTCGTTGTTTAAATGACTGAAACGTCATTAAAATTATATCACATCCATAATAATAGTGATATTCTTTTTTTTTTTTTTTTTTTTTTTTTTTTTTTTTTTTCTTTAATTAACAAAAGAGTTAAAAGAATTAAAGGATAGTTACGCTCTAGCACAATATGCAAATATTCAATGTCGAAATAATCTTTGAAAATCAAGTGACAATTAATACGCAATATTAGTAGCGTTTGATGAGAAAGTTTGACATAAAGATATTTTATGTTCGCGTTTACTCTTTAAATTGTGGCATTATAAATGGAAATTGAAATGTTGCTTAGAATCGTTACTTAAAATTCGTTGATAAATTCAATTAAATGTAAAATTACGTATTTTTCAACGACATGCCGCATACACGTTGACTATCTAATAATTACTTTTAAAATAATAATTAAGAATTTATTATGTTATGAAATTTGATCGATTACAATTAAATTTTTCTCTCCCAATCTTTGCTGCATTAATTTAACGGATCTTTTATTTACTTAATATTAACAATAATTAATTATAGCTATTTTAAGCTTCCTGTTGGTTATCAGTTATCAGTCTTCGGACATCGCTTATTTCTAGATCTTTTCCTTTTATATTCGTCATTTCAATTTTGCATCATACTGCTGTTCCCACTACATTTTCACAAATCGTGCTTAATAATGTATATATTATTTTATTTTTATTTTTTATTTATTACGATCTATAGAAGATTCTTTTATCGTAAGTTCAAAGCGCATTAAAACGCTAATTTTATTGGTTTCAATCAATTGCTCAGCTGAAATAACAAATATGAATCTAATATTATAAGAAATATTATTTATAGTAGGCGAAGTTTCGTCTAAAATGAAAGTTTTAATAGCCTCGAGATTTTCTTTTCCCGTACATTGACGCCGAAGCTTTTCTTCTCTTTCACCGCTCTTTCGTTCTATCTTCCTTCCTTCCTTTCTTTCTTTCTTTCTTTCTCTCTTTTTTTTTATTACTACCCATGAATTGGAACTCATTCCTTAAGCGAATACACTCGTGGATCTCGTATTAACTTTACTTTTATTTCAACATGCGCATAAAGCTTATTTCGATCGATCCCACTCATAAAATTCAGTCGCCCCTCCTTCTATATACGCAAGTTTTGCTTTTCCTAAGCCACTCTGCTTTCCTTCTCATTCAATTGTAATGTTTTTTTTTTTTTTTTTTTTTTTTTGTTATTCTTCAAAAATTCAAATATTCAGTTATAGTCGAATGCATGAGCAAAAATCGGCAATTTCGAGAAAATATTTGAAATGCCAAGTTTTATCAAAGTATTAAGTGATACATAAATTACCACGATTTTACTATGGGAGCGGAAAATTATTACAAATATTTCCAAACAATGTCATAAGCAGATCTTTTCTTTTGCTCATAAAATTCATATGTCATATACAAAGTGTTATCGCTCATATTTTCATTTAATGACATTATGTTTGCCGATGCCTATAAATTATTTTCTTCCGCATCTTCATTACGAACGAGTATTAAATGTTTTAAAAATTTTGAGCAAACGAAACTTCTTACATGTTGTTCGTTCTAATAGGCAATAATCACTTTCTAAAAAATTAAAGAATTTACGTTTTAAACTATATAGTGGTGAAATAAAGATTGTTGTGCCAGTCATGGAAATGTGGATTATTATTATAAATGACGAGTGATCAACCGGGGAGGCATTGTTTTCGATATAATGAAGAAATTGCTCAATAAGTAATCTTAAATCCACTTTATAATTATAAGGATTATCTGGTGTTGTAAAAAGATTCATATGATTTATATTGTGAAACTTTTCGAAAGCCTCTTACGAAGTATAGCAATTGGCTTACGAATCACGGGAGTAAAAGATTCGGTAATGATAAAAATAAGAATTTTCCGTTGCCTTAGCAGTACATCTCAGTAGTGCAGAACAACGCAACAACTCCATAAGTAGTATATTAGAGTGTTTGGGCATATTAAAAGTCGCGGAGGCTCAATAGCGCATTCGTAACCAAATAATTCTTAATAAACTGTGGAAAAAATTACTTGGACAATTTATCTTGGAAATTATGTCCGTGTTTACTTATGGCCATAAATTCTTCTCTGCTTAAAGAGATGATGCAGGCGGAGACAAAGTAATTACAAAAATTCGCTCGCAACAGAAATAATTAAAAACTGCTGTGCGCAGCGGTTTCACCTTACGCGTTTCGGCAGTTCGAGTTCCCGGGAAAGTCCGTCGTACCGCTCAAGAAAGTTGATAAAAGCCGAGTTCTTTCGCATCGCACCGTTATGACGGATTATAAAATCTCTTGGCTATTGAGCAGAGATCGGAGTACAGGGACGTCGCTCAATTCACCAACCAATCATTCGAGTAAAAAAGTAAAAAAAAAAAAAAAAAAAAGAAAACAAAAAGAAAAAATAACAAGCCAACACTCACGTCCAATGGCAAATAATTTTGCACGTACGCAGTTTAAATGAGTAGTTTAAATGACTGGGTGGGGGTCCATGGGCGATGGAGTTGGTGGTAGTGGCGGAGTTGGAGTTGGAGTTGGAATGGGGGGTGGGGGGTGGGGGGGGGGGAGAGACGACGACGACGAACAGGGGGAGCGTAAGCGAATAGTACGATAATTCGAGGAGGGTTATTGTTGCTCGTTACACTTGCAGCCCCTGCCCCGCGCACTTTTTATTCGGGGGGGGGAGGAGAGACGACGACGACGAACAGGGGGAGCGTAAGCGAATAGTACGATAATTCGAGGAGGGTTATTGTTGCTCGTTACACTTGCAGCCCCTGCCCCGCGCACTTTTTATTCAACAAATGGAACTGCCAGAAACAGTGGAAGTCTCGCGCAAACTGCCTGGCCGAGTCTCGCTGCAGACATTTGCAGGAAGCGTTGCCTTACAGACGACGTGTAATTTGTATTTTTGATTTGTCATTGGGCGCGCGATGAGATTTCCGACACCGATCTATCGATTGATTTGTATTGCGGGGAGGCTCGGTGCGAGCCGTAAGTTGGCATTTGTGTTGTACGTGCGTTGGGAGGAGAAGGGAATCCGTAGAACGAAGTGCCAGCTGCATGGCAATATTGAGAAATTCGTTGTTCAGTCGCCAAAGCCTTTGCACGAAAAGGATCGCCTCTGCGCTTTTTTACGGTTTCTTAGCAACAACAAAAATGGCTATTGTGTTCCGGCAGTCCTAAGCTTAAAGCTTCCTTAAATCGAAAAAATAATTTAATTCCCTTTAACATAAGTATTGAGATAAATTATGGATTTATTTGCTAAGTGGTAAACAAAAAATATGAAAAAAATGTATCTTTCTAGTCACCGATAAATCTCATATTCTTTCTCATCGATTACTTCTTCGTAATCGTTCGTCTTCGTCTTTTCTTTATCTTTCTTTCCTCTCTTCGACTATTAAGTACGAGAAATACATAAAATTATTCATTTATTAATAGCTTTAGTATGTAATGTCATTCTCTAGGTAATAGACCATTTTTAAAGCGCTGCACGTATTATGAGAAATTGTGGAAAGTTTCCGTGGACAACTAGCTTAATGAACAATAGTTTTTTTATTTGATATTAAAAGTTAAACTGAAATGTGAAATCACAACCTCAATAGCGTAGCGTAAAACCAAAGAATAGCTCGAATTATTGTTTACTTTAATAAATAATTTGTGAAAGGCTGGCTTTGATTATTTCGATATAAAATAATACGACTAAGCCAAGTAGGAATCCGTGAATAGGGTTAAAATTAAGTCCAATTCATCATTCATTTAGGTAAAATTCGATTGAAATGTCGCGAAATGAAATGAACCGTCTTTAAGAAATGCCTCGAAAATAAAATACGTCGGAAGATTATGTACCCTTGAATTTGTTTCAGTTTTAAAATTATTTTTAGCCTCTCTCACAAATTGAAGGAAACAAGCCTAATCTGAATGGCATTTAAACTGTAATTTCGTATTATTATTTCCTAACAAACTATCAACAGACGATTAAAATTATATATATATATATATATATATATATATATATAGATATAGATAATGTTAGCTATAGACTATTTGAAAATCAACGGGATCAAATAACGGGAACGGGAATATTTACGAATTAATTCAGGGTATATAAAAAAAAAAATTTCCTTGATTTTAATATTATAATATTGGGACTATAAAAGTCGAGCACTGGTATGCCATACGCGTGTGCATAAATCTTAATCTAATGGACGTACTGATAATCCGTTTCCCCAAGGGGGGATGGGCGCATCGGCTCAACCTGGCTATTATACAAAACATGCACGACTAGGCAATAGCAAGATCTGGCGGGGCTGCCAACTTATGGAGTTGCTTAAGAAGCGTAATCGTGGCAGATGAGGCGCAGCCTCCGAATAAAAAGAGAGCGAGGCTCCAAAGCTCGATCGTCACGGTGCTTCCTGTGTGGGTACGGGGGGTGGGTTAGGCTGAGGGAGAGTGGTTTTTCAAGAAGAAGCTTCAAGAAGTGCACTTCTTGTGCATGAGAAATATAACCGATCATCGATGATAAGGCGATCGATTGACAGCGCGAGTTTTGCACTCTGTGATAGGAGAAGGAGGACGAGGTGGAGAATGGTTGGTAGTTGGGGGGTTGTTTTACAGTTTTTTTTAGGCATCGCGTCTAGCAGTCTTTTGTTGTCGCGCTGTTTTTTAATGGCCGGCCGAATGGCTCCGACACGCGCTGAATATTACCGAGCAGTCGCGTAGGGATATTTGGTAGGCGAATCGCCTCCGCACTCGCGGCACGTGTATCGATTTACAGTTTTAACGATGTGTGCTCTCGACTGGGCGGATGAGAGATCGGGCGCCAATAATGTAATGGAGCGTCCGTTTGGACTCGCCGCGCCAAACGCTCCCCATTATATATGATTTCGACAAGTTTTCGCGATGGCCAGACTCCCCGCGGGGGACTCTTATCGCGCGACCGTTAAAACGCGATCACAGTTCATTCGAGGCGCCGGTATCCGCTCGACCGGCAAATTTATTAATACGCACTTACGGCAATAATGCTCGTAGCGATAATATCAATTATACGCCCGATTTTTTCGTGGCAACGAATTCTACGACTTAAGGCACTTTCGACTCTACGTAGGCAATTATTTCTCGAGATTATGGTAATTTATCGCATATAATGAAATGCCAACTCGACGCAAGATATATTATTATAATCTCCATTAGAAGTTTATAAAAGCATTATGAATCTTATTAGAGTATTCAGCTCGGATGCTCGATTTATTTCGCAATTTTAGCCAGGTGCTGAAGAAAGTATTACTGTACTTTATAAAAAAAAAAGCTATCACGTATACGGAATAAAAAGATGTATTAAGCTACTTTTGTAAACTGTTGAGACATTTACGACGGGCGTGATTAATATATTTCTTTAAATATATAAATAACGAGGCTACTATCATTTATATCAATATCAGTGTCTATATATATATATATATATATGCGCATACGAAATGATTGTATTGGTGGAAATAATTTTTTGATCGTGCCCAGTCGAGTCCAATGTTTCAATTTAATATAACACTGAGTCTGTATTGTGCGCACACGTACAAGATACGACTGCTTCATTTTGTCGTGCGTATTTCGGACGATTAATATTTTTACAAGACGAAAGAACGCAAAACTTTGTTAAAGCAAAAAATGGCGAAAAGGGAGTTCAGTTCATGAAGCAATTCATGATTCATTAAATTACTTAATATTCGATGCTGCTGTTGGAGAGGATATGAAGCGAGTTGACGTCTGATCATTTGATAATGAAATGGCCTTAGTCGAGGTTTCGCGCCGCTTCGCAGCATTTGTCGGTCGAGAGTTCCTTAATACATCGGATGCTACCGGCTTTCCTAAATTTAGCTCGTCATCCCAGCCCGGAATCCTGGAATAATCTGCTTTTCAGTATTCCAAGCGTTACGAAAGTGCTTGGAATGCAAGTCAAAGTCCCGGAGCTTCGTAATTCCTCGCGAGATCTCTAGCGTTTCGCCGTCAGTCCGTCTTTTCCCATTAAGGATCCTCTCATTGTTCGAGCATAACAAACAAGGTGTACCACCACCTTGTATCTTTGTTTATAATATTTATTAGACATCCGTAAACACATTATCCCTCAAATTTCATCGCCGACAAATTATAGTGTTTTTCTTTCATTTTCTTTACTTGTATATATACATATATATATATATAATTTCATTTGACTGCGTAGATTCTGATGCTGAATATATATATATATATATATTTTCTGTTATTAGCTTTATTTCTTTTTGTTTTTGCAATTAACCATTGCCAGAAATAAATATCAGCTAAAAAAAACTTGTCAATCAAATAGACGAAATTCCGTATGAAATTAATAGTTATTGAAGAGGTAGGAAGAGGTATAATGGCGTGAATCCATTATCGATGTTCCTCTTTTGTTTTTAATTGTATCGTCATTTTATTTATACATTAGCGAGCGTGGCCAATTGTTTCGCCGTGCTAAGTAATGTCGGTATCGCGATAACGGAGATAAGAAACGAGTTTGGCACTCGTCACACTAGATTCGCCAATCATATAATCTAATGGGTAAAGCCTTAAGAAAAAGAATAAAATAAAATAAATCTACATCTATAGTTTAATCCACTGTTCCTTAAAATTATAATCTCAATTAAATTAATCCCTTTTTTTCGTATTAAAATGCATTTAATTATATGAGATTAAACAAACATCGTCTTTATTTAATATTTAAGCGAATAGTTGTAATTGCAAGAAATGAACGATGAATTTTATAAGAAAGGGGAGGAAACGAGCGACTAGAATAACGAAAAAAAAAGAAAGAAAAAAAGGGGGGGGGGAAGCGCTTCTATTAGGCAGCTGACGTCTAAATTTATTCGGATAGATTTTAATAAATCGGAAGGTATACGCGAGAAAATCTCGAATTAGAGTATAAAAATACCAATAGACAAAGCAGTCTCTTTTGTGGCCGCGACGCGCTCCGTTCTTCGCTCTCCGCCCCACTCGTTCACTTAAACTATTTTTCTTTGTTCCACGCGTGTCTCTCCTCGTTATTAATGGAATTTTCCACGGATCGCAGGTTTCGACTGGCTCGACGTGGATTCTTCACTTGCCCGAAAATCTCTACGCTGATCCCACATTGACTTTTCTATTCTCGTCTAATGTGGCCTTGGGCCAATCGACACGAAAAAGTCAGCCTGAGCTCGATGCATTTATCTCTACCGGGGATTAATAAATTTCGGTCCTCATTCTGAAATTCCCGACACTTTCCCGTTTCGGAAATTCGGAAATGTCCTAAGCTACATTAATAACAAGTTTCTTAGTGCTCGATCAGTGCAATATCAGTCAAAATCCAACATTCAAATATCCACGTGTCAATGTCTCGTAAGGCACTGTATGAGTAAATTATTCGGATCACCACTATTGTTTTATTCTCCTTTTTGAATTTCGAAGTCCCGATGTCCGGTTTCCGTATCCCGGCACTTGTACCAATTAATGCTAAACAGTCGCCCATTGCGGGATACCCAGCTGCAGGTTCCATATTATCTCGACAGAGCTCTTTACTACAGGCGTCGTGGAGTCGATCCCTCACAACGCTACACCTCTTGGTAATTTGCGTAATTACTCTGGCTTGCGCTGTGCTTAGCCCCCGCGGATATCTCGAGCAGCGACGGGATAAACGAAATATCGATCGGTGCTTTCGTCAATGTCCATTATCCTAGCACCTACGCCTCAATATATACCATATTCCTCGATCCACCTATCAATGTCATTCTTAACGATATTCACTCGAATGTATGCCTACAGTTATTTAGCTCCAAGTTTCACGTGTTCATCCACTATCTCGTATAATAGACATCTAATAAACATCCGAGGACTTCAAAATCGAGTGTATATCAAGTCCCCTGTCATTAACCAAGAATGTTGAGCTACTTTATGTACTTTAGCAAATGGTCTTGATCCAGCACCGTGTAAGTGTATTGACAGTGTCAATACCGCAGTGTTACTGCACGTGTCGACATGCGAAACTTATTCTTTCACCTTGTCAGTGTGTAAATTCTGAATAATGATACGCCGCTGGTATTATTATCGATTTTGATGTTTTGAGCGCAAGTATATTTATCTTGATTATTTGAGCGAAGCTATAGTCCGTTGTGTATCGAGTCAATGAAAGTCTTTTATACGATAATATTGGTTTCATAAGTATTCGATTGCGTGTCTTTGTTATACTATCAAATATGTATTTTACATATTTCTCATACAGAATATTCTTCTTGTGTAAGAGAGTCTTTCCCTCCCAATGTCCACGCTAATAATAAATTAATATTTCCATTTGCTCTTCCTATACGATTATGATTGTCTCAATAACTTGTACGTGGTACGATATTTCATTACCGATTGTTGATAAGAATTTAGTTTAAAACAAGGATTAAACGATATGTGATATTCGCCGTTATTCATTTACTCATAATAATAAAAGATGTAATCCTGAATAATCATGCGAATCGATATTTTGTTATAAAATAGAATAAATATAAGTAAATAGCAATTAATATCTATATTCTACCCTATATATACATGCTTAACTTGCACATATTAATACTTATTAAAAAAATATAAAATCTTTTTCACAGTAATATAATTCATATTAATGTATATTAATATTAATCAAAGCTCTCGAGTGATTTTAAACAACCACATTTTTCTCAACACTACAACATTCCAATAACATAATTCAATAATTGTCATTAAATCTTTTCGAATCAAAATCTCTCACCCCTTTTGGCCTTCTTATTTTTGTCGAATTATCACTGCCTCAGATATTGCTAAAATTTTCATAACTACCACTACCCTTTAAGCAATAATATAATTTTGCGGCATTGGATGTGTGCGCTTGAAGGGGATGATATATGTGATCAAGGATGAAATAGTAGTGGGACTGAATAACCAGGCGGCCACATTCTGGGCCCCTGTATTATAAAGTGTCTTCTGTAAATGCCTATTAGAAAGGTTGTAGTTGGTATTTAAGGACGAGTCTTTTATACTCTGTCATTGTTCATAAGCAAGTTGGTCTGTGAACTGACTGTGAAATCCTCACTGTGCGTTCCAAACTTACTATTTACAGATGTACAGGATAGATAGATAACTACGTGTGGAATATTCAAATTGTGTACGACTGATAAATGAAAATGTAAACGCGATCGTAAAGTACGTATCGCTATATACTCTATAATATAGAAGATCAAAGTACTTTTATTATAATCTAGATAAAGTAAAAGATAAACAGAGACGGGATGTTAAACGGCATTAACACATATACAAACGTCGCAATCACCAGGCACTAGGAGAGTTTCATCGAAAATCTTGCACTTTGTCACCGCCACCACCACCGCCGCCGCCGCCGCCACCCCCCCCGCCGCCGCCGCCGCCGCCGCCGTCGCCCCCCCCCCATACCCCACCCCACCCCATCCCACCCCACCCGTCCCTCTCTGGTGTCGCGGCCCGGTGGCAACAACCTCGACGTACGGTTATTTCAGTAGGTCTCTCCCGTCACGGAATGCAGACAGCAGCGATGCAGGCACACGTGTACCGCGTCCCCGTTCCCCGCGCATTCCTCGCAAACCCGCTCGTACATATTGACCATTTTTGGTTTCTGTCCAGTTCGCTCGCTTTGGCAATCCGAGGTGCGCGACCGTGAATTCACGAGGATCCAGCGTTTTTTCAAGTGCATCGCAGAATCGACGTTTTATGGATCGACGCGTCCCCCAGTCGCGCCCACCTGTCCTATTAAGTCCACTCGACTGTCCAATCGATTGCCATACGTTGCGAAACAATTTTTTAATCTTTACATAATTTGAAAAACCTCGTGCTTTGAATGAATTTTCGTCTATTTGTCCATTGGTACGGAATGCTGTTGCCAAGGGGTAGATGCAAAGTATATATTCCAAACGACAAAGTTCTCAAGATTATTATTCTTCCTTTAAGATCGCGGAACAGTTTCAGCACAAATTTTGATTAATGTGTCTTTGGGTTACGATAAAAATAGCGATCATTATATTATGACGAGGCTATTGATTTATTGAAATATTATTGTTAAAAATATCGGCATTGCAAATCGAATAAAAGGTTTTAAAAAAATTTTCATCCAATTTACTGGCTATAGATGCTGTGAACAATTTGCAAAACTATGAGTAACGAATCAAAAGAATCAAAAATGAAAATCATGAATGAAATGAATATTAAATGTATTTATAACGTTACAATACTCATTGGCTTCGTATAATCTTTGTTAATTTGAAAAACATTTATTGCTTTTCCAAACTTGATAAACCTTATTTTCACGAATAAAAATTATTTATTAATTTAATCAACGTAGCGGTTAATACAGTATTTTTCGCGCAATAGTCGAACTATTTTTAAATGAGAGCAATTTTTCAAATTCTCAAAAATATTATACATTATATATTTTCTTATTTAGGCTCCAATTTGGATACATTTTTGTTCCTATCGAACCTGTGTTTATTTATTTATTTTTATTTTTATTTTCTTAACGACGTTTCATTATTTGGTAAAATTTAAGTAAACAATTGTTTATGAGTGTTTATGAGTAAACAATTGTTTGAGTATGATTTTGCCTATTAATACTGTGACGCAGAGGTCATCATAGGTTTAATAATTTATTTTGTCCTGATTCACTGATATTAAAATGATTGTATAACTTTCAAAATCCAGCAACTAAATAAAGAACTTTTTTTACCCATTCCTTTGAAATTTGTATGTCTGCTGAAAAGTCGCTAAACCTCATTGTTAGGCGCAGAAGTGAGACGAGTGGTTACCGTCAGTAGTACCGAGTTTTAATGAAATTCTCATTGTTAATAGGTGATAATACACTTAACCGATGTTATAATGGAATATTCATTGCTTATTACATTAAATGAAAATCGTAATGTAAGATATTAATCGTAGGAAGAATGTAACAGTCAAATCTTCTCCAATAATATATTTGTCATCACTTTTTATTAACTTTATGTCATTGAAGATAATAATAAACATAACAATAATAATAATGTTGAAAATTTATAATTTTAAAAGCCTCTTTTTTTTTTTTTTTTTTTTTTTTGTTTTGTTTTTCTTTTCACATTACCCTTCAAATTCTTGACTTTGCTAGTACAGTTAATTTACACTTACAATTAATATGTCCAGATAACAAAAGCGTTAAAATTTCATATATTTTTTAAATTAAAACTCATCGATTCATTATATTCAGACAAATCTTTCAAGTAATTACAAATAAGTGAATTTCAATTTACTGTCGATGTAAAAGAAAATTTGTTTAAGTCAGTTAAATGATGTAAGGACAAAATAAAGATGAGAAAAAAGAAGCGGATCAAATCATAATTTAGAGTATTTCGTTGGAGTATCGTTATTTTTATTCGTATTTTTATTCTTACGTGTTTAATTAGTAAATAACGAATCCTTATTAATTTATTAAGCGTAGTAGATTGCCTTATAATAAGATGAGAGATCGAAGGGAAGTCCGATATCAAGTGATATTAATTATAAAGTCAATAGCGAGGCCCTCGACAGGTATTCTCAAGTCGGGCGAATTGGCATAGAGGTAAGGAAGTGTCTGCGGCTCTTCCTTTCGCACCCCTTAACTAAAAACTCATTGCGCCTCGTGTCGGATCTTCTGTAGGAGACGACGAGGACACTTCATCCGAAGCGAAGGTGAGACGTTGACGGGATGAATTTAGGAGCTTACAAGTCGATCGGAGTACTCTGCAAGTCCCGAGACAAACGACTTCTGTCGTCCTCCGTATGTGCACACCACTACGTCAACCTCGGCATTAAGCTACAAGAAAGAGTCCACGCGCCCTTAGATACAACGTCGGCTTCGTTGGTTTTGTTCATCTTGGGCGTGGCACTGTACATTAAAAAGCGCTTTCGGATGTAATTCAGCGAAATTGCCGAGGTAATATTGTTTGGTGGCTCGTAAAAAACGAGGGCGAAATTGCGGTTGATAGGGAGCGGATGATGTTTTTTCTCTCTTAATTTTTCTCCCTTTTTCTTCATTTTTATGATACGACGTTAATCGTCTATTTGCATGCAGCTCATCGTAAATTGAACGAGCGTAATCCGCTCGCGTTCGCTTGTTTCCGAGGTATCCTTTGGCTAATAAGAGCGCTCGGGATTATCGCGAGTTCTAAGTTGAAATCGCGCTGAATAAAGAAAAGGACCGAGAATAAGCAAGATTGACGTGTTGTTGGGTCATTTGAACGAGACCGCGTGGCTTCAATACGCCCCGGTGAATTCTAATAACGAGCCGGAGTTGAATTTACTTTTTTGGCCAAGAACCTAACGAATTCTAGCGGGGATTTTTGTTTACTCGGCGCGGGCCCAACGGATTTGACAAACACGATGTCGCTGAGGAGGAACGCTGTGCTTTTCCCGTCTCGGCCGAGAGTGAAAGGATATTGCCAACTGGTGTATACGCGAGACCGTGAGTGAGGGATTGGGGGGGGGAGGAGAGGCTATTACGTGACTCAGCGGATAAGAAAATGCCGCGGGGAAATTTAGGACTTTGCGCTCTTCGGTTTCATTATTTTTCCTCCTGCATCCTGGTCCGGCATCCATCGCGATTCTCATCCAGAGCCAGCAGTCGTCTTCCTTTCCGCTGTAAAGGGTATTTATATCGACGAGGAAACGAGAATACGGAATTTATGGGGCACGGAATATCGGAGAATAAAGGCGCAATAAGATGTACTATTGCTTAAAGCGTCAAAAACGGTATTTATATAGGGAGGAAAATAAATTGTTTTGCCCGATGAAGGTATTGGCCAGCAAGCAATGAGATTGTTTTTCTTTTCCAAAAATATCGTCCACAATATTATATTAGCGCTTTATCGGATGCTCAGTTGCATTTACTTCCGGTAGGATTTATTATTATTATTTTTTTTATCACAACTAAGTGAGGATTTATTGTCATTATTAAAGTTGTGTGTATCAAATGTGTCTATGCATGTCGATATTTCGTTTACAATTTGGCACTTGATTATATTAAATTGGAATTAAAGATTGCTGAAAGCCAATATTACATAATCGTGATTGACGTGTCATTAATATTAATAATGACATAGCTTTAAGAAGTAAATCTTATAATTTATAATAAATTCTGAAATTTCACATATAAGGGAATTTTCCTCTTAACGTTACTCTGATAAAATAATGTAATCTAACAAACAAATATCAACTTTATATTAGTACATTAATGTAACTTATGCAATTGTATGTTAAAATTAATTAGCTTTTTAATAATTGTAAATTTTGCCAACATCTTCTGGTATTTACAATGATAGAAAGTTGCAAAACATTTTTCTCTATTTAATCGTACAGTGTATAGTAATTTATTACGACATAAACAATATTTAATTCAAGCATAAATTATTGGATCTCCAATTTACTTTTCGACTATGATATTTTTTTAATTTAAAATTTTTTAATTAGAAAGTCAAATATATAAATGTAAATTTTCTGAACTCTAATATGTTTATGGCTCCGAGTATAAAATAAAATCAACAAGTAAAAATCACAAATTAATCAATTTATTCCTTTAAACTCGTATGATACGATATATTATAAAATAAATTTTTTCTTACTATTTATGGTCTCTTTTAAAGAATTTTATTTAAAGGTTATAAGGTTTATTTAATTGAAAAAGTTTAAAATTACCGCTTTACCATTTTTCATTTTCAAATCCTTCATTATGCGATTAAAATTTTTTTTTTTTTTTTCAACATAATCTTGTGTTTTATAAGAACTTTTTTTAATATTTCAACGGGACATGTAATATTACGATAAAGATAATGTAATATTAAATACTAAGCAATATGAGTTTGAAAATTATGATAAATTTTCTTCTATATATGATGCTGAAAATATCAACATTTTTATTTCTTATTCCTCTTACTGATGCATTTTAATGGACAATTGAATGCCTATGTACGCACCTATTAACGTAAAATAATTTAATCGATATAATAATATCAAATACTTTCAGTTATAGGAAATAAAAAAATTTTCATGCGAATTTAACACGTTAAAGTTCAGATGAAGCAATAAAAAAGTCAACGGTGTAAATTCGATTTCAGTGAGTGACAGTGCAGAAATGACCGAGACAAAAACAAAATAAAAGTGTTAAAGGAAATCTGGAGGATAATACCAACTGATAATTAAGCGGATAAAACTAATTCTCGATATTATAAGTCAAGCAAAAACTTCTTGTCAAATGCTTAACATTTTCCTATTTTTCATAATTCTGCACTTTGAAACGTATGCTCATCAAAGGATAGTAATAGAAAGCATATTTATGTGCTTTTCCAATGGGGACATAGGGAGAGTAAAATGGTACGAGAGAGAGAGAGAGAGAGAGAGAGACCGACTAAAGTAAAGCCGATAATTACCTACCGTTAAAATTGATTATCCGTGGGTTCGTTAACGCTAACAGAGACATAAAGTAACGGATTTTGGTTTAGAAGAGCCTAGTGCTTCCCTCTATATTAGTAACCATTAACAATGAGAATTTTATAAAAAAATTTAATTCAATGTTGTATGATTAGCCGAGTTAACGTTATAACAAAAATTTCGCCATTTGAGAAGAGAATTGAATTATTGTTTAGTTGTCAGATATGGCATCGAAGTATTCTAAGGTAATTTAGATTTTTTCAGAGCAGTACATTAACGATACTTGAGCTTAGTTATTATTTACGCAGTTTTGTGCAAGACTTCTGATTTATTAGGACAATTTTTCATTTTCAATTATACTTCATAATTTATAAATTCAACAATTTGAAATTCTATTAAAAATTTTTATTATAAACTATTTAATAAGGAAAGTTTTCATAGTGCAAAAGCATATTTGCTAAAATGAAGAGATGGTGCTAATTTTTTAGTATATTGAATACAAATTCAATAATAACATATTTTATCATTTACACTTGTTTTATCGGTCTAAAATGTGGTTCTAATTATATAATACTGTATCACTAATATAGTAATTATAAATTACTTTGTTTATTTCCACAAGAATTATAAGTATTAAATATATATATATATATATATATATATAACAGTGCTTTGATAATTTAATAATGAAAGTAAATTTTGTAAAACGTTAAAAAATTATTTTGAATACTTTTATAATTAAGCAAAATATTAATAAATAATCGAAATGAGTCATCCTGTTTTTTTTTCTAGGTGTCTACAAAAGAATACAATAATTTTCTCAAAGATATAATGTATAATGTAGTAATATGATTTTGTCATTATTATTGTTAGTTGATTAATGATAATTATTATTATCAGAACAGCGTTTATTTTTTTACTATTAATGTTATTTCCTTACAACCGAATGAGGTAATAATAATGATTCCATAAATATTTATAATAAAATTCAAGCGTTTTTCATGGGAAAAAGAATATTATTCTTTGAAACATGGAATAACAGTCTTAATGCATAAAAGCTTAAAAATTATAAATGTAAACTAGAAAATATTTTAGAAACGAATAGAGATGAAAAAAGTAGAGTGATGGTAAAGTATCTGGGAAACAAACACCTCAAGTACTTTAATCGCATTATTACCGAATCAGCAAAGAAACTTGAACGACGAACGTTAATTGAACGAGCGTTTGATACTTGAATGTATCAAACAAGCTAAAGTCTAGTTTAAAACAAAATAATACTATGAGCTCACTGTTAACAACTTTCAGTTTACTAAGAATCTTAATTTATAGCAAAACGAATGGTTTTGTAGAGAGCGAATTTCTAAAATGTTATATAAAATGTATAAAAGATACATATATATATAAAATGTTTTATTTCAATCATTATTATGTGGCTTAAAGTGTTTCATTTAATAAAGAAATATTACATTGTTATATTTTATAGCAAGATGTTTGAAATCTTTATAATAATCATGTTAAACCTTAATAAAATTGCTTAAAGGAATATTACTTTAAGATATGTACTACATGTATCGTGGTATTTTCTCTTATAATTATTACCTTAAAACTATTAATCTAAATTACATATTAAATAGAGGCTTTCAATCTAAAGTATACGCATTATTTGCATTATTCCCTCTCAAATTCATATATAAATTATTCATTAATATTAATTATTTAAATAGATTTCACTTGTGCATTGTTTGGGGCCATTAGCTTAACAACCAATTTATCAATATAATCCGATAGAAAATAGTAGCGATTATGAATGCGTCTTATAAAAATTGAATTTCATTAGGGTGATTTACTAAAAATTTATTATTAAATAAAAAGTTTATTTTGATGAAATAGCAGTTGAAGTTTAATGATTATAATTGATGTTGGAGCCGAATATTTGAAAGATCTTCTCAATTGCAGTTATAATTAAACGGGAAACTTTTTCTTTACTCGTACTCGCACTTATATATTTCTCCGAAATTAAACAATTAATCATAATTACGCGTATTCCAAACTTTGTTAAAGAACAAATGATTTGTAAATGGATATTTTTCAACTTTCAAGAACAATGTCCGTTATTCATTTAAAGATCATACGACTTTTTTTTTCATTAAATTATTTATATTAAAAGTAAGGATGAATAAATTTTTATTGAAATGATGCATGAAGATAAAGAAGAATTATTTGATAAATTTATTTTAAGGCATGTGGCATGTAGTGAAAATTACATTTGTTTTTCCGTAAATCATAATAGAATGTATCGATTTCAATGTCGATGTCCGTAATTATTTTCATTTTTTTCTTTCTTTTTTTTCTTTCTTTTTTTTCTTCTTTTTTTCTTTTTTTTTCATTCTCTATGATATCGAAGTTCAATGAAAAATCAATTTACAATAAAGGATAAATTTAAAAAGAATGTAACTTTAATCTAAAGCGGCAGTTCGTTAATACGTTTAAATATAAAAGCATGGAAACCTCTTATACTAAAAAGTAAAATTCGAAATATTAGTTTCATTTACGCACGCACACGCACACCCATCGGCACCCATTTATTCGAAATTTTGAGAAAAAAAATGCATAAAACTCGTGTTAATTAAAAATAATTGTAAAATGTATTATGTGCTTATGTTCGTATCGGTATAGTTATTAGTCAAGGTGAAAAGAATTATTATAATTTATAGTTGTTTATATAACAAACAATATAAATAGAGGGAATACGATCGATGTATTTTTTTTACAAACACTTCATGATATCGAAGTTATAACGATAATGGTAGATTCTTAGGGATCGTTGGATTCATTAACTCTTCCTGATGGTCAATTTTTTCAACTGTCAATTCGCGTCTGTGGCTCTGATTGACATTGTTCCATTACACCAGGAAACAATGATGCATGTCAATTATATGTCACGTAAGATACTAAAGTCATTATTTCGGGGGAAATGCGCGGTTCCTATATTTCCCCTCGTTTAATAATTTGGTCAATAGTGGTGAGCAATTTTTGCCCAACCACCACCAACAGGATGTTTTCCTTTGGTTATATAAGCCAACAAGAATAATTGCCCAGAGATAGTTAATATCGGCATGTCTCTCTTCCTCTCTCTCTCTCTCTCTCTCTCTCTCTCTCTCTCTCTCTCTCTCTCTGCGTGTCCATCAAACAATGCATTCGTTAGTTATTCGAACGAGTAATTAAATTTCGAATGATCTCCGGATATCGATCAGCGATCATCCATAAAAAGACCTCGCGATCCGTATTTCGTGACGGATTTGTAAAAAAAAAAAAAGACTTCCAAGCTCTAAGAATTGACGCCTCGATACATGCCAAGACTAACCTAATGAACCCCTGGGAAGTGATAGAGGACCGCACCCTATGCAAATATCTCGCCGACATTCCCATAAAATAATCGTGCGACTTTCCCGGGCAACTTGGGGCTTTACGTTCGAGCGACCATGGATCCTCGATTAAACAGGCTTCGTCCATTCGATTGGACGCCGTTGTCCTTTTCTCCTTACTCCTAACTACTTCCTCGCGACTTTCACAATGCGTCCCGTGGAAAATACTGACTCGATGACTCGACGAGCTGCTAATTAATTTTTTTTTGCTATGCAACGTTTTATTATTTAATGACGCCCGTTTATTAATAAACGTCGTATTGGGCAGGCAATTTCTGCCGTCAGTGTGCATTATTTATATACTGGATTAAGCCGTTTGCGAGCGAACTCTGGAATAATAATCGATCTTTTTCCTTCTCGCTGCTCGGATCATGAATTATTGATGAAAAGTCGGCTTTCCATGCTATTTAGAATTCTTTTTTTTTTGTTCTTTAGATTAGCTATAATACGAATATTGTTCTAGTTGCTTTTTATCTAATGCGATTAGCTTGGTGCCTTTACAAACATTATTTCGTTGCGATAAACATAATGTCAGATATAAATTACTAGGCTATTTTCCACGTATTACTCATGTTCCTTTATAAAATGCCGTTAACCTAGTTATTTACTTTTAATTCCAGCCGACGTAATATTTTCCTCGTGATCTTTAATTTTAGAGAGATAAGAGTATTCGATCGCCATGAGGTGTTAATTGAATGTTTTGACTTATTTGTCAAAATGTTTAACTACGAGTCGTTGTTACGTGCAGGAACAGTAGTGAAAAAATTTAACTTTCACCGATAAAAATATTATAATATCAATTAATTTGTCAAGTATAATCTTTTGCATCACATGTTAATACTAATTAACCACAATACAATACGTTCATCGTTATTTAATGAAATCATTTACGATTTTCGTGATAAATATTTTTTTTTTTTCCTTTTTTTTTCTTTTTTTTTTTTTTTTTTATTGTAGAAAGTAAAATAAGAGCGCATACATAGTCAGAGCTCTAAAGATGCCATTGAAATCACTGAAATAATTATGCATTATGGAATAGCGTTATAAATTAAAAATTCATGACTTAGATATTACAATAAAAATAGCAGGACAATATCGAAATCAGTTCGATTTATTAAGTGTATCGACGCATTAAAATTACTAACCAATATTATCCTCAATTTATGGTCATTAAAATTTAATTGAAATATCTAAAGCAATTTGTAAGCGATTGCTATATCATAATAATTGAACTGTTTGAAGCTTACAGTTGGTTATTAACATTAAACATTGTTTTTATCGTGTAAATTTTTTTTGCTACAAAGCGATAAAAATTATTTTAATTAAAAGAAATTTCTTCCCCTTTGATAAAAAAATAAACTTAAAACAAGATGATTTCTGTTAATCAACATGACAGAGAATTACAGTTAAAAAAAAAAAAGAAAAAAAGAAAAAGCACATTAATTCTAACAAGTGCGTATGCTTATTAAATTTCAGCTCAACATTACATAACGATAAATCATTAAATTAAAATATTATATTAAGATTGATCGATGAATTTACATTGCTCGCAATAAGCCGCACTATTAAATATCTCCGATCCCTATTAAACATATTGAGAGATCGATACAGTGTCATTACCCGGTATTATGACTTGGTTTCTAAGTCAGCATTTCGAGCGTGGGAATGAGAGACGATTACAGGAATTTCGATAGATTAACGTTTGTTTTCGCATGTGACCGCTCAATTTACGTCTCATTCAGCCTCCTTCATGGATCTTTCTCATACTTCGCATATAAAATTAGCAATTAAGATTTTCTTATTTCCCATTTCTATTCGCCTGCTTGATTATTATTCCATTTAAACCACAATTTTTTTACGTAATATTGATTATTATTCTTTTCGTACAATCAAAATCGTCGTCATATTTAACATTTTTACGAATTTTTTCGTACTCACATTTTTTTCCCACTCCTTTTATCACAAATCCATCTTTTATGTTTGAACGAGGGCATTTGCCGTATCTCGTGCAATTACGCGCTTTTTCGTATATATAATCCGGCGATAATCCTTCAAATTCCACGATTCTATGCTTTCAGCAGTGGTCGACTGAGTATCGTGTGGAAATTAATTGAAGCGCATTAGCGAGTAAATCAAGTGAAACGTATGACAAACTACGTACGGCATAATAGCAAACTGTCTCTCTCAACCACATTACGCCAAAATTGATTCATCCATTACATTTTATTCAATTCCGTGTATATGTCCTTGGGACCGAATTAATGTACCCCCTACACCCTCCCCCTCACCCTACCCCCTCCCCATCCCACTCCCACTCCCACTCCCACCCCGTCAATAGCGCCGAGAAAATCAATGCTAAGATGAGTAAAGACATATCGTTGAAATTAAATTCAATGCACAGAAGCTGCCAGCCGATATGCAAATTCTACATTATATATTTATGAAATTGAAATCGACTACGATCCACCATCGTCGTACCATCACAAAATTTATGCATTAGATATGATCGCAAGGATCCCATAACCGATTTCGTATCCTCGCTTACAATCTCTCCTCCTCCTCCCCTTCCCCCTCCCATTCATCGATTCATTATTCTCATTTCCAATTCGAAGTAGCGCGATAGCGTTTTAAATCGTAAATAAACTTTCGCTATTGAATTGGAGCGAGACGGCTCATCCAGCGACTAATAACAAGGCGATTTAATTTTTCGACGGCGACACGAGTCGACAGCTCGGACGACAAAAGCGAGCAATTGAGTTTCCAACTCGGTAATTATCGTGCAAGAGACGACGCCGACTTCTCCGACCGACCTTTGAAATGCGAATTATTTACCATTTTGCGAGCATTCGCATTCTGCGTCGTCTTACGAACAAAGCCCGACGCTCGTAGCCTAATTCGATTGCCAGTCACCCCGGTGAGGCGCAAACAGCAAAAGCCCTCATCCTCGTCCACGTCCTCATCCACCGGTGTATTCCTCGAAACAGGGGCTCGACCAGATCCAGGCTCCTCTCCGCGTCTATTATCGGTCGAGGCCAGGCTCGCTTTTCCCGCCTTTGGGCGAAAATTAACGCCAGCCGCCAGTGGATTCCGATCCCTCGCATGACCGCCTGAATGGGCTTTGATTTGCCGGGCTATTCTCCTCCCCTCCCTTCGCCACCACCTATACCACCACCCACTCATCACTTCATATACCTCACCCTGTCCAATTCCCTTCGGCCCTTTTCATCGGCACCGCTGATTTTCTATATTTGCTGATGACGCGCGATTACGGCCCGTCCAAATGGATGGCCATGGAGTCCAACCGCGTCGTCGTGCCCTATCTCGGTACCCGATTTTCCATTCGGGATATCCCGTCTGTCTACATATTTTTCACATACTTTTCCAAACGCTCGAATAAAGCGGCTCACTTTCGTGTTTATTTGTACATTAGTACGTGGGAGGCTGCGCGGGACATTCAGCTTTTATCAACGCAAACGCATTTTTTTTTTTTTTTTTTTTTTTTACTACCAAGTGTAGTTAGTACGATATAAAAAAAGATTCATTTATTTTACTCGCGCGTTCATTACAAAATACTTATTAATCTCAAGATTTTCCACATCCTAGTTCCTCCGTCATAATGTATTTGTAATTTAACAATGTTTATTATTTATTTTTTTCCATTCCAGTTCCATAGCTGCTCTTCATTGTTACTAAAGCATGATTTGCGATAAGTTTATACGACTAAAATTTCAATTTCCATTCAATATGGAATACAGTTGTAATTTAATATTAACAATTACTTTTCGATTTAAGATTTCACATCTTAATCCTGACGTACTTATAAAAGCATTTTCATATAATATTGTTAGGTAAGTCGTTGTGCGTTGTAATAGCGTATGTAAAATCATAATAATTTTGTTTTTCGTATTACATTAAGCATACCGATTGAAGTAATAAATATAACAATGATACTTTTTTCTGCGTTACGAGGCTATTGTGACGGATTCTTTTCTTGTTAATACAAGAAAATCACGCGATTATTCTATTTACCGTAGCTTTTACAGCCTCAGTTGTTCATCTATGTTGTTTTACATTAACAAAAATTATTCATACAAAATTTCTTATCGTTATTTACTTGTTATTTCGACACTTGTTATATGTTCGTTAATTATTTGTTGTTGAATGTTAGTTCAAAAGATAATATAATAATTCTATTGAATGTCATCTAAACCACATGATTATTATATGATGTATTAGACAAAAAAAATCTTTAGAGTATTTTTTAATTCATAGCTTTATTAACTGATTTTATTAATTTTCAGTTTTAACTAGTTCTATGGGCAATATATATATATATATATATATATTCATTGTTTAATATTTATTTCATATTTGAAAAAGATCACGTGTATATCTAAGAAAATTATTTGTAATTTATTTTAACCTTATGAAATATTATTATACTGGAAGCGAATTATAAACTAATTTTTTATCATAAATTTTTCTACATTACTTCTATATTCTTTATTATTCATATTTTACAGAGAGTCCATAGAATTTTGTAATTTTTCTTCTACATCATGCAATTCTTTTCTGTTAAGTGATCAAAAGTATTCACAAATAGATTTAAAATCCATTTATAAAAGTCCGTTAAAATTTATTTGTTTCTCAAATAATTTTTCAACCACAATTTTTGATTACTCACGTCGATTTCTGCTTTTGTTCTATCTATTTAAAATTTTAGTAATTTATTTTATTTCCGAATTATGTTTTTATTAATAAGATTTTTATTTTATTCTGCTTTCGATGAATATTATTTGTAACGTAAAACTTTTTAAATAATGAAAACAAAAATTCTTAGTAATTATTCTTTAGTAATTTTGTCTAATTTATTTATTTTAGTATTAAAATTTTTAATGTCTAAATATCTTAAGTTAATAAAGAATTTTATAAATATTCATATTCATTCCATATGAACGAGTATTCATAATAAGTTTTTAATGTTAAATTTTTATATATAAATTACAAATTGCTTAAAAAAATGTAGCATATATATCAATTAAAAATCATATAAGAGTTTTTTTCTATTTCTTTGTTTTTTTTTATCGATTAATCAATCTTTATGTCTTCTTGTTTATGAAAAAATTTACAATCTTTGGCTTTTAAAAAGAAATTATTTTTTTTAATATATCCATCTAATCAGTAGCGGTTAAAACAATTTTATATATATTATTTCTTAATTTATTTTTAGCGTCATCTTAATAATTATGAAAATATTTAATGTTAATGTTAATGAAATATAAAAGTTGCATAAAATGAATAATTAAAATTGCAATATTTAATATATCCCTTTTTAAACAATAAAATTATTTTTCTATTTCCTATATGTATTTTTACTCTTATTTCTTATGCTATTCAATTTTCTTTTTTTTTTTTTTCACTTACATATTATTATTTACAATTTAATATTTATCTGATACTATTCTTAAATAACTTCTTTTGTTGAAATCCTAACGTCTGTACTTGATATATATTTTATATAATTTGTACGCGTCACTACAATTATTATACCTGCCAATTCTCTCTTTCATATCGATTTTTCACATAGTTTTCTCAAGTATAGTTACGTACTTTCTTCTTAGCCTTCAATTATTGGATTTAATATCAATCTAAAGTGTTTATGGACCTGTCTTTAGTTATTAATGTTTCTTTTATATTTCATCTAGAATTTTCAAAAATAGCTTATCCACGATATTTCTACGTTTATTTTGTTCTTTATTAAATAACAATTATATAAAAATGTAATTATCATGAGTTTTTTTATTCGTTTTCCAATTTTCGTAGAATTTATTTATTCTTCTTTGTTTTCGTAAATAATATTTATCTCACTAATTGATTTTACCTTTTCTTCATTTTTCTTTGCCTTCGGATTCACAAACAATTATTTATAACTTGATTTTTTAACTTTCAACATCATGTTACTTCTTTCTACTCTTCTTCATATTTAACAATACATTATTAATTGATATTAAATTTTACTCATTTCTATGAACAAATGAAAAATTGTTAATATACTTATATTACGTTCTCTTTTATTATATGCAGATTATTATGGCATATAAGAAATATCGAATTTATATGTATATTCTCACAACTTGAAAATCATTTTCGAATTATGCGTCCAGACTAAATTTGTCAATACTGTATTTTAATTTAAAGTTTATCGAATACTTTCATACAGTTCATTAAATAGATATTTACTCGTATTTTCGCATAATTTTATAAAAATTTGCATCGGATTACTATATAAAAAATTTATATTTTCGTGAAGCTGTAAAAAAATTTGTGTCTTTATTTAATGAATTATTGCTTATTTATTATATTCAAAGAAAGACGTTCATTCAAATTTTTCGATAATATTCCAAAACATATTAATTAAATTTCCTTTTAATTAATTTCAATCGTTATAAAATACAGAATATTTAATAGTTCACTTAGCATTAAATAATAGTTAAGCCGAATGCTTAATATCTTTGAAATTTTTACAAATACCATTTATTATTCGGATATTTAATCCCACATTTAATTTATTGAAATCAAACAATATATTAAAAGATATATAAAATTCTAATTCTCAAATACTGAAATTCTTAATAATATTACTTTCAATTCTCAAGATGAAAAATCAAGGTGTCTTACTAATTTTTCGATAAAAATGATTGTTAATTTAATGCTGTTCTCTTATCACAATATATTTGATATCTGAAAAACAACGTAACTTTTATTACTCCCCCCCCCCCCCCCCCGGCCCACACACATTCAATTAAATATTGTAAATGATAAATTATATAAATGAATATTTATGTATAATTGAACATTTAATTGAACATTTATATTAATTGATAGTTTATGCTTTTATGAAAATCTTAGTAGGCTCATACACAAAGAATAAAATACGTTATTAATGAGAACTAAATTTTTTCATGATATTCCTTTTTAATCATTCAGTTTTACAAAACACACGAAAGTGCTACGACCTGCAATTAAGCTCGGTTGGTCATATTTATGTCACTTAATGACTATTTCATTCGATTCCTCAAGGCTCGTCGGGTACATTCGAATAAATCGATGGGGCATTTGCTTTGTTTCCCAATTTTATATAACCTTTCATTGGATTATTTTGCACATTGACGTAGCAGACCATTTATTAAAGCCGAGCTTATTTCTGCAAATTCAATGAACAGAATTTGATAATTAAATCAATTGCATGTGTCTCGCGCAATAATAAGTTCTCGTGTGATAATCCTTTGCTGAATTCTACATGGAATTACGGCATCGACATCATAATGTGATATGTAATTGTTACGCGTATAATGTCGCTGAATTAACGTGGCGAATTTTTCGAAACTAATGTCGGTAATTCGTAATTTTGCTTGCTAGGATAGAAAATAGACTAGTAATTTTATCATCATGCGCAAATTAAATTAATTAATTAACTTTTAGTTTTGTCGTAGTTGTTAAATATAAGGTACATTACTAGACTATTTAAACATATAATCATATTAGAAAAAATGTTAACGATTTGAAGAATAAGCAATGAATTACATAAGGTTAAAATAAATAATGTTCTTGCATCTCAAAGTATTATAATCAAATAAATAAAATAATAATTTGCAGTAAAATTCATTATTTATCTGTTTTTTTTTTTTTTTTTTTTTTATAACAACTTTTAACTTAAGATAATAACAATTATTAAGAACGGATATGTTTTATAGGAGGGTGTGAGAAAGTGAAATATATCACCACTTAACGTCATACGTAAATAGCAGCGGCGCCTGCGTCGAGCAACCCGGAAAGTTGACGCGTAAAGCGATACTCCGTTTACAGGGGTTAATTTTTATCAATAGTTTTTTCTTTCTAATAGTCATTAAAAGAAATTGCCCGTCTTTTTTATATTTTATTTTTTTACTTTCTTTTTTTTTCTAATTATTTTATAGCATACAAATTATATATTATCATCAATCAATTGTTCGAGTCGAGCTTTCAATTATGTTATACAAAAGATTATAAATGGCATAAATTTTTATTAAATATTATTATACCTTGTGCACTTATAACTTCTATTCAATACCCCATAATTCATTATAAAATATACATTACGTATATTATCGTCTATCTGTCATATAAAAATATTCTAACTCTAATAGAATAGTGTCGGTTTTTATAATCCGGCCAGAGATTCTTTTATGAAAGTAATGCATAGGAATTTGAAAATAATAGAAATATTCAATGGAAAAATACCGGCGTTGGTATTTCTTTATTGAAATTATTGATTATAAAACTCAAATGCCTTTTACAACTAGTAAATTAAACGAATTAGAGTGTTTTATATATATTGTCAAACATTAATCGAGTGAAAGAGGAATTAATTAGTTATATGGAGAGATGTAAGAAAGAAATTTTTGATAATCTATTGATATCATATATATATATATATATATATCTTTGCTTTTTTTCTTAACCATAAATCAGATAAAAGTTAATAATGCAAAATATTGATGAATTTTTTTCTTAATGAAACCGTCGAATAAATTTGATGAAATTGTGTTAAAAAAAAAAATTTTAAAACAACAGGTGATAATTATTGCAATTTATGAAAAATTTATGTGAAAGAAGGCCAGATTGAATTTGCAGTTTGGCCAAATTGAAGTTGCAGTCTGTTAAATAAGGCAGGATTAATGAATCGGTTGATTAGCAATCAGATGAGTTTGCGAGGAGCTGCACTCGATCCTTCCACAATCCACAATCCCGATTTGTCCAACGCGTATCGAAATAACAATGACGCTTATGAAATTTAGAAGCAATAGAAAATTTAGCATAATTAGCCGCTAACTAACCCATCTCGGGTTAGCACTGAATAATCCATAACTTTTCTGTTGCAGAGGTCGAGGAGCGACCGCCGGGGAAGGCGCGCGGGGGTAAGTTAGCGCGTCGTGCGCGCTCCTTCAAGGAGGACTTCTTGGAGAAGCTCTCGCAGATGCGGTCACCCGGGGGAGGTGGGGGCGGTAGTGCCGGCGGTACGCGGGCCGTCTCGCCCTCGTCGCCGAGGACACCTCGGGAGCCACTAGGAGCCGGCGCTGCGACTACCACCACCGCCGCCGTCTCCGCTGCTGGCGAGCAGCTCGACAAGAACCCGCTGCGCGACCTCCATGTCCATGTGCGCCAGGTGCAGCTGGCTCTCCTGCACTTTCGCGACGTCGTCTCCAAGAACAAGCTAGAGATGCTTCCGGGCAACGGGACCGTCGTACTTGACACAGTCACCACCATACACACCCTCCTCAAGTCGTATCTGCTTTATGAGAACAGGTGAGTGAGAGGGAGGGAGAGTTGGGCGTCGTCTGCCACGTAGCTCAAACTTTTCTTTATTCCCTTACGTACGAGGGTTATTGGGCTTATTGTCGCGGTGTGTAATACGGAGAATCGAGGCGTTGTGGCCTCGGAACGATATTTCCCGTCTATCGATCGTATAGCGGAAGCCGTAGTGTGCGGTAATATGTGGGCTTTGAATGCCCGAGGATTGCGAGCCGATTTTATTATTCGCGAGGATATTTAGGGATTGGAGAAGTAATCAATTTAAGAGATATTTATATGTGTAGGTGAAGAAATTGGCTACGTATCGATTGATTTTATGAGACATAAATAAGCCACCCTGTATAACGACATGCCTATTCCATTTGACTTGTAAAACTAATTTATAATGTAATAAGAATGTCATTTTAATTTGCATTTTAAGTAAATAATTGTTCTTCTATGAATGTCATTTGCGGGATGAATTTGCTTATTATTGAGCTTTTGCAAGGATTTCACATTCGTTATATTGTATTGTGAACAATTTGTTTAAAGTGAATCTGTATTTAATTATAAAAACTTTATAGCATTAACAATACATGCAATGATTTTTCTTTGTACCTTAAGCATTACAAAGAACATTTTGTGCTTTATGTAATTTAAAAAGAATTTTATCTGGCTTTGTGCAACATTTTTTTTTTCTTTTTTTTTTCATTTATTACTGATAAATACATTAGTTTTTCGTGTATATTCATTGATTCTACAATAATTACTCTATCATCTAAAGACATACGAATAAACAAACAAAACAAACAAACAAAAACAAAAAAAATTAGACAAGGAGATTAGTATTATCATTAATATTAATTTTGTATTGGAAATAAAGTGCTAAATTTTGTTGAAATAAAAGTTGCGTAAGAATTTAGAAAAATCAAACGTCTTTTTAAAATTCTAATATAATAATGATTGGATTAATGTTGATACACGTAGTGTTAACACATAAATATCCTTTTTAAATTACGTTTTATATTGAAGGATCTATTTATATAAAAAGAATTCTCCAATGCTGTAGCCGTGAAAAAAAATTATATATGTAATACGTAAATTTTAAATAAGACTTTTATTACATTTTTTAAAAAGTTTTCTAAATATGAGATGCTATTATGCATTATACTTTATATATCATTGTGGCAATGTTTCATGTAAGCTATGAATTCTTTTAATGAAAAGCATTAAGTGCATACTAAATTTGAGTAGACTGTAACGGTATTTTAAAATTTTTTACATACATTCCGACATACCTGAATTTCATATTTACAAAAATAATTAATGTATATTTTTATGAAGTTAGTACTTTGCAAGGTTTTCTTGAATTCATTGTGTAAATACATTGTTGGGAAAAAAGTCATCATAGAGTGATAAAATTTCTCTTGATATACGATTAATTTTTCTGCCGTCGTATTTTTTTCCGATTTAAACACATGACATGCATTAAATAAAGAAAGTCATAATTTTGTTTAAATTCATTCATGATTAGTCACATCGAATAAAGAATATACATAATAAGCTCTTCCCTACAAATGGCAAACTTTAGAAGTTACGAATATGTTCTCGATCAATTCTCATAAAGTACCGTCGATTCGATTAGTAAAATCTTCTTTCAATAAATACTAATAATAATAATAATAATAATAATAATATGAAATACAATTTTTACAAAAATGAAAGAATAATGAATAATTGGATTAAGATTGCTTGATAGAGAAAATAAATGAATAGTGTAAGGTGCATCGTTTATTTCGTCAAAAAAAAAAAAAAAAAAAAAAAAAAAAAACCTGTGAAAACAATAACATTTATGCTCTTTGTAGTAAAAGCCATCCGCTAATGAAAAAATATCATACTTCATACGATAATATGTTTTATTAATAAAAATCATTTTATAAAAGTCATTGTTTCGAAAAGTCCACTGAACGTAATAAAAATGTATTTTGCTCTATTAAATAAAACTTAGGCCTCATGGGTAAAGCGCGAGACAATAATTCAAAATCTCGTCCAATACCTATGACTTGGCGATTCTGCCTTAATTAATTCCCCCGAGTTGAGCAGTAATTCCTCATCAATGACTTAGTCAGAATGTGCATAATAAAATTGTGGCATTGGGGTGCGGTCAAAGGGATAATAAAGCATAGATGCTGGCCCTTTAATATCGAATATTTCAATTAATTGGCCATCAACATTAGCACGATATACTGGAAAGTGTGCGCCAGTGTAATTGGACGTTGAAAACGAAAGGTTGTAGGTAGGATTAATTGTCCTGGGTTTTCAGCTCGACGCTCGGCTCGGCGACGAATCAGGTTTATCAGGCGCTGGCGCAGCTACTAAAGCTCTGCGACGATGTGCTCCTGCACGGCGATCAGTCCTCGGCACTCGACACGGCCAACGTCACCCACGTCATTGGACTCGTCGAGGACGCCGTGAAGAATCTCGTGGAGCTCGCGCAGGAAAAGATCTCCAACAAGCAAAAGCCAGCATTGCAGACCGCCAGCAATAGGTTTGACGGAGATAGAATTCCTTTTGGACGGATGCTTTTCGAGAAATGAGAGAGATGAGAGAGAGATATATATATACATAGATAGATAGATAGATAGATAGATAGATAGATATATATATATATATATATATATATATATAGAGAGAGAGAGAGAGAGAGAGAGAGAGAGAGAGAGAGAGAGAGAGAGAGAGAGAGAGAGAGAGAGAGAGAGAGAGAGAGAGAGAGAGAGAGAGAGAGAGAGAGAGAGAGAGAGAGAGAGAGAGAAAGAGAGTCGCGAGAGGTGGCGTGTGATGCGTGCGATAGGCAATTACGTTAATAGTACATGACAACGAGGAATATCCAAATATTCGTACGACTAATGACGCGGCCAATGGAATCACAGAGTACTCCTTACAATGCATTTAGCGATGCAATTCGTCGCTTTGATTAAAAAGTAATTAACGAGAGGCTAATCATTCTTTCCAATGATTTTTTAATATTTGTAGTCGTCGATAATTCGTTATTCGTGGGTGGGAATATATTTCCAAGGGGCTAAATGCAATGTAAAACTGTTGAATGTCGGGGCATTGTATTTTAGGAGAAAATATTACTTGTTTTAATAAGAAATTGGAGTATCGCGAAGATAACGAGAATATTATAGAATAGTGAACGTTATTAAGCTGTGCCTAAATATTCAAATACCTAATTTTTATAATTCCATGTTACGAATGCTTAGTTAAGTAGGGTCATAGTCAAATAATGATAATAAAATTTTACTAAATACATGAAAATATCGAAGCATTCTTTTATTATTATTCCATTAATTCAATTTATTAATTCAATTTTTTAAAGATTAATTTTTTACTTCGTCGCCAATTTCAGAGAATTATGGTTTCCCTAAATTAGAAGGAACATGGAGATTACGATTTATCGTTTTATGTAATTTGTATAAAAACTCTCCTGGCTCATTATATTGTATTAAAGAATTTTTTTATTCTATTAATTATCCGTGCAAGCATACACATGAAAATTTTTATGCCAATTTTTTATATTTATTTTCATTTTTATGCCAGAGCTGGCACTGTTTAATGTCAGCATTCGCCTCCCATCCTCATCCTTCACTGTCCTTTTCACTCTCACGAGAGAGCTCTCTCTCTCACTCTCTCTCACTCTCTCTCACTCTCACTCTCTCTCTTTCTCTTTCTCTTTGTATTTATCTCAATAGCGCCTGAGAGCTATACAGATTTGATGGCGATAACGCGAGGAGTGAAAATTCCAAGTAAAACGAGTGTTGCACTTTATGAAAGCCCTCGTAGTAACGAACTTGGTGATCGTAAGTCTCCTGCACGTATTGCCGATCCTCTTGAATCTCGTACACCTCTCACGCTTATCGGTCACCCGGTCTAACGCACTTTTCCACAGGACATCGGGCTACAGCTCCGAGTTGACGCCCCAACGCAGTTCCCTGCCGGACATCCCGCTGACGCCGAGGGAGCGCCAGATCCTCGAGCAGACCGCGGCCTCGAGCGCCCTCGTCAGGAGCTCCCACAGCTCCGAGTCCATCCTCAGGGATTCGAGTCCGCCGCCCCAGCCTCCGCTGCCCGATAGGTGAGTATCCGAGCCCCGAGAGCAAGGGTGTGGTCATCCACTTGGGATTCGGCCGCGAGACGCCATATCGTCGAGGAGAACAAGCGGCTTCGCGGAAGCCAAGGGATTCCGTTTTTCTAGCACCGGTTTTCCGACGACGGAGATGTTTTTTGCCGCGTCAGGACCAATCGGGCCAATACGTGATTGCCATAGTTCAAGAGATTTTGTCCGGGAGGCCCAGCATTTCCGAGGCATCGCTTACAACTTGGAAATTATTCGACGGCTCGGTTCATCAGCGAACAACGCTTCGGTCTTCGGCAAAAATGGCCTTGACGCTTTTGGGGACGCTATTGGCGCGCAGAAATTTATGGAATTCCATTATTATTATTATGGCTAGCGATAAAATGTCATAAGCAATAATCGTGTTCGGAGAAATAGTATTGTTGCACGGTACCCCCGTACGAGCCTACCCGGCTCCGGAATAAGTATAATTACGCATTAAATGGCGATGATCGATACTAATATTAATTATTATAATATCGATCGTGCGACAAGACAACTGTCTTGAAAAGAATGGAAAATTCATGTCATTGTCTGTAATTGAACGAGTCTCGATGAAAAATATTCGTAAAATATGTAATTTTATGTATAATACAGTAAAGGGAAAAACTTGCACAACATAATACATTGTCCCATTCCTGTTTCTTATTAAATTTCAAAATCTTGTCTATTTATATGCAAGTAGATATAATAATACAAAATACATGTTAACGCGTTATCCGTGTCTTATTGAGAATTCTAATGCTAAAATAAAGAATAAATTTTATTTTACTTTGGAAAAGTAATCATCTCTATTTAATGGCTGTTGTTGTAAATTCATCTGGATCATGCAAAATTCCTTTTTCGACATACGTACTACCGAAATTTATGTAATAGTCGAACGAAAGTTTGTAATACCGTTAGGACTTTGGTAAATTATGATTATAATTAACGAGCATTAATACGTTGAAATTGTGGTGGCTCCGTGAATTTTACGATTAATGAAAAACATATTTGAATAAACATTTCGAGAAATGCAAAATATTTAAAATAACGTGCTATAATAATTGTTAATTAAATGTAGATTAAAAACTGTAACTTAGGCATGTATTTGAACATTCCGATACGCTGATGTATAATTAAGAAAAAAAAGGAGAAAAATTTTTCTCCCCAAAACATTATTAAATAATTAAGATAGTCTGTAAAGAAAAAAATCAACAACAGAAAGCATTATTCAGTAGTGCAAGGATTAATTAAATAACAACTATTTGAAATATTATTAAAACGTTTGGACTTAAAACGTCAGGATTACGTTCACTTACAATTTCTCCACTATAATGACAGAATCATGAATTAGATGAATTTCAATAAGAATTGCTTAAATACGTGTACTGCAATCAGCAAATTTAGCTTCAACAAACTTTTTATGTCTAAATATGGCTAAATGACTTGATCGTAATAGATTGCGTTCGAATAGTCAACAAATTGATGAAATTGTCGCGTATTTCTAAGAATTAGTGCGACCCAATTATGTAAATCCTTAAAATAAGTATAGTTTCCGGCAAAATGTGATTTAAAATTAAAACAATAACAAAATGTTAAAAAACATTCTACACGTAGAGATATAAAAAAAAAATAAAAAAAATATTCCAAAGGAAAAAAAAAAAAAAAAAAAAAAAAAAAAAAAAAAAAAAAAAAAAAAAAACAAAACAAATATATATATATATTTTATTGAAAAATTTATAATAATTTATAATAAAATTTATAATATCTTTATAATAACGCAATCGATCGTTATTTCGTATTTCTAGATGAATATTATCTAAAAATAAGCCTCTTTAAACGGTTTTTTGCGCATAATTAATTATTCACTATAACGATCGTTTCTAGCCAGTCGCGTTAATTTCTCACCACGGGTAATTCAGTTTTTAATTAAGACAGGGAACAAGAAAATGACCGAAAAAAGGGTTAAACACTTAATAAGGTACATTTATACATTAGTTGTTAAGTGACACTGCACTAGGCATTTAACACTTTTGTAGAAAGTGAGGAAAATCCAATTTCTTACCTATAATTACATTCGATAATAAAAAAAGTTATCTGTTTAATAGATAAGCATAAACTTAATTGAAATGAAGAAATAAACTTAAAAAGTTCGTTTCAATTGGTCATGATATAAGTCTTGAGAGGTGATTATCACTATTGAAACATAATATTTAAATTATCGTGAAAATTATTATATCGTCGATTTTTTTAAATTACTTACAAAATTTAGTCGTCGGCCACGTGCCGACTTATAGAATATTTTATAAACTAAAATTACTAGCAGTTTCGCTGTTTCTGTGTACTTGAGAGAGATTCTTCTTCTTTACGACATTGGTCAGCATTAGGAATCACAGGCTCTTATCTTCTCTTTCGTGTACGTTTATGAAACGAAAACGACATTTACTTTCCGCGGCCGTACGCTCACGAGTAGCACGAGAAAGCCTCGAATAACTCTAGGTAAATTTCTAATAATGAGACTTGTAGACATCTTGTCTAAATCTTGACTATAATAATTTTATATTTGCACTTAAGCTCGAAATAGTACGGCAGGTCTGACTGACCTAAATATCGAATGACACTAATTTGAAATACGCAGCCTAGTGACTTATGTGTACTAAGAACATAATCTATAATATTGCTTTACTCCATTTATCCGACACTCGATTAATTTATTACAAATTTATTAACAATTTATAAAATCAGTATGCTAAGAATAATTTTGATAATGAGAAAATTGGTTAATGTACGAGTGGAGATTTAAAAAGCCGATAAATAGGAGAAGCGCTTTACAAGAATTTTGTTAAGTATCGTCGATTCAAAGTCAGCCCAACAACATTTATAAATCAACGAATTGTTCTATTAAGAAAGTTAACGTACTCGAAGTAATTATCATCATGCTTGGTTATTGATTCGGCCTACAATAGGGCAAGTAAGTATATCTTACGAATAAACAATAAAATGTAAGTTTAACGTGTCTCTGCTATTCGTTGTAGCGTTGCGCAACAAATTCTTTCCATAGCCAAGAAAAGTTTCACTATCCATAGTTCATAACATTTATGCAGATGCTTGAATGAAGCTGTAGCCCAACGGATAAAAGGGTTGTCGCTGTTGCGTATAAATATTTTTATAGTTTAACATTCGCCTCCTCGACAAAATTTATCCTACCAAAAGTTACAAACGACCGACGTGGCACTACGTAATCTTTACGGTCTCGTCGCGTCTCTCCCCCTAGAACAATGTATAGTACAATGTATATTACAGTCACCGTGAAACACGAGTATCTATTTTAAAGGAATGGCGCGGGGATTTGTGAAGAGAAGGAGGAGGAGGAAGAAGAGGAGGAAGGGGAGATTAGCCCGCTTAAGCGCTAATGTCAAAAAAAAAAAAAAAAAAGGGAGATGCTCCCCCAAATCCCAAATTAAAAAAAAAAAAAAAAAAAAAAAAAAAAAAAAAAAAAAAGAGAGAGAGAGAGAGAGATTTTTGAAACTTAAAAATACACGCACTGACTGTATAGGAATAAGCTCCGTAGGCGAGTGACGGCCCCATTCATCCCCAGACTACTGGATTAGAAATCTTGGTTCTCTTCTTTTTCCTTTTAAACGCGCCTTGGGGCCTTTAATTACGCGCGAGGGAATGTTTTCCATTCGGTGTTGAACTCGCTTAGACGACTAACTAAATCCTCCCCCCCCCCCACACGCACGCACACAACCTGCCCTCGAACCTCCATGCGCTCTTGTGCTTTAGGACACTCTGTCTTTCGGAGGACAATAGCTCGTCGGGGACGACGCCCCCGCCACTGCCCCCGAAGAGGCGCACGCGCCACCAGCAGCAGCTCCACCAGGAGGATCGGGAGTCGGAGACCGGCGCCTTGGCTACGTGCCTAGACCGGGTATCCTTACGCAGTCGCTCGCCCGAGGACTCGTCCTCGCTGCTCAGCGCCTCTGCCGGGAGTCTCGACTCCGCGCTCAACCATTCGCGCGACGAGGACGAGATACGCGCCATTATGGGGCCAAACGACGAGTCCTTCGGCGACAGCATGGACCTCAGCCTCATGGCTACCATTCAGGGTGAGTACGCGTGCTCGAGAATTTCGGCTGCGCCACGAAATCCCAAGGTCGTGGCGCTGCTACTAATGTTAATTGAAAAATTTGCTCTTATTTCGAATGCATATCGAAAGAATGAGAAAACATGAACTTTCGTATCTACTCAAGCTATTCGATACTTTATAATTAAATACGAAATAATCGATAGGTTGGCTAGATTTTTCACGACTCTATTGTTTATTTGTTATGACTCTACAATTGATTCTTGTGACACAATTGTATATTGATACATCAAAAAAGACTTTGCTACTGAAATTGTCAATCAACTTTAATATATATATATATATATATATATATATATATATATATATATGAATTGCAGTGATGCGCAATGCATTTTATTTATCATTTTGACAAAACAGTGTATACTGTGTATTGATATTTTTTCATCTCTTCGTATTGTCCATACATTCCGGCATTAATATTAATTCATATGTGCTTACATGTTTAGGCTCCGAGCACGTGATGTATCGTAAATCTTTCCGTAAATTCGTAAATTATTTTTATAAAAATTATTAACATATCAATATCTTAGCTCTTCTATATTTAAAAAAGGCAACAAAGACAAATAGAAAAAAATTTACTTAATACGAGCGGGAGATTGTATCAAGATTGACATTAAAATTTCCTATTGGCGTTTTTAATGACAAATGTCGTAATGTGACAATTCTAATCTATAAAGATTTTGTATCGCTCAACGACATCACATTCACGCGATATTATCGTATTACTACCTGGCAATTATTCAAAGCTATCTCACTCGCTAAAAAATCACGAAAGGAGAAAATAAATACGTAAGCGCAATAATTAGTTTGTTTCATCATTGGTTGTCATTAAAAAAACTAAATGATCAACCGATCAAATGTGACTCGTAAAACGATTCGTAGTGAAACGAGTCGTAGTAAGCATGATAAATTTAATAAATTTAGTATGAATTTGTTTTTTTATACTTAAACAATTTCGAGTTAAAAGATATCGAAATAAAGAGAAAAAAAATTTCGGCTTTCAATTGCAACTAATTTAATGAATTTGATGGGCTTTTAAACGAAAAAGGAATCTCCGCTTCGTTACAAAGAGCGATGACGAAGGAATAATAATATTGACATTTGAATTAGAATTGGATCGTCGACATATTTGGCCGTTGCGTAACGTTAAGCTTGATACTCGTATGATTGGCGAGCCTAATTGTCAGTGAAAACTGTGGAAAGTTGAATCGTAAGCTGCCGCGTCGCTATCGCCTCAATAAGCGAAGATAATACAAAAAAAGAAAAAAGAAAAAGAAAAAAAAAAAGAAAAAAAGAAAAAAAAAGAAGAAAAAAAAGTAAGTCGTTATTAATGGCATCATCGAGTTTGTTTACTCTCAGTGTCAACTCGAGGCTGCGTACAACGATTTACGTAACTCGCGCATCCGACATAAGAACTAGTCCAATACAAAATGTGTACGTCATGTTGTCGGCATTGGAATATCGAGCGTGAGAGGCAAGCAACCGAGATCGGCTTTGTATCGTGAAACATTGCCATCGTTAAACGCATTTGGCGAAGGCCGCGGAGTTGCCTGGTGGTCCAGAGCGCGATGATCCCGAGTCCTCGCGAGCCGCGTATCGATTAGCGCGAGTCCGATTTGTTTATGGCGAACGCGAGACACGATTACGCAAAAGGTCCATGCGTTAGCTAGTTTAGTCAGAGCTACTGCGGCCGCTGTCGTCGCCGCTACCGCCATCGCCACCGCCACCGCCGCCGCCACCGCCACGACCACCTCCACCGCCACCAACACCACCTCCACCGTCACCGCCGGAGTTGCCACTGTTTCACGCTCCTTCTCTCCTTACTTCTAATGTCGTCGTCTTGGCGGCCCTCAGTTGAGACGCACTTTTGCCTCGCCACGGTTGCATTGCCCAGGTGTCTCGATCTATCGTTGTCCTTATTTGGCTTTGCGACACTTGCTCGTCACGCTATCTCGTGCTTTAAAACCACTTTTCTTTTTTTCTTTTTTTTTTTTGTTTGTTTTTCTTTTATTTTCTTTTAAATTTCGTCGGTCATCTCTTTCAATCGATTCGACGCCGCCAACAATCGACAGACGAAATTCGAGTTTGATCGAGATAGATAAGCCACGTAGGAGCCGCGAGATGGATGATGAGAATATACGATTTTGGTTCTCGGAGATAACGAGGCCTTTTTACTTTAATTTCGATCAGCGTAGGTATTGTTGTGATTGTTCATACTTTATGCAATGAGTCGTGAGTCGGTTTTGCCGACCAGTCTAACGGCAGAGTCTAAGGGCATCATCGTCACTTGAGCGCGCTTCGGGCCTGAATATTCCATTGTCATTATATAGCCACGATAAATGGCTAATTATTCGTCCAATGTTCATCGAGGTACAAGCAGCTTTAGAATCACTTTAAATAACTTTTGTACATTCGTCTTGTGCGTTACTGCACCGGCGTGGTGTAAGACGAGATTTATCGCTTGGGCGGTGTAATAATAAAATTTCATTATCTCGACAACGACTTCATCTAACGTTTTTACGATAGACCTTAACCATGCTCGGCTATCCCGGTAAATTATCCTTTGTAAACTTAAATTTTTAGAGCTCTGAATCGACGAAGCTGCCAATTATCCAATGCCGATTAATGTCCCGTAAGGATAATCTCGCCCTCGGAAATTAGCGGAAAGACCATCGAAATGCGTGATTTACATGATACGAACCGAAGCGCCATATCAAAGTCCAAAGTCACAATGGAAATTTAAGAATAGTTTTACGTACGATTGGGCAAATGTAAAATGAAAATATAAAATTTTCGTCTTCTCGGGTATTGTAAAAGTTCGTCATACAATGTAAAAACTTTGTAAGAAATTATGAAATTTCTTGAGCCAGCTATTCCACGACTTTTGCCTTCGGTATCCAACATAACGAGACAAACATTCAAAGTTTATAAACGCGATATATAAGAATAATAGGGGCTTACGCGCACATAACATTCAATCTCTAAGGCGACGGGCTATCTCAATGCCTGCGCATTATCATTTATTTTTACAAGATATCTCGTTATAACCGTCTCCTCTCCCGTTTCCCAAAGTTTAACAATAAATGACAAACATTTAACGAAGTGCTTTACACACGCCCAGGAATTTCATCAACATTCAAGATTATTTAGGAAATAATTATTTCTTCGTTTATCTATTGTGAATGTAGCTCAGCTCGCTTTACCACGGCGCACTTTATGCGATTGGTGTTAAAGGGAGAATGCGCAACGCCCAATCGTGTGACGAAAGGAGCTTTAACGACTTGGCAAGTCGCGCGCTAAGCCACCGAAAGCTCGGGCGATCCATTAACGGCCATATTCAAAGAACTGCGTTTCTCTTGTTTGTGCGTAGGAATGCAAGTTAACGGGAGCTCGCACTGCGGCTGCTGGGACGGATCGGAAACGAGTCTGCCGAGCACGATGCTGTTGGGTCAGCAGACCTCCCAGGAAATGCTCGGCCAGTTTACCGGTAAGTATATCATTCCTTGGCCAGCGGCATTAAACATCAGTCCACGTCAGTCGCGGCACTCGATAAATCGACCGGTGCATTGACCTCGCCTCGCACTACGACGTTTTGGCATAGTCGTCGGACGTTAGAATCGTCGACCCTTCGGGCATTAAAGGCGTCACGTATGGGCTATTTCGAATCGCCTATTGGTTGATCGACGTAACTGGCCGCGGAACTCGTATCCGTAGACTTAGCCGAATTTTCTCACTCGTAGGCTCGACTGTTAATTTTAGACGCGTGGATTCGGGCCTTCGTGAAAAAGCTAAATCGTCGGCTTTCAATTGAACGCACGGAACCCAAGTTCTTTCCCCTACCTTTTTCCAGGGCCCTTCAACCACCCTTTGTCATAATGGCGAGATTCCCCGACAAAATAGCCGGAATTTCTCATTTTCTCTTTATCGTATCACACGCCGTAATTACAATCTCATGGCGAATTACGCTCAATTACAGATTGACAAGACAATTTTACCACCCCCCCCCCCAAAACTTCATTAAGTCATTAGGTTAGGATATTAATAGAGCCTAGGGAGAGTCTATGATCATTCGACAATTGACGAACGGGACGAAGTGTTCCGACAATTCTCTCTAGCTTTATCGATGCTCTTCGCTAGGCCCTTGGAAAGCGATCCCTCGAGTTTCATCCAAACGACCCAATCGTCCGCTCGCCATCTCCTTCTATCCTCTCTCATCGATATTGAAAATCCAACATTAGCCTCGATTGAGCGAATCGAGAGAAGGTGGACCAACGCTCCCTATCCTTCTTCTCCCCCCCCCCCCACCCCACATCCCCACATCCCCACATCCCCACATCCCCCCACTTCACAATCGTCACACTTATCACGCAGCAGTCGAAGCGAACGCCGGGCGCGTAAGGGCCGAGTGCTCCCTTGCTCCCTCGCCCCCTCGCCCCCTCGAACCTATCGAATAATAATGGGGCGAGCGGCTCTCGAGTGTCCTCCTCTTAAGGCCAATCCAATTGCTCGGGGCCTGAAAGGAAAAATAAATCTCGCCGCGACTGCGCCCGACGCTGCGCCCGACGCTGCACCTCGCCGGCTATATTTAAAAGGCGCGCGATCCTCCCCTCCTTCCCCAACGGGAGCGCGAGTTTTTTCGTCGCCACTTTTCACGATTGTGCAACGACGCTGCAAATAGAGCCACGGGAACTGATGCGCGTGGGCGTCCGGCTGCTGCCAGCTGGTCTCGGCTCATGAATGGGAGTGAGCATTCCCGGATTGGGTGCGCGTGTCTCCACGCGCAATATCGAGTATCGAGTGCTGGCTTTCCCCTTAATTAATTCCTTAATCAAAGGCCATGGGGAATAAGGAGAAGGGAGGAGCCTGACCCTGGGAAGTCCTCGAGTCCTGGCTCTGTGAGATATTTGCCTGTGCTGCCGATTGCTCGCCGGAAAGCCTCGCCAGCTACATACTTCACATTATCGGCGTTTTCGAGTCGTCGATTTTTTATTTATTTATTAATTTTTCTTTTGGGTTTTTTTTTTGGGGTTTTTTTTTTTGGCTCCGTCCTCTTAGCGAAAAATCTACGTTCAGCGCCACTGTATTGTTGCTTAATTGTTGCGATTGATGCTTGACTTGGTGACTAATGACACAGGTTGACTAACTAACAGCCGTGTTCACGACCTATACTGGGTGAGGGAATTTCTCGATATAACGATTGTTAGCGCCTCCGAAATAACAAAAGTGGGAATACAATATATTTGTTTATTTATTTATTCTCGCCTATCTTCTTGTGTATCTATTAATATTAAGCCAAGAGCTAAGACCGTCGGATGGAGCTTTGATCTTGGTATTAATTTCTAAAGTATGTTGCTTTATATAATAGCCTGTGCTGAACGCGAATGCTAAGAATCTTATTTAAATAATAATATTTAGTGAGTATTAATCGCGTAATCGTGAAGTACGACGTTACGTATAATAATTCAAATTGAAAATTAATTCGGATTATATGGCCAGCGTTAATAATAATTTAAGTACCAAAGAGCAATAAAATTATTATATATAAAGCTGATGCACCTGGTACACCTCGAAAGAATGATCGAGCAAGATCTGCAATGATTTTTAATACGTAAGGTAATATTTAATTATGTCGTCTCTTACGAAAATGGATGAGCCCACTAATTTTGTTTTCTTAGATTCAAATCTTACATTAATAACAATGCTTGAATATGAAAATGCTTATATAAATATTAGGTAATTCTAAAATTGTCTTTAGCCTAAAGTTTTTTAATTCTAGTTTGTAATTACAAGATTGCCTGTCCCTCGGCATCTAATTTTAAATATTTACTTAATCTAAACTTAATTTTTAATTGATAACTTTTATGCTAATTTATGTCAATAAAGTATTTGTAAATATATGAAACAATTATTGCCATTTACATAATATAAGTACTTTTAGAAGCTTACATTATTCGCTTAAATTTTCGCAAAAGAATATCGTCCTTATCAAACTAAATGTTTATTATTTACAAAATGCCCTCATTTTATCATTATTTTCCATGCTTATTATTAAACAAAAAGAAAAAAACTCCAATTATACGTAATTACTTTATTATATGTATTTCATTATCAACGTAACGCTTAGTAATCATATACGTATTTGTCGAGAATTTAATCCGTGCAACTTTTGCTCAAACATTTTTATTTAGAAAATATTTTGCAGCCTTTTCAGTTCATTTATAACTGCATATTTGTAAATACGCTTAAACTAAAAATAATGGTAAATTCACACGTAAATTTGTGAATCTTTATTTACTTAATAAATTAGCAATAAAATTATTATTGCTAGAAAAGAATATCGAGTAATTAATCCATACGAGTAAACAAGCATGTGTGTGTACGTGTTCGTGCGTGCGTGCATGTCTCTGCGTGCGTTTGGAAAGAAATATTTGTCAAATATTATGAAAACTTAGTATTCATTAAATTTAGTATTTCTAAAAGGAAAATTTTGCATTCAATTTGTTTAATAGAAATAATTTATTTAAATCGAATGATAAAACCTTCTTTTCCGAAATTTTCATGCAAGTAAGGCCATTGAAAAAGGAAAAATGCACTTAATTTCGTACATGGTAATGCAATACCTGCAAATACAATATATACGTTGTCGGTATTAAATATATTTAAAACAAATTTTAGTGAGCATGATGTTAAATGATGTTCGGTTGAGTATTTATGCTTAATTGTCAATAAATGTGGTATAAATGCGAAGCAGAATTTTCTATTTACTTTTATTCGTACTTTGGTGCTTATCTAATTAATAACCTGCACATTACTCTTTGTAGAAAATGCCAGATTTCTTTTAATTATAATTTTTGCTTTTAAATATCATGAAATTTTATAAGATTATTACATTATTTTTGCTTTAGTTACTTAAATACTAGAAAGATACGAACGGACAATGTGTTTTGTTTTTTAATGTGCGTGTGGGGGGGGGGGGCGCGTGCGCGTGCGTGTGTGTGATTTTTTTTTTAATAACGTAGATAATTTTCTTTGTTATTACAGACAATACAGGAAACATTAATGTATGATTATATTATGGCATTACAAAGATAAAAAGCACACATGACAATATAATAATTATAAAACGGGGATAGAAAATAAATTTGTATCAATATATTTATTATTATTCTCGATGGAAATAAATTTTATAATAAAAAATTGCTTGCTTTTATTCAACTTTGTTTTCAAGAATTGAAATGCTATTTCTGGCCAAATTTTCATGATAAATGGTAGCATAGAGACTGCGCTAATGAATCTCGTGTCGCGCTTTAAAACTTGCCCACGAAGGAAAATAACATGAGATGTAAAAAAAAAAATTGAAAGCCTCAAATGTGCGGAGCTATCAATCACGCGCTGCCAAACTTTAAAAAGAAACCTTACACCCAGCGCATTTTCTAAGCAATTAATTAAAGTGAGTGCCCCATATAATTACAGTTGGAAAAATATTAAAAGTCAGGGACAAGCACAATGGCAGCTATCCTACTTATTAAAAAATAATACCTCGGTTCCTTAAATAATCTTGGGGGATATGGGGGTATGGGCGTATGTGAGATTCTCGTACCCCATAAATAATCATGGAAAGTCGCATTAACGATAATTTGCGAGTCGATCAAATTCACATGGGCTGCCGCATTCCTCAGGCATAGAGGCTAAAATGGAACGCCTCTCGACGCAGACCCAGGAGTCCGGCTTCCTCTCCATGCACTCGCAGCGCTCCTCCTCGCAGAGCTACACCGCGACGACGGCTAACCTCGTGTCGAAGCGCCTCTCCCAGCAGAGTAGCGTCAGCTACAACTCCCAGAACGTGCAATCGTACTCCCAGCAGAGGCTTTCATCCGCCAGCGAGGCCAACAGCAACGGCTCGACCACCGTAAGCCACAAGTCGACCACCACCACCATGACCAGCTCCAGGAGCGTCCACAGTACCACCAACCTCGGCGCCGAGCCCTCCTTCATGGAAACATTGGTAAACGTGGGTGTTGCATGCTGCTTCGCTTATTATCTTTATTTCCATTGTTTTGCAATCGTATTTCTTCGAGCAATTGTCATTTCGAGATGTCACTGTCGATAAAGAGATACGAGGATGCAAACACGATAAACAAGCTGGCAAACAGCATTCCCATCCTTTGCCATCCTTTCTTCGATTATTGGGTGAATAGAAGAAATGTCGGTGGATGCATAAGCCCTCGGATCTCTTCTCTCTCTCTCTCTCTCTCTCTCTCTCTCTCTCTCCCTCTCTCTCTCCCTCTCTCTCTCTCTCTCCCCCCCTCTCTCTCTCTCTCTCTCTCTCTCTCTCTCTCTCTCTCTCTCTCTCACTTTAGTATATATATTAAAATTACGTCCCAAAGCTTAAAATGTATTTTCTCCAACCAGTCGAACAACAAACTCTTTATCCCTGATTTAGAAAACTGCCGCGCAAAATGTTGTATTATCGTGCGCTGCAAAGTTGTATTATTACGAAGTCGGTCGATCTATAATAATGACTAATGAACTTTCGGAGGTAATTAAATCGAAGCTGTCGGAATTCGAGGTGAAATATCGATTGTCGTCGTAATTGACTGATGCGCGTGCAATACATAATATCGTATCGTAAGACGTATGTAAATTGTGTAATGTCGATGTAATATGCAAATAATGCAAATTTTTAAATAATTGATAGGTATTTAATAAGATAAAGAGATAATTTTCGAAGGATTAGCTATCCAACGATATTTGCATACTTCGATGCGTGATATCGTTATAATTATAATTGTATCCGATAACGGACATTACGAGATCGAGAGCGTAAATTTGTTGAATTTAAAAAAAGTTTTGAAATATCCGTGAAAAGTATTAATTACATTACATATAAAAGGAATTGAATTAGCGGGCAAAAATGTTCTCTTTGGCATTTAATATCTCAAATGCAACTCGATCGCATATTCATTGAACGAGTGCGCCAGCTTTTCGCATAAAATTTGTTTAATTTTTTCCCAGCGTATGCGTGTGGATTTATAAATGTTCAAAGCCACATTCTCGAATTAAAATGCACTTTTGCACAGAAACGCCACCACTCAACATTGGAATCTTAATTTCAATTATCGCGACTGAAAATCATTATTGCGGTCCAGCGAACATTTATGTTTTTTAAGAGCGAGGCGACAATGTCAACGTAATCAATTACATTGTCATAAAAATGGTTAATTTTATTATCCATAGTTTGGCGATTATAATAAAATACTTTTTATACCGTGTCGTTGGCGATTTCAATTCTTCCCGATTCTTCGCGAAGCCTCAAATTCTTCCCCCAATAAAATATAATCAAATCTTCGTAATAAAGTTTGCTCTTGATGCGTGAAATTAACCATCAAATTCAACGTCACGTCCACTTAAAGGCAACGTATGCCAAGTGAATACGTCACTTTGACAAAAAGCCCCGATATATCGCCATTTCCCTAAGCGTCCTTGCACTTAATGAAAAATACCATTAACCGTAACGATAATTTAACGTTAACCATGTTCTTATAATAGGAGATGGAGGCGCTGGCGAATTCGGACGCCAACGGCGGAATGCCACCGGCGTTGCCGGAAAAACGCTCGAAGCGCCGAAAAGAGCGGCTCCACTCGCAGTACGATAATGTGCCGGAGAACGAGCATTTATCGACGTGCAGTTTGCACGCGAGCAACGGCAACAGTCCCATCGACAATAATAGGCCGCCCCCACTGCCGATGAAGAAGAGACATAGTAAGTTGAAAGCTCCGACATCCGATAATGCCCCCACACGTCTCCTCCTCTCTGTTGACAAAAGCGGCTCTTGCTTTATTATGCCCGTCGAGGTTTCCTTCCCGCGAGCTTTTAACGCCATTCCACAATGACGCCAGGAGATTATTCTTGTGCGTCGAGTGATTATCGAGTTGAAATTTCACAGCATATTTTACTTGCGATCGGGCGACCTCGGCGAGCTTTTTATACTTCCAAGTGCGTCCGATATGCTCATTTGTGCTCTTATAATTATTACAGTCTGGCTTATTAAGTGCCGAATTTATTGTATTTATTATTTATTATATTTATTATTTTAGTGTGATAAGTAAATTTTTATATTTATGTCTGGTTGATCGAGGGTCAAAGGGGCCGAGAATTCCAACTCTAATGGGCAAAATTGTCCATTTAGATGAATTCCATTGTGGTCGTGAAAGTACTTGCGTCAATAATAATATACCGTATGTCCGGCGGTTCCATATTAAATTCAAATCCGCTTCTCCATCTTTCTTCATCATCATCATCATCATCATCATCATCATCATCACCATCTTCTTCTTCTTCTTCTTCTTCTTCTTCTTCTTCTTCTTCTTCTTCTTCTTCTTCTTCTTCTTCTTCTTCTTCTTCTTCTTCTTCTTCTTCTTCTTCTTCTTCTTCTTCTTCTTCTTCTTCTTCTTCTTATTCTTCTTCTTCTTATTCTTCTTCTTCTTCTTCTTCTTCTCGATTCTCGGTTGAAGATTTCTTATTAACGTTATTAATCGTGCTTGTAAATTTTTTTCCAACAAAATTACGGTTTTCTTATACGTGATTAAGACAAAAATGAGCAAATTGGCAGGCGATTTAGTCGCATCAAAAGATAATTGGATTTTCGTGATTAAATTCTAAAATGATACTTACCATTTTAGAGCACTACTCTCTCACTGAAACAAAAAATAAAGAATAAAAGAGTCATGAAGAGCAATTGATACTACCGATCGAAATTTTATAATGAAGCATGACTCTGAAAATTCGATAATAACATTTTTTTTATCCCCAAATAAAAATGCTTCAGCCAAGAAAGTTTCTTAAATATCCTTTCGAGCACAATATATGCATATAACTATTTCATAATAGTTTTTAATAATAGCGCGAAAAATTAATAATAATAAAAAAAATGTTACTATTTCCCCTATTCTGTCTGCTATATGATGTTGAAACTGATGCAATGTTTTGTTGTCCTCCAGTGTTCCAATCTGTGGCATATTCCGGTAAGTGGGATTTCGCCCACACAAATTCTACAAACCTTGGCTAATACCCACACGCTAAGTTATGAAAAAAAAATGAAATTATATCTATACACACGCACACACACTATGTGCGAATGCATATACGTATTTATAAACATATATATATATATATATATATATATATACACATACATACACACATATACACATATACATATACATATACATACGTGCATAGATACGTATATGCATATATACATATATGTATTTAAAGGAATCTATACATTGCTGTTTATATATATATATATATATGCACGTGTGTGCGCGCGCTTGTGTATACGTGCATATATGTGTATACATAGATATATGGTTGTTCACATATGTATATATATATATATATATATATGCATATGTTTATAAATACGTATATGCATTCGCACATAGTGTGTGTGCGTGTGTATAGATATAATTTCATTTTTTTTTCATAAACTTTTTTGTTATATCGCTCAAGCTTTTTATAGCATGTTTGCTGTTTGTTATCACATTTTTTTTATTTTACCTTCACAATCATAGTATATAGTGTATGTAGCTTGACTTTTGATTTATCATTAACACTCGCATTATACATAGCTTTTGTGTATTGTGCTCGCGCGTCTATGTAATGTATATATAAATCGCTGAACCTGACGATCATATTTTCGTGGTAAGATACATTATTTCTTTTGTGCTTTGGTAAATTATATTTTTTTGAAAATCATGTGCAAGCATCTGAACTGTACATGCAACATATTTTTTCTTTTTCTTGAGAGGTTCTGTCACTTTCGTGATACAATCGTTTGTAAACGTTCGTACGACTGTTATGCAATGCAAAGTTATTTGCTATTATTATTTATAGTTTAATTTGTATAATCATAAGTACTTTTCTTACATTGTAAGAAAGAGGCGCATTGACTAATGTGAGAAAATATTTTTTTTAATTTAGCAAATAACATTATTAACAATTTGTCAATTTAACTGGAATGTAATTACATTTATAGTTAAAATATACTTTTTCCTTACCGGACATTTTGTAAATTTATTACATTGTTATTACATTTTCTTGATTACCTATCTTAAAAGTTTAACATATGTATCATTGATTTTTTAAAAGATTTTATATCAGCAGTTTTTAGCATTTTATAAGCTTTTTTTTTTTTTTTTTTTTTTTTAATGTGAAATACTTAATTTGAAAGTTTAAAGTATAAAAATATGTCATTTCTGATTAGTTATGCTGCGCCATTGGAAATGCCATAATAACACTCAATTAACATTAAAATATCCACTTTTAAAATTCAACTGTTAATGCGTATAGAAATTTTCTTCCATCGATAATCGTCTAATTACGGATAAATGACATATATTCTTAATTATAAACTCTAAGCGCTGAAAATATACAGACGTTCTTAAAATGTGGCAGAAATCAATTGACCGTTTGATTGAAGGACCGATTGAAAAGGAATTTCTTTCGCTGAAAAATTGCGTTTGAAACGAACTTTATGGCACGTTATAGTCAATGGCTTATTAATAAATCTAATCTATTGTTTACCGATATTAATTAATCTTAGCATTTTACAAGTGACAAGGACTTACAAATGTAGATAGTAAAGAAATTTCAGAGGAGCCTGCATTGCTTAATATCCGGAAACGAATTTCGTTGTGCTCTGTTTAGCAAATCGGCATCTCGCGCAAATGAGTCGCAAAAATATGAAAAACAAAGCCAAACAAAACAAGCAAATACCTTCGTGACTCACTCGTGGCTTCCCAGCACGAAAAACGCATCGGCAGACGACACGGCCGTGTATTGCGAAAGCTGCAATTATCTCATCATCAAATTGGCCTTACGGGCGGTTGGCCAATTATTATTGCTCTCGCAGTCGTGGTACGCGAGTCGCGTTTTCTTTTCGCGTTTTCTTTTCGCGTTTCTTTGGTCGCAGTAACGCGGAAAGGCTCGTGGGACGCGCACCGGTGACTTTACCGCCTACCCTCACGGATCTCGCCCTCGGTCCTCCTTGTCACGGAGATGCTCTTTCTCAGGCTGCACGCGTATTCCAGTGAGTGGGTCCCCTTGTGCCTTTGTTCGTTTTATAGTCTTGAATGTGATTTTAGCAATCGTGCTGCAATATCAAAGGAGATTCTTTCGCAAAAGAGTGAAAATTTTCAGATACAAAATTTTAAAGCAAATGATGAAAAAGAAGTGGGGGTGGGGGTGGGGGTGGGGGTGGCACGATAATTTTAGTTGCACTTTTATTTCTAAAGATTAGTCCAATCAGTTCGGGAAACTTGAATTTTTAATCCGAAGAGGCGTCCAGTAAAAAGATTGTGAGAATACGTAGATCGTTCAAAGTACTTCGATTGCATGACAATTATGAATTGTAATTGATTTTGAATATAAATATATATATATATATATATATATTATTTATACGATAGTGTCAGCAATTTCTTCAAATGCGGAATATAAAAACATGTGTTGTTACAAAAACTTAAAAAAAAAAAAACGTATCTCTTACAAAATTTCTGAGGCTAATGTGTAAGAGCTTTTCATTGAACTTGAAAAATGGTAAGTAAGTCTTACAAGTACTCGAGCATTCATTTTATAAATGCTGAAAAGCAATTTGTTATATTTTTCTATAATTCGACAGTATACCATATTATTATCTAATTTATAATTTGTAATAACAAAGGTTTCGAATTAATTACAAAGTTATATTCAAGCATTAAACAAATAATTCATGTAGAATGAAAACGAAATCGATCGAGCTTATTTAATTTAAAAATGAATTATCTTTCAAAATGTCCGAATGTCTCTTGATGAAATGCAAATTGATAAAGTAATTATCATACATTAGAAACATAAATAACAGGCGAGATATTAATTTTATAATTATTGTTATGCTTCCGATTAAATTGTACACTTGGTTTATGTTATAAAATACTATTATCATCACACGAGACAAACGAAAATCCTTTTGTCCGTATCTGAAAGCATAAATACACATTCAATGTTTTGCATTACAAATCACAAATATTATTTTTCAATCGCAAACAATATTATTCTTACTCTCATTTTCCTTCTTTTTCTTCTATTTCTTATTATTATTATTGCTACTATTGTTAATGTCATTGTTGTTAATATTATTATTTACTTAAAAAAAAAAACTTTATTTATATACTTTACATACTTCGTAGCAAGGCTTTTTTTTTATTGGATTTGTTTAGATGTTTGAAATCGATTAATTATTGAGTTTAGTTTAATTGAATGCAGGACAGTAAGTACAAGTGAGCAACATTTTACAATTATAATAGATTATTTATATTATGTAGCACATATTAAATTGTTTCTATCAACTTTTCTCTGAAATCTAACTAGCTCTAAAAATTCTATCTTTACCTGCATTCAAATGTACAAATATATATATGCACGTACTAAGACTACTCTTTGTGTGTTTGCGTGTTTGCGCGCGTGTGCGTGTGTGCTTTGTGCGTGCGTGAGCGTGTGCGCATGTATGCGCATAGAGAGATAGATCGATAGATAGATAGATAGATAGTTGGAACGAGAAAGACACGCGACTAGAGTTACGAAAATATTAACAATCTTATTATTCGATTATTCGATTAATCAAACGACGTAGCATTAGCGATTAACTCCTTCCCTCAGATAACAAGGCTTGCTTTTTTTTATTTTACTCCACTTTTCATTCATTTCTTCACGATTGCGTTGCATAAATCAAGGGAAGTGGCGGGTGGGAGGAAAAACATTGTAATGGAAAACAGTGTGCTTGCGAAGATGTGTTCGAAGAAGACGCAACATCGGCTCTATTTTATTTTCTAGTAATGGCATACATGGAGATGTTCGGCAATTGCTCGCACAGTAATAGCGACTTCATCCCGGGCCTCGGTGCCAGGCACTCCGTAGCCGCTTACAATTCCATGCAATCCGAATGGCAACAGCACGAAATGGCACTGACGACTACGCAGTCCTGCTCCTTCATGACGCACACACTCACGAGCTTGCACGACGGTACCAGGTAAGCTTGCGGTGCGACACTCAGCATTCTAATTATCGGCTAATTCGTCACGGCTCGCACTTTCATTTACCCATATTTCTTTCATTCTCTACTTCTTCTTCTTCTTCTCTATTATCCATCTTTTATCGACAATATCTGTACGCTGTGGTCTACTAATGCATTGCACTGCGCAACATGCGCTTCTTGATTCACGCACACGTAGATCTGAGTGTGTGTCGTTCGAAATTTTGAAAGAACCATAAACTTTCGAAATATCGATTATTCGTACTGTCATTATACCTTGATGAGATCAACGAATGCTTTTTCATGAATAACTTTGTCTAATCTACGTGTAGAAACCTGCATCAATCAATTAAAATTCTGAGAAAAAAAATCATCATATTTTAAAGATTACTTCAATTACTCGTATTAATAAATATATAAATTTTTGAATAGATGCAAAATATTTTCATTAATAGTGTTCTTAAGGATTTGTATGGGAATAATTAAGTGAGTATCCTCTACTTTTTCTCTATCATTCAACGATGTCGCTTTTAACTAATATTACTAACTAATTTATTGTTTCTCCGTTTGATAATTAGCAGATCACTTCCGATATTGTTTTTTTTTATCTATTTTTTTTTTTTTTTTTTTTGTTTTTTTCTCTCTCTTTCATTTCATACGATATATAAGAAATCGTATAGAAATAAATGTAAATTAATTATTAACATTAGACGATATCGTTAGTCGGTAGAAAATAATTGATGAAAATTTCAAACTTATCGAAAAATTATCTTACTACGAAATTGAAAAAATTTGAGAGATACAATCTATCACTATACATAGACGCTTAAGTTAAGTAAATATCTCAACTACTTGTACTATTAGTTCGTTATTAAAGACAAATTGCACGAAAAGCTCAAAATTGTTTTTACATCTCCAATTGAATGTCATTAACCTCGTGAAAATGTTGAGGAAAACTTTTTTCGGAAAGCAGAAACCAAGAAAAACCGAGAGAAAAGTCGTAAAAAGATCATCATCTTGACATCCAGCCGAGTGGTGCACTTTGAAATGCTCGATCGAGAAGGTAAGTCGGACAAATCGATAATTACCCTCTCGATCTTCGTTGATCCGTACAAACGTTACCCCATTTGCCTCCACCTGCCGCCTCCAAACCAAATAATCGTCGGCAGATCGCAAGAAAGTAACGACTACTTGTTTCAGCCACGCGTTCACGATGGTACCGACGATAAGAGAAATCGTAAACGATTCCAGTGTACCCCCGGCATTACCACCAAAGAGGTCGCGCTCCGTTAAGGCGAGCGCGACGCCGCCCCCAGTGTCCCCGAAGCCGGCGGCTCCCGGGATGCAGAGTCCCCACGTCGGCAGCCTCGACCCCATCATCACGTCGACACCAGTCAAAGCCGAGGAACCCATCTCCTACTCGCCACTTTCATTCGACAAGAAGGAGATCCTCAACGCTAACAACGTATCACTGGTAATCCACGTTATTATATCTGCTTTATTCAACTTGCCCGATTCGTCTTGCAATGAAGTGAAAAACTGTGGAGTTTTCTTCAACTGTACCTGAATGCCATAATTTGTCAATTGGACACGTCAATTACAATATGTTAAGTCTTATCGGGCCGATTGATGTTTTATTATACTATATAATTTGGCATACAACAGTTGTTATTTAACGTTTTACTCGAATAATCTGCAAAATTATTCTCAGTCGAAATCATATTACTCGAGGCATATTTAAATCATTCTAAATTGGTTATGTTGGTGTAACGAATAGATTGTTAAAATATAAATGTGAATCCATAAATTATGATGTCCGGAGAAAAACATTGAAATAATAAAGTCTTTTAAGTTTACGAAGAATTACTTTTTTGTTTTTTGTTTTTTTGTCCGATAATCGATTTATTGGAGAAATCAAGAATAAACTTTCAAACGATAAACGGTTCCTCGACTTTTCCTTATTTATCATCTTCCAATTAAACATGTATTCGTAAAATAAAAATACACTCGCATTCAAAGCGTGTTTACAACATGCAAACAAATGCCACAAGTTCTAAAAGTCAAACTGCTAAGTAAAAAATATAGAATTTTCTTTGTAATAATCTCGCTAAGCTTAACTTGGAGCAATTGATTTGCTCGTAATTTTAAAGATCACATTGAGTAAAATATAATAAAACTTTCATAGAATAATAATCTCAATTTGGACTCGTCGCCAAGATCATCGAGCAAAGCACCTTCCTGCATATCGATCGACGAAAACTCCATGGAATTACGAGACGTCGATCAAGATGACAACATGTTAGATGAATTAGAGATAAATAAGTATTTGGTTTTTAAGAAGCCGGAGGAGGATGGTCCAGACATACGTGGCGGTCATCCGGATGCGTTATTAATTCACGCGACAAAAGCAAACAAACATGGTACGTAAAATTGCACAATAAAGTTGTTCCTGTGTTAATTAATTGGGTTGTTGTGGCGCGGATTTATTAAATGGAAAATCGTTGCTATTGAATGCTTAGTTTATGCTGCAGTTTCATTCATTCATCGTCATTTATTGTTCAATGACGCGAATGCTCATGAACTTTTAATCAATAATCATTAATGTATTTCTCGGCTTCAATTTTACGTATTACTCGTATTATCATCGTTTACTCGTAATTTGAAAGCAAAAAAAATGTAATTTAAAATTCATTATAGTTATCGTCAAGTACACGAAACATTAAAATCCTCGGGATTGTTCGGTATGCATTAAAAGTCACAAGGATTACGATAAACCGTAGAGAAATTAATTAAGAAAAGTCGATTCCAACCATTCTCAGTTTAATAGTCAAATCGTTTTAAATCGCATACACACACACACTAATACATGGATGGATGATTGGATGGATGTGCGTATCATCTCATTAGCACTTTGATAACGATATATTTCTTTTCTTTTTTTTCTTTCAAACCTGCATTAGATGAGAAAGAATCAGGTTAGTTGATTAGTATTAGACTAGTTGCATATCATATTTACACGATCTAATAATTGTCATGCTGCGCCTAAAATACAACATTTAAAACGACATTTCAGATTTCCTGTATCAGGAAGCCTTCTTAACGACATATAGAACATTCATGTCACCGTTGGAGTTGATAAAAAAATTACACAGGCGGCATCAGCGATTCTCATGTTCGTCAGATGTAGTGAAGCAGCGAGCAGCTAGAGAAGCGTTTTCTCTGCTAGTTCGAGTTGTTAGCGATTTGACGTAAGTATTTCCAATGTACATTAGCAATAAGAAATATCCCAAGATGTAGCTTAATGTGCGTAAAATTAGCTAATAATTTAGAGTGAATCATACGCTAGTTAATGGAATCAATATCATACGCAATGGCATCTCCATAAATCATATCGCTTCTACAAATACATTTTACTAATCTGTTCAGGAGATACGCGAATTAAATTTAATATAATTTGCGATCTATTGATAATTATGAACTGCCGTAATTATCGGATCATTTATAGGCAAGATGTTTCAGTAATGATGTTTGTATGCGTTAACAATCACTCAACTCTCGGAGCATTACATGCAATTCCACCCTTAATAACCTCGAGACTATCGTTCGAGATATAAAACCTCCAATGACCATTCGTACAGGATATCCGATCTCGACGACACCCTACTCCAGACCTTGATGGAGTTCGTCCAGCAATTAGTCTGCAGCGGCGACCTAACGATGGCCAAGGCCCTGCGCGTCAAGATCCTGGAAAAGCATGCGTGCAAGCAGCTCCAGGCGGCGCAGCCGATCCTCGCGTCCTTGAGCGTCTCGACCAAGCAAGCCTCGCTCTTGGACTTTAAAAGCGAGCAGATAGCCGAACAGATGACGCTTCTCGACGCCGAGCTCTTCATGAAGATCGAAATACCGGAGGTGCTAATCTGGGCCCAGGAACAAAATGAGGAGCGCAGTCCGAATCTCACCAGATTCACCGAACACTTCAACAAGATGTCGTACTGGGCACGATCGAGAATCTTGGAGCACAGGTCCGTTGAGAATAGAAAATAATTTTCATACATATATATATATATATATATATATATATATATATATATCTGACTATTAATCAGTTATGAATTGTATTAATAGCCGCGGCACTCAAAACTGCCAATTACCATTTATATTAATTACATTATTATTATTATATATATATATATATATATATATATATATATATAATATCATAATCTCAAAATAAAACTGATTTAGTACTTCACTTTACTAATCTTGTATCGGATAAACAATTATAGGTTGGAGAACGAGGCAAAAGACAGAGAGAAATACGTTGTGAAGTTCATTAAAATTATGAAGCATTTGAGGAAGATCAACAATTTTAATAGCTACTTGGCACTATTATCGGCTTTGGATAGTGCGCCCATTAGAAGGTTGGAGTGGCAGAAACATATTACCGAAGGATTGAAGGAGTATTGTGCATTAATTGATAGCTCGAGTAGTTTCCGAGCTTACCGACAGGCACTGGCTGAGACGCAGCCGCCGTGTATTCCGTATATGTACGTAAACGTATTTGTTTAAGGTTCTTTTTTCTCTTTTTTCTCGAGGGAGTACCTTTTTGAAGAGTTGATTTTTTAATTAAATATTGCCGAGTGGAACAACAATAGAGTGCATTTATGATAAGGTCGATATGGTATACTCTATTAGCGTATCCATATTGCATACATTCGTCAGAACTTGGTAAATAATGATAGATTTGAAAATTATGTATATTGTAAAAGTGAAATAAACTGGAAATGTTAGATATAATTTATTCGCTGTATTAGTGTAATAATAATAAAAAAAAAAAATAAAATAAAAAAAAATAAAAAAAAAAAAGACAACAGAAACGAGATAAAAAGTTATTTTAATTTACGCGTGTTCCTGAAATTTACTGAATCAAAGCATTTCGTTTTCAATTACAATAATGCATTAATATATTTTTCTATTAATTAATGCACGTTATGGAATATGACTCAGGCCAGTATCAATATTCGTCGTTAATAGATTCTGTATTTAATAAATTGAAAATTGAAAATTCATATAAATTAATAATTAATAATAATTAATAATTTCAGTGGTTTGGTTCTACAAGATTTGACGTTTGTACATATCGGAAACAGTGATCTGTTGCCTGACAATAGCATTAATTTCTCGAAACGATGGCAACAGTTTAACATTGTAGAAAATATGAAGCGATTTAAGAAAGGGTGAGTATCAATGTATTATATTGGGGTTTTTTTTTTGTTTTTTTTTTTTTGTTTTTTTTTTGTTTTTTATACAGCCAAACTCTGACTAAAATGCACAAAAAATTGAATACATGTAAAATTTCTATTCGATAGTATTACTTTATTGTTATAGAAATGGTGAGACAATGTTGTCAGCAATTTTTTTTTATAAATCAATATTGAAAAGAATTATTGTAATTGCATGCAATTAGTATAGTGAAAATTTTTTCTAATTTAATAAATAAAAAATTGTTTTCCTATACTGTTTGTATAATAACATGTTAATTAAATACTACTTTCGTACTAAATTTGACAGATACGTGATTTGTGGATTAATCAAAGCACATAACAAACAAAGAAAGCAACTTATATATAATCCCTGCAAAATCAATCATTGCTATATACATTTTTTTCTTCTTCATTTCAGAACATACAGTTTCAAGAAGAACGAACGCATCATTACTTTCTTCAACAACTTTAGCGATTTTCTTTGCGAAGAAGCAATGTGGCAGATCTCGGAGAGCATAAAGCCCCGTGGTGGCAAGAAACCACAGACTTAGAATTAAACGACGGCCAACTCATTAGCCTTTTACTTGACGAATCCAAGATTCTTACCCAAATTGTAAATTCTTTCCCTCGATTGTATCTTAAGCGAGCATGTTGATTCCTGCTATCCCCCTCGATCTTCATTTATGGACGACTAGCGACGGATCTGTAGTGTACGAGTTTCGAATTAATGTATAAATGAAGAAGACTATGGGATTGAACGGCTTTCATAAAATGTTTAGCGAATTCGTATACCTTTCACGCATCTCGATATGTTATATAGAAAAATACTTTCTTTACAATTAGATGATGAATAAAATCGAACTTCCCATATTGTGATAGTAAATCAAGAACATTTAAGCTGACAAGGTGATCGAAACGCCGAAAAAATAAAATTATTAATGTCAATCTAATATACAGTAAGCACATAAGGGGAAAATAATAATAAAAAAGTAGTGATCGTTGGAATGAATGTTTGTAAACATTTCTCTTAAGATGAGTTGTTTTACGCGAAAAAAGGCGCAACAAACCTATTGAATTATCATCTATTATAAAGTGCTTTCTCGCTTTATTGGATTCTCTTGGTAACTTTAGTGATATGCTTTAATTTAAGTCTAGCACAATGCCGGCGAAGACGAGAAAAATATTATAAAATTCAAGCGGTATTAGCTAAAATAATTAAATATAGGAATCACGAGTACTATTTATTTATCGTTTTCGATTAATTTCTCAGTTGACTTACGTAATATGTAATGTGTATAGGGACAGAATTTAGGAAAGATAAATTTTCGTTCGTAATGATTTAGGTATATAGTAGTAAATATACCTGTTATCTAGCTTTATGTAGATAGATACATTTTCAATGGTCAACAGCGAAAATTGTTGATTATACAAGGAATAACACCAATTACGTAATTTAATGTAGAGCCATCGTAGTTTCGTGTCGCGGCATTGACCTATGCGTGACTCGGGGCACATGGTACGACTGAAGGCGAATAAAATAAAAAATAATTATAATAATAAAAAATTAATAATAATAGTAATAGTAATAATTGTAATAATAATAATAATAATAATAATAATAATAATAATAATAATAATAATTACAATAATAATGATAACAGCAACAACAACAACAACAACAACAACAATAATAACAATTTAAAACAAAAAAACATTAAAATTAAAAACTAAAAAAAAAACAACTTGGAATTAACAATAGAATTGTTACATATACTATTGTATATGAGTTCTGAATAACGTATCGTTGGAAAAGTTGTGTTAATGGTTATCCAGGCTTTCAGCTTTAAGTCGATTTGCTATTTCGGAACTTAGAAAATATATGAATTTATTTGTAAATTAATTATACATTATTAGACAAATGAGATTTCGATTTCTTTAGTTATAATATCAAAAAAAAAAAACAAAAAAAAAACAAAAAAAAAAGATGGTTCTGTAGCAAATACATCTACATTTGGTGCTGTATACATGTAAACGTTAGTTATTTATAAAAAAACAAAACAAAAGCTTTTTTATTTTTACATAATACGTTGATTAAGCGAATGAAATAAGGAAGAGAGTGAATTAACGAAAGAAGCGAAATTCATAAATCACTTATGAATTACATTTAGTCTGCAATGGTATTTATTAATGTGTGCATTATGTTGCTGAGTGAGTATAGAATTGTGGATGTGTGTGCGAGCGAGAGTAGAGGACGAAAAAACGACTGAAAAATACATAAATTCCCAGAAGCAATTATAATACGTTTCAGAATGTGTACATCGAAGACATTTTTCGTAGATTTAATAAAAGATAAGCTTGCAATGTAAATAGCAAAAAAAAAACAAAAAAAATGTATTATGCAGTTCCAACACGGTTTCCCGATTAAACCAAAATAAAAATGCAAAGGAGCACTGACGCGAGATTCAATTAAGCTTAAAATAAAATTATGATTTTGCTTTTATACGTCCGTGTTGACTTTCATTTTGAGACAATTGCCAACAATGCATTAGCACATTTCGTTAAATTCAATTGCATTGAGAATCTTTAAGATAAACTATCGCCTATCTTTGGTTACATTTAACAAAAAAAAAAAACAAAAAAAAAAAAAAAAAAAAAAGAGAGAAAGAAAAAACACCGCTCGAAACAATCATATGTAATCTACAATGAGTTTTCCTTAGAAATGCAATAAAAACGTGATTTCACGTAAGGCAGTTGCGCAATCATTACGTTATTTAGCGTTTCAACAGTTGCGAGTAAGTTACGAAAAATATAAGGCCTAAGGTGACCGAGTTGTCAAGCAATCCGACCATATCTTAAATTACATTTTTTCAAACTACAATACCAACGTATTTTTGTAAGCCTAAATGTTTGTCCTCCCGAAATTTCGAAAGGCATTTTTACAGGCTGTACTTACGCTTGCAAGATCACAACACAACCTAATCATTCACATGTATTGAAAAATCACCACGTAATGTAAAATATTATTAATTAACTTCTGCATCGGGCACAGAATAAGTATTAAGAAATTTTTATTGAATTGAGATTTTTAAGGTGTAAGATGTGCAAGATGAGAGAATGAATATTCTTGACAGGACAAACGAACAATCTTGAAAATGTCAATTCAAATACGAAAATGATTCGTTCTAATGGCACGTATTGAATTACTTCGGAGAGATATAAGGGAGGAAGGTGAATTATTATTTAAGAAATTAAAAATTGTACATACAATTAATAATATGTGCTGCTGTAATAGTATTTATCATCGATATTTGCAAAGTTATATATGTTCGTTGTAAGGAGGCACTTTTTGAGTAATCCCTCTGACAATGCAAATTTTCCATTTTTCACTTCATTTCGTGTTTATCTATGCATTGAATGACATTCAAATTGCCATTCTTTTTCGATACAATTTGGGATTCTGTAAGGTGCATTGCCCAAAATGTGCCTCTTCGCTCCTATCGATAGCTACACAAGGGCGAGGGTAGAGGACGGCTCTAGCCAACTTGCTTCCGCTACTTCCTCCCCCCCCCCCCCCCCCAACCGCCATCACCACCACCACCAGCACCAACCCGCATCCCGAATAATTATCATCCAGGTGTTGTACATATCCGATGAACCACGCAGCTTCAACGCCTCACTTCACCTTCCCACCTCTATGGGCGGCTGGCTTCCCATAGGAGTCGATTTGGGCCGAAATACTCCATATCCGGATGGCTTACCCTGCTTACCCTTGCCTTTCTCACGGCCTCTCAATTACTCCTCGTAACAATGTATTACGTAAGTATGTGTATCATCGATTATTACAAATCACACATGTGCACTAGACTTTGGTTAAACATAATGTCCGAGCGATGCCATATTATATTGTTTGTACATTACAGTCGTGCGCCTACAAAATTTATATTATTTTTATTTATCATCAAGCATTAAATCGAAAAATTAACCATTTTTATTTTTAATACTTCGTTTATTTTTAATTACCATCTTATGTTTTTATGTTTTTTTTTTTTTTTTTTTTTTTTTTTTTTTTTTTTGTACATTACATGCCAGAAGAAATTACGTCTTTCTCCAAATGAGCTCTAACGCAACTGCATAAGAAAAATTAAGTTAAGGAGAAAATTCTGTCTGTATGAAAGTTATCACTGTCGAGTCGCAAATAGTGCGTAATATTTAACAATATTCAGCCAATGTTTAAAGAAATCGGTATGCTGGTTTTTTTCTTTTCTTTTAAAGCAATTTCCTGCATTACCGAGTGCAAATTAATGAAACCTTTTAACGCAACCAAACGAGTCTTCCAAATAAATATATTATAATGTCAAACAGGCTATTGTAGCTCATTCGATTAATTTTCGACGACTCACGACTCATGATTTTTATTATATTTTATAAATTTTAACGTCCATTCTATCGAAATGATTTGTAAATATTAAAGATTAAGATTAATTTGAAAAACATTTCGATACATTGATTAACATTTCAATCATATATATATATATATATATATATATATATGATAATAAATAAATGAACATAATGGCATATAAGAAAAAGTTTATTGAAAATATCAAGATTAATTTCAATTTTTCTTAAGATAAATGAGAAATCCCTTCTAAGTATGTTTAATAAACGTTTTAATTAATCGACACTAAACATCATGATGTTATCATGATAAGTTCAAATTCGACATTACCAAATAAAAATTTTTCATCACTTTATTACGTCTTTGTGTAGTTTAATACGTCGATGCACAGACAGAACACTTTTCCTAAAGCTTCAAAGCTTCGTACTTTATTAACAAATAATAAGTGTAGCGCTAACATTGATGTTACGTCGTAAGGAATATTAATTAAACAAAAGAAAAATATGAGTGAGAATTAAGCCAGTGAAAGCGCAACGAAATATACGCAAAAAGAAACAATTATTAAGACTTAATGTAATTGATTAGATAGGCAATTGTATAAGAAGAAAGTATCAAGCGAATGTGATTCAGTTTCATTACTGCGCTATTTCCTGACACTTAAACGATTAAAGAATCCGTATGTAAGCCATGAAAGTCAATGTTTTTCTATCCTTTGCTTCATATAGATGCTTTTCTGGGAAAAGTCATTTACGGTTTGTAATCTATGAGTAAGAAAAATTTTAAAAAAAACAAAAAAAAAACAAAAAAAACTAAACGAACGGCAACGCACGTTATTACAATATTATTAAATATACAAGAATATTACAATATTAATAAATAAACATTTTCATTGGGGATATGCTGTTTTCCAACACGATCTACCGTTTTCGTCAAACTACAGTAGAATTTATCAACGTTTAATGTGATAAGTCACAACGTTCAAGGCAATAGAAATTCACGTGGCTTTTAAATAATTAAGCCAACTATATCATGTGCTTTAAGCTTTAATTTTCATTTTTCTCTTCATTTCATCTTTACATGAAAATATTTATATACAACAATTAAAATTACTACGCTAATTTTAAAAATTTACTTAATTTATTATATCGCCTGTTTATACGGAAGTTTAAGTAAGGGAAGTTTATATTGATTGATGTTGTGTCAAGCACAATTATTAATTAATTAATAGGTAATACAGTAAATGTAAAATAATAGCTAGATTAATAAATATATTTTTGGTTGCACTTAAAAGTAAAAGAATACTATTTTATAATTAAATATTTTTAAATATATTTCGCTACATAAATTGCATTTCTCTATTCGATCACATATATTATCATTTATTTATTAATCATTATCGTTGTTGTCTCATAAAGATTGCAACATAAATAATTTAAAAAAAAGAAAAAAGAAATGCATAATACTTGTCTATGAACATAAGAGAACCGCTAAACATTCTCCCCGTTACCAAGTTATGCGTTATGAGGTTATATAAATATTAACGATCGTACTTCCTAATGAAGTTTAAAACATCTTTTATTGGAAATATGTGTGTATAATCTTAGGACGCATTAAAATGAGATAAATAAATCGATTGATCGTAGCACAAAAATATAATATACTCAATCAACTGTTCTAACGAATTTTCAGGCGAACTAATTCTTTCGAAAGAATTTGTAGATATTTTAACAGAAAGTTAATGCAAGTTATCTTGTTGAGCTTGCGGTATCTATGTATTTTTCCATTGTTAAGAGAATGTTTAACTCGCTTTTAGTCGACTACATAATACAATACAAAACTTGGATATCATTAGATTGTTATTAAATATCCAAGTAGAAATATGTATTTAAACTCCGCCACACCTGATAAATACAGCTTAGAGCGCGTATTAAATTTTAAAAAAAAAAATCCTTAATTCCATAGTAATTTTATCGATCCTTTTGTTGATTAAATCCAAGTCTTAAATATGTATTTCAAAGATATTAGAAATGTATTAACTATATGCTAAATAGATTAATTTCCAGACATATTTTTAAGAATGAATGATTTCAGAGAGAAATTGGATCGAATTACTGTACGAACGACAAGAGTTTGTTTAAGCCGAAATAATATATTCTGATTTCCTATTGAAATTATAGCAACTTTTTGTTCAAAAACAAAATCAAATAGTTACTTATGAAATTGGCAAATCCGTTGTCGCAAATTATGGATTTTATTTATGATTTTATTATCGAGATAGTCGAATTTTCAAGAAATTATTTTGTGTTCTATTAGTTAGTCGTGAAAAATTCATTTTTATATTCTCTTGACACGTAATACAATTGTGTACAATCAATTCACCAAATCAACGATAGATGTAGCGGCAATAAAAAAAAAAAAAAAAAAAAAAAAAAAAAAAAAAAAGAACAACATAGAGAAGAAATGAGAAGCTCATGTGTTATAGTTTGTTTAATGCAGTAATTAACAATACAAGTAAATTTTGAAGAAGATGAAAAACGAAAAATTATAACAATACATATCCATGTAATAAACACGATGAAAAAGTAATCAAAGGTACAACATATTCCCAATCTCACGATATTACGCAAAAGCAAGAACAGTGATGACGAGCACAAATGCACATAATTTTACATAAGTACAATTCAATTAAATGTGTTTTTCTATTATGTGAAAACCGAACACGCGCACATACTTTTTTTTTTTCATGTACACGATACAGACCTTATCAAGCTAATTTTGCATTGTAAATGCAATAACATTGTTATATGCTCATTAATCACCTAATACTTTAACAGCAAAAATGATTTAGTAAAATATTCGAACACGTGAATTGAATAGCCGTTATGAGTAGCCGTTATTTAAATTTAAAAATATTGTTCAAAAATTGTGTTCACTTCTATGTTTTTTATTCCATATTTATAAAATGCAAAATTAGTATATAAAAATCTATGCTATGGTAATAGTATTGAAGCGACGTAAGGCGAATTTTTGTATTATTTGCATAATTATAACGAGGCGTTTAGTGTGATTATATAATCATATAATATAGCATTTAAGAAGCATTTTTGATTATCGATTAAAGATGAAATAAAACGCCAATTGGTTACATCAATTCCTTTGCCAATTTATTTAATCACCCCTACATTTTTCCCACATACTAATACATCCATTCGTTTAACACGCAATTGGGCATAAAAATTTAATTTTCCTAAATATAATTCTAGAAAGTTTCATTAATATACAGAATAATGTTTAGTTTTGTAAAGAGATTAATAATAAAATAAGCAAATTTTTCATGTTGGCTATTAAAAGTATGAGGATAATATGGAGAAAAATTTACAAAAATTTTATTATTGGCCGATAAAAATTTATGACACATATACAATTTACGTAATGGTAATGTTCAATCGCAACGTTCAATTTATACAAAATATATTGACAAAATCAGAATAGATGTGTTTTTTTTTTTTTTTTTTTTTTTTTCCCTTCAAAATATGACGTTCACAATGAATATGCTTTTTTGCCATTATTAAGTAATTATGAAATGATATTTCACAAGTCGTCAACAAGAAGTAAAATATATGTCAATAAAAAATAAATTTTAATAAAATTCTTCATTCAAACGTATGATCCATATTGGATCTTCAATAGTTTCATTCTATCAATATTCATGCCTACTGTCCCTTTACTTTGTTTAATACTTCATGAGCGCGTAAACGATCATTCGATCATTAACGGAAATCATTAGGATATCAATGATAATGATTACAAACGTGAAGGGAAATAAAGATCCCATTCCTTATTAATAAAATCAACGAATACTCTTATTGGCTAAAAATTATTATTGAATGAGACAATTAAGCTTGAATTTCAAAAATTTAAGTAAATAATTATTGCATCGGCTTAGCCAATCGATAAATAAACAGGCGAATGAATATACGAAAAGATTCTAAAGCAGTTACACGTCATAGGTGGTCATTTTCCAAAACTGCTCATATTTTCCAAACTCGAAGCTTAGATACAAAAAAAAAAAAAAAAAAAAAAAAAAAAAAAAAAAACAATGACAATAATAATAATAAATAAGCGCCTCCTTTATGTGAAAAATTGAAGGTAATCATAAACTGAGTGTAGGCTCGATTATACACTCTTGACAAAGAAGTCTGTTGAGCCAACAAAGTATCCTGATCCACGTTCGTGTCACAAACTGATTTTCACCTTCGTCCCAACGACATGAAAAGTCACCCTACAATCGAAGCGCATAATCCCATCTCAATGACCAACCAATGATATTCTCACCCAATAATAATCCAGTGTGCCATCGCTAAAAACGAATGCCGGTCACTTGTCCAGCCCGCTCAGGGTATTAAGGACTTTTCCGGGAAAGGCACAGGGTTGGCGCGCGAAAACGATCGCGCCGGAAATATTAACAAGTACAGACGTCTGTCAGTATTTGGGGCTTCCCGCCGGGATCCCCACCCCTCCGCGCCTCATCGCCTCATCCTGCCCTGAAAAATCGCACAAAAGGCGCGCGCTCGAAGAAAGTACCCGCGAGCTGCTCCCGAAATATCTAAATATTTTCTTTGGCTACCTCTCTCTATCTATCTATCCATCTATCTCTCTTTTTCTCTCTCGGACCCTCCGCAGTTTCTCAGCTATAATGCGGCCTAAAGTATAGAGGATCTCGAAAACTCGAAGACTTGAAAATCGATCTGCTGCTCGGTTGCACCTCGCTTTTCAGATTTATGTGCTATTTTCCTTTCTATAATGAACTTTAGCTATTGGACTCGGCATTGTGTTTTATATATAGAATTTTATCTTCATCCTTTCCCACGTTATACGCTACTCTAACAATCTATCGCTAGATTATACAGATGCTAGATTGATTTATTTATTTTTTTTTTTTTTTTTTTTTTTTTTTTTTTTTTTTTTCACTACGATTAAATTAAATACCAAATTAAAAATCATACCGATTGATGTCATTATAATAAGAATTTTAATACACAATATCGAATAACTTTGCTTCGATGCTAATACACATTTGTATTTATACGCATGCATACGCGATTGTAATATTGATTTGCGTAACATTTTTGCCAAAGCGATGTATACGATTATTTATTGGCAAAAAAAGGGCCTGAAATTTTTGTCCAAACATACAAGTGCCTTAAAGCCTCACAGTATTATAATACGAAAAGTTTTAACAAACTCGATAGGTCGAAGGTCGCTATAGCTTTCTATTTTGCAAAAGCATTGAAAAATCTAAGACACATCCTTATGGATGAGAATAAAGGTAACGGTTAAGCATTGGGCCTCGTTCGTCCGTCTCAAAGTGATACTTCTACGGTGTTAAGGCAGCCTCAACAATCGAGCAACAAGGCATATTATTATTAAAATTTTACTTTCTGTAAAGCGGTAAAGCAGAGTCGGCCTTAGGTGGAGGCCACAAAGGTATCGTCGTCGTTTTCGGAGCCGATCGAGAGTGAACGCCTCGCTAATGAGAACATTTAAGTGTGCACAATCCCGCCTTTGAGAGCGTTGCGCCGGCACAAAGGGAAGTTCGGGAGAATCGACGGCAGGGGGAGCTTCGCAAGCTCGGGCGAATAATAAAAGCGGCTGGTCGCGAAGCCGCAAAGCGCACAGGCACAATGAGCGAGCGATTACACGGTGTCCATTTCAGGCTCACGGAGGCGTGAAGGGGGACTTAGGGCCCAGTGCGCGCGGGCGCGCGCGCGCCTCAGTCTCCCCAGGGCATTATATCCGCTGTTTTGCCCGCTCAATTGTGTGTACGTGCGCGCGCGTGTGCGTGTATCGATGAAAGGCAGCGTTTTAACAAGGGTTTAATAAAAGGCAAGCGGTCCCATTTCGCTCCGAGCCCCTCGCCTCTACTCGCGACACTTGGCGTCGTCACGTGCGTGCGCGCGCGCAATTGCCACTGGCGAGCACTAAGTTTGTTTATCGAATCATCGGATATATTCTTGTTTGCCCCGATTCATTTTCCTACTCAACGATGCACTCCCCCCACCGCACAACTCCGTCAATAACCACGTCTTCTTTACGCAAGCTCTTCTTCCCCGGGGAATACTGATATTTCGAAAAGTAATTAAGCTGTTCCTGTAAAAAAAATTTTATATATATATATATATTTATATATTTATATACTTTTAAATAAAAGTATTCTAAAAGATCTTATTTATTTTGATAATTGTTATAGGTTACCCGGGAAAATATTAATACGATTATTACCTACGTTATCGTTATCCAATGTCAAAAATTAATAAACAATTCCTTTGCAATATTATAGCTCAATTTTAATACATATTTCTACCTTAAAAGGATAATAAAAAAACAATACAATGCTTGCATTATTCTATGCTTTCTGCACAATAATATTCGTATAATAAGTGAAATCGATATTCTGAAGCGAATGACGCGAGAAAGAGAAATGCAGTGGAAATAAGAGAGACAGAGACAGAGATAGAGATAGAGAGAGAGAGAGATAGAGAGAGATAGAGAGAGATAGAGAGATAGAGAGAGAGAGAGAGAGAGAGAGAGAGAGAGAGAGAGAGAGAGAGAGAGAGAGAGAGAGAGAGAGAGAGAGAGAGAGAGAGAGAGAGAGAGAGAGAGAGAGAGAGAGAGAGAGAGAGAGAGAGAGAGAGAGAGAGAGAGAGAGAGAGAGAGAGAGAGAGAGAGAGAGAGAGAGAGAGAGAGAGAGAGAGAGAGAGAGAGAGAGAGAGAGAGAGAGAGAGAGAGAGAGAGAGAGAGATAGAGAGAGAATGATAGACGTAATAAAAGAAAACTCGAGCCGATCATCAAAATACGACTGCGCAGCTGTCAGGGATCAAGGAATACTTTTACAAAGTGTTTTCGTATTTTTGAATTACGACTTTAGCTCAGCACGGAGCCGATTTTTCCCGCCGCGCACGCGCGCTTCTTCTAACGTCTCACACGCACGATTGCGTCTTTGAAATCTATCTATATCATTCGTATAGTCGGCTGGAGCTGTTCTTCAAAACGAATTTCCCTCTCATTGTCTTTTTTCCGAAAAGGGTCTACTTAGTAGTATATAAATATTTGATCGTATACTACTTTAATTCGTACAACATTCAATTCTTTAAATAGTTCGTAACAACAACATTAATGTCAAATAGATTTGTCATTATCGTTGGCTGAATGTTTAACAGAATGAGAATAACGATTTATTTGAAATTTACAGCAGTTTTTTCTTTACGTACGCCATATTGCCACAATTTCGTTCAACGCCGAATGATTTTCAAATAAAATCGTTATTTATATTTAAAGCATATTATTAGATGAAAATTGTATAGGATTTTTTATTTACGCCTGTATTATGTGCGTTAGTTTATGTTTTAGCAAAATTAACGTTTTATGTACCATGTTAGAATTTATGAAGAAAAATAAACAAACAAAGAAAGAAAGTAACAAAATAATATAGGCAAATTAATAGATCTTATTCAGCAATATTAAAGTAATTGCAGACATTGGAGTTGACGAATGATTTTATAATGGCAGTAAAATCTAAATGATTATTCAGTTACGATAAAAGGCAGGCTCTTGGAGGTCGTTATGTCGTTGCAAATAAAATGAAAATATTTAATCAGTTTGCGATAGGCGTTTAAACACCTTGGCAACCTTGTTCAATCGCCAATGTTCAAAGAAGTACATTTCATTCAAGTGCACTCGCAATCGTCATTATTATTATTCGCCATTAGAGCGGAGTATCGGAGGCGTTGGATTGCGCGGTGCGGAAGGAGCGCAATAAGAGGGCCGGGAATACGAAACGCCCTCCTTACAAGTCCAAATATAAATGGCGAGGAGCGCATCCCGATGAGGCAAATAAATTCCGAGAGAAGGTTGATCCGCGATTACGCGGGACCGATCATTCCTTTCATTAGCTCAAAGTCCCAGCTCGGGCACGCACTGTCGTCGGATCATGGAGGGGATCAAGGTCTTAAAAAAGGGAACGAGCCGCATTCCGTGAAGGCGCAGGATGCGCTGGCCCTTTGAAAGCTAAGGATCCGGGATTCGTGTCCTGGTGACAGATTGCGGCCTGTGGCGTTGTGGAGTTGACTGTGAAAAGACACGTCAAAGGAGAGGATTATCGCTGTGAGAGTGATACGCGGATCCGCGTGTAATCCGCGAGCGTTGCCGGTGGCACGATCGATGTCGTCTTCTCTCCTCCTCCCCATCCCATCACCCACCCATCCACCCACCCCCCCCTCTCTCA
>NW_011948431.1:1684200-1696457 GCF_000503995.2 Ceratosolen solmsi marchali | reverse complement strand
CACTCTCACTCTCACTCTCACTCTCACTCTCTCTCACTCTCTCTCACTCTCTCTATTTCTGCAATACGATTCTTGGAGCTGCGTACTCGTCACAAATGTCGCCACTCATTCCACGGGATTAATCGTGTTTTCATTTCTAAACTGCGCGTCTTTTTATTTAAATTAGTTTTCAAAAAGGGAGTATTCAATTGTACTGCCAGAGAATAATTCCCTTTGAACGAATCAGCATAGCGTTTGCAGCTTGAGTTGGATCCTTAAAAATCGATATTGTACTACACATCCATACAAAGAGATCCGTTTTTTTCTTTCATATTTTTTTTTTTTTTTTTTTTTAACTTTTTCCCCATTTTACCGTACAACTATTCGTTCCAATGATTAATAATATTTGCCCTTTTTACTTTCTTTTCGTTTTATTCTCTTTAATATGTGTAATATTTTTTCTTTTAATATATACACCTGTGTTGTAAGGTCCACATTGAACGATAACTGTCGAATGTTATAATCCATATTGATTCTTTTGCAGCCCTTGATACGCTTGAGCCTTGATAAATTTATTCGAAAAAAATAAATATATAAATAAATAAATAAATAAAAAACAAAAAAGAACACGTAACATCATTTCGGGGTCGATAATATCTATTTACATACATCAAGCATATAAAATGAGGCTTTTGGAAAGGAAAATAAAGGAGGTCGCTGGCTCTCGATTTTATTAAAAGAAAAGCCGTCTCGATAAGCCAACAGGCTGTGCAAAATAACGACCTCATCGAAAAGGAAAATGTAACGAGCTAATCGGGAAAGCCCAAAGGCAATCTTGGCTGCACCCACAAAAGCCCGATCACAGGAATCGATCGACCCGTTCCTCCTTGGCCCATTCAAAGCGCATAAAACAAGGGGCCTAAGCCACTCATCCATGACTAAGTGCAACCCAGAGCTGGGGACCTTAATCGATCATAATGTAATTATCCAGGCGCTGAATTTTTCATCGTACTGAAAACAATAAAGTATTTTCAGACCAAACAGTTTTACAGAGTGAGTTTTAGTTAGTACGGTCTCCCCACCACCCTATCTCCTACTCTTTTCCTATTCTCACCGCACTAATATTACTCATAATCTCTCTCTCTCTCTCTCTCTCTCTCTCTCTCTCTCTCTCTCTCTCTGTCTCTTTCTCGATGTACGTCTTAATTCATTCTACTCCCTTTTCTCCCATCTATCCGCTTCTGTTCATTTTCATTTTTTCCATATTTGCGCATCTGATTTTTCTTCATCAAAATAATATTTTCAATAAATATTGCTTATTACATATTAAGGTCTTTAAATAACTTGATTCTTTTTTCTTTTTTTTTTTTTTTTTGTAATTATAAATGAATATTATACTTTCCCTAATATTTATTTTAATCGTTCTGAAAAGTATAATCCTTACTTTCTATTTTAATGTATCCTTTACCGTAAATTAGATATATTTTACAGTAATAAATGGCTGCGTTCGATTAATATTTTTCTTCAATTTTTCAATTCCAATCACTTATTTACCTTCTAAATTTCTCTCTCTCTCTCTCTCTCTCTCTATCCTCTTCAATTATTTGAATTAGTGTCGACAACGTACATCAAACACTAAATAATATAGTTCTATAAAAAAAATAGTATACTGTAAAAATTTGATTGAACCATTAGTATTACTGAGCAATTTGATATTTTAATTTTTTTTATGTTTTATTTGATGAAATATCAACGACTTGTTTATAAAATTCTTTCGAGAATTTTTTTTTCACTATTTTATTTAATTATTTATTTTTATTATTATTTATTTTTTTTTTATTTTTTTCATTATTGCAGCTATTGTAAATTTATATAGAAAATAATTAATTATCGATTCATTCGAATAACTTAATTATATTTGCTCGCATTTGTATCTATCATAATTTTAATAGAAAAACTTTAAAATTTTGTCCATAGAAAAAGTTAAAACGACTCTTTTTAATGATTAATTATAATTATAATAATTAAAAAATATTTATCTAATAAACGTTGCGATATCTCTCTTTAAGTGACTGGCTTAGTATTTCTACATTTACTTGCAATTCAGTAGGGTAAACAATACGACTGACGTCATTTCTCTTAGCCCCAATCTATCGTTGACATATCATGAAATAGAATAATCTGTAACGAATCGTATAGTAGCTGAAAGATATTTATGTCAGGTAAATGTTGTGTTCATTTTCTTCTTTCATCCTGCCCAAGATCCTTAATTCCTCCTATACTCTTACTCTTAACCTTTTTTACTATTTTTTTTTTGTTTTTTTTTTTTTTTTTTTGTTTTTTTTTCTTGATTTTTTTTTCTTCGACAATATATTCAGCTATATTGGTTGCCAATATTCTATTTTTGCAAATTTTCTATCTTAAAAATTTGAAATAATTTTACCTTGGTCAGGATAATTAAAGAGGATAATTTGAGGCATATGAGAGATATGGAATTTACTTCAAAACGTCGAAATGTACATGTACTACATTTACTTAGCCTTCTAAAAATGAAAATTTTGCTGTGCATTTACCAACTTTAGCAATCGTAATTTTTTAATATGAAACTAGATTTTTCGTAACACTTTTTATTCATAATTTGTAAATATTATGTAATTTCAAATGTTTGATTGTATGAAAAACTGTGCTTGCTATTAATTGCAAAATTCTAGTCAAAATTATTATGAACAATAGAACCATTGACCATATGATGAATCTTATTCTAATTGAAATAAATAAATAAATAAGTAGAAAAAGAACAATCGTATACTTTTATAAATACCTTTTATTAAGTTTATGCATATTTTTACGTTAGTCCAACGTGTAGTAAATATAAATTAAATTTCAAGATGAAGTTATATTATTTGGAATTTTTAATTAAATAAAGATAAAATTTATGATAAAATTTAATATAAAATTAATACATTCGTTCAGTTTTCATATGCCCAAACATATTCCTAATTCAAATTGCATGTATAACTTTTTTTTACTGTAAAATGCAAAAATTTCATCCAACATTTTGTGTTTGTATTACATATATATATAAATATATATATACTTTATAAACATATAATTTATGATATTCCTAACATTTTTTAATTAGAAAGTACATTAAATTAAATATTGCTCTTTTAAACAACAGCGGTAACATAAAATGATTTCTTTTCTATTTTTATATAACCATCGCACTCAATAGAATACAATTTAATATGAAAACTTATATTATTATTCATTATATGTAAGATATTATAATTCGACAATTATGGATGCATTAAAGTTATTCCTAAGACAATAAAGGACTTTAATTTTATTGCTCTATACATTGAGTTATTGAAAAATTGGATAGAGAATTACTAAATTATACAAGTTAATAAGTAAAAAGCTTATGTTGTTATAAGTAATTGATAATTTATTCATCATATGTATGGATAGTAATATCTTTAAAATTATTACAAGATCAAAATAAATTATGATGAAGCTGCTTATAGTAATTTATTATGCACATTGTTCTAGTCCCATTTCAATATAAAAACTTTTCTTTTTCATTTTATTTTTAATTTTATCATTTCTCAATGAATAAAAAACATCAACAAGAACATTTATATAGCGCTAAAAAAATATGATTTTATAAAAAATCAAAAAATCATTACTTATGAGAAAACAGCTGATGGAAACTTATTTTTCTAGTTATATTTAAAAGTACACCTTCCGTCGCTTGAAAACTATGAAAAATATGCATAAAATACGATACTTTTAAAAGCATAAAAAAAAAATGAAATATGCATAAAATACGATACTTTTAAAAGCATAAAAAAAAAAATGTATATATATATATATATATATAATAGAATAGTGCATATATTTGATTGGGTTTCATATTCTTCAATATATTTTTGAACACAAGTATTAGCTTCCACATAAATCGCATTGACATAAGCAAATCACTATTTACCCGTATATTTATTATTGTCGATAATGTAGATTTTCCATCATCAGTTTTCTCATATTCAATATCGAGGAAAATTTATTTCACATCGATGCGTAATAGTAATTGATGTAGCAACAGTAATGATATTCAAATTTTCTTATTAAAATTAGTTTTACCATAACAATACACATAGCCTTCAAAATTCCAGAATTTTTAAAAATACCATAAAATTTTCCATTAACAGTGAATTACATTTCATCCAATCAATTCTGATATTTATACAAAGTTTCATTGTTCATATTATTAGCGCTATAAAATTTTTTCTTTTTAACGAGAGATTAATGCATGTCTCGTTTGCTATAATTTTGCGCGGTAAAAATTTCTTTTCAATATATAAATATAACCACTTGCTTTTGGCATGTTATATTATTATTTCTTTTTATGAAATATAAATAAAACTTTGCTTTTAGAATATATTTACATTTGCTTAAGCAATGGAGTTATTCAATGTTTTATATTTGCAATGTAAATTGTTCAACAGTCGCTTGAATTCATTTTTTAATGTTTATTCAAACAAAGAAGTGAAATTCCTAATTCAACGAGTATAGAAGATAATTAGGTATTATTAATTAATAACATTATTTACTTTTTTAATGAATATTAAAGACACGAATCAGAATTTTGTTCCCTAATGCAAATACTTCGAAATTCATAGAGAGAGATATTGTACGTTAAATAAACGGAACAGCTTGAGGAATTATCGATAATAAGATTTCTCTCTCGTTTGTAATATTTTTCCAAATTTTCCCTAAATTTTTCTGAATTTTCCTGCATTTTCCTGGTCATTAAACCACCCGATTTCGTTCGTTTGAGTAAATCGCCGATACACCGTGTGAATTGCATTAGACAGTAGATTGCCAATGTGAAAATACTTCTTCTTCCTCATCTCGCAATTCAATAATTAATTCCACATTAGACCAATACACGTTTATCGTAGCCACAAACACACAATAACTCGGGCCATTGTCCTCAATGTGCCCAGCAATTAAGGAAAGTAACTCGCTTGACTGGATAAGCATCAAGAGGCCCAAGCGTACTATCCAACCTTACAATTTCTCTCTCTCTCTCTCTCTCTCTCTCTCTCTCTCTCTCTGAAAAAGACAAAAAGTTAGACTCGGAAACTTTCCGAGAATAGCCTTCTTCTTTTCCCTCGCTTTCTTGCGTTTCACGAGGCGGATTAAGAGCAGTAAGAGTAGGCGCAGTTAGAGGGGGGGGGGGAGAGAGAGATTGAGAGAGAGATTGAGAGAAAGTGAGTGAGAGGTCGCTTGAGGATAGAAGGGAGGGAAAAGTGTTAGCCAACGTGGATGCTTTGGCAATGGGGTCGGGCGCAATTTTCGAATGGACCGCTGTCCCGTGGCGCGACCACTTTTGCGATTTATTAGTTTGGCCTCACACTTGACTGGACGCGCCTTTTTAACTCTGACCTATACCGCCAGAAGCCAGCGTTCGCCGAAAATTGATCCCTCCTTTAGCTTCTCGCGAGTCGTATGCCCCAATCTCTCTTAAAGTTGTCCCGCAGAGACTGTCAGGTCCGTCCTACGCGCTCGAGCTTTCCTCCGCTTTTCATACCTCGGCTTCGTCACTACAAATAAAGGGGTTTCTCCAATGTTTATTTGTGCGCGATACGCCTTTTTCGCTCGGTCTACAAACTGTCATTACCTTCGTTCTAACCGAAGCTTCAATGTGCGTCACAAGCCTCGTGGATATACACTAGGCGGACAATTTCTTTCATTGGAATAAAATGTTTTGAAAAGCGCAAGGGTGAGCGAGAATTCTGTATTTTGTAGTTTACTCGTCTTAATCTTGAATGATCCGAAAGATATTCCGCACAATAGCACAACGATTCGTCAACAACTGTCGACCAAATGTTTACTCAAAACCGTTTTAACCAAGCATCTCTTATTCTCTTCATTTTTCTTCGCATCGTAATTGTCGTCAATGACAATAATAAACGCGTGAACAATTCGTTAGACTTACAAGTACAACGTCCGTACCATTTTCTCTTCTTTCATATTCCAATTCCATCCAAAAGCAATTATCGCGCAATTTTTAAACAACCGCAGTGCGCGACACTTTATTAACGATTCGAGGATGATGTGCGACGGTAAACTTCACCTTTCCCAAAAGACTTTTTCACGAATGGCGGCGTTCCAGCTCAGTTCCAGCTCAGCGGGACAGCTCGTCTCTCGTATTACAAGCAATCGGAAACGCCGGAAGTCCGTTGGGTCGCTACCAAGGCGCAACGAAAGGGGGCGGGGCCAGACATCGAGTTATGACACACCGAGATTATCCGCGAAAGACGATGTGACGAGATTTTCGCGATTATGACTTACGGAATATCGAAACGCTCGAGCTTTGCGCGGTTTTGCAAATACGAACAAGTGAACAATCTATGGGAAAAATGCGCGTCTATCACTTTCATTCTAAGTATTGTTTTTAAAGTTACGTACTTATGTAAAAAGGCCAAGAATGTCTCAATATGTCCGACGATTATTATTTCCTTATGGTTTTAACGACTGGCTATATGCTCATATTTGCGAATACTTGCAACAAGCAAACGGCAACTCAGCATCAAATAGTAATTTTTGTCAATGGATTAACGAGTTAATTGGCTTTTTAGTTTCACATTAACTAACATTGCATAGTATTAATAATAACGTGTGACATATGTCACATAAGGTAACGAAAATGCGCTCCCTTCGTTCAGCCCAAACATAATACAAAATAGTTTTACAATTATGATTGGGACGTATTATGGAGTAGCTTCTCAATAAATGAATTCTATTATTACTTGTATTATTTATTATTTACTTGTATATTAATCTTTGTAATATTATAGTAATATTAGATCGTAAGTGTCAATGGCCAGCTTTATAATCCTATTAATTCTCGCGATCTTACATAATAAAAGTTTCACAAATGTCCTTTCTTCCAATAATCAACGTAATAACATACTTCAATTTTAATTTGATATTTTATAAATATTTAACAATAATAATAATAATAATAATAATAATAATAATATGAGTCGGATAATGGAGGTAGCATATTTTAATTTGAAAAATAAGTTAAAAAATTATTTTAAATTATTTATGCTAATTATCTGATTCGTTGGTTTTTTTTTTTCTCAAGCATTTACAATGATAAAAGCTTAGACGATTCAAGTTCACAAATATTATTGCGAAGAATATTGTAAACTAATATTCTACCATAATGCAAGGTTTGTTTTTACTTACACATTCTAATCAAATTAATTCGACTTAATCGACTAAATCGCTGCCAATGTGATTCTTTGCTCTTCTAGTAAGCAATAATATAGCGTTTTTATTTTTTTTTATTTCTTCATTAATTGATGCACATTTAAATTTACTAGTTTCTGAAGAGTTAAAAAAATCTTGAGAAGTGAGAGGAAAGAAAAAAATTGTTTAGTTTGAGTAAGTAGGCATTAGCCCCTTAATAATTATCTGGCAAAAGAAAAGTTAACCGATCATTATGTAGAATTATATGATACTCGGAGCTATAGATTGGCGATATCCTACTTGTTGCAAACTTTTATTTAATTTTCCAAGCAGGGAAAAAGCGAGCCAAGCGAAACAAACGAAGATCGAGAAACAGTATGAAATCTCGTTAAAAACACCAACCGCAGACGGTAACTTGCGCGTGCATTTTCCATGTCAATCTAGACGAGTGTTATTTTCTTTTTAAAAATCAGCCGCTTCGCAGCACACGAGCAGCCTGCACTTTATTAACGCTCATATCGTCAAAAGACGCCGAATTGTGAGGGCCGCGTGAGCAGTAGAAATAAAAAGAGAGGAAAGGCGGCACAAAAGCCAGCGGGCGTCTGCTTTTTTCCATCACTGCGAGGATTACGATTCGCCGAGGCAAATATTTACTTACACTACGAACTCGCCGCCGTCTGTAGCGATCGGCTCAACCTGACCACTTCTCTCTCTCTCTCTCTCTCTCTCTCTCTCTCTCTCTCGCTACCACCCCCTCCCACCCATCCTCATCCCCATCCGCATCAGCGGAATTCCCTGGCGGCAAGCTCGGCTCTCCTAGGACACTGTAAAACAAAAAGTCGATCGATCAAGAATTGCTTTGAAAAAGCAAACAACGCGCGACTGCGATTTTTCGCATTGTGCGGAGAAATTCAATGATGCTGCGTCCGCGTGAGCGCGAAACTTTTTGCGCATGAGAGAAAATGGCCGGAACAAAAGCATTCGTATCGAAAATTTTACTGCGCTAAAGCTGGAAAAAGTTGTTCTCATGCAATTCTTCTTCGCCTCTCTCCCCCCGCCCTCCCTCTGACCTTTTTAATTAATGACAAAACGATGCAATTTTAACATTTGAATTCTGCGTTCCTAAGTCCCAACCGCATCTTACGGTATCAATTAAATATTTAATACAATTGTTCGCGTGATTTGTCTTTAGTTTTACAATGCAGTTAAAGCTCTTTTATTATACTGCCGTTTATTGCAATGTAGATGAATAATATGGACGTTTCGACCGTTTTTGTTTAATACCCATTATAATAGAATACCTATTATAATAAAAGCAATTAATTTTAATATTCACGAGATAAAAAAATATATTTGAGCCCTTTGAAAGCTTTTTTCACACACGCGAACATTAAGAATATGCAATGTAAGGATGAATTTTCAAGATTTAACAACGTATATATTTGAATAAATTTTTCAAATTCATTTGACAAACGTATTTTTAAATATAAAGATTCTAGATTGTTTATTCGAAAAACTTTCGCACATTCAAGAAAAGACAATTGAATTATAAATAATTAAAGTTTTTTTAACATTTTACAATCAATATTGTTGAGAAAAATGTTGCTAACGATACCTTCGTTCCGAGATTCAAAAGTAATATCGATTATTACTTTATAGGCACATTTAATCTTCATCTTCTTAAGCTTCTTATTCGATATCTCGTTGGCGAATCGTTACATTAGCGAAAATATCAAATCGCCACTTCTAAAAGCCATTGGAGACTGGCCAATAAAACACAAGGAACATATATATTTTTAGTATTGTATACACTTTAGTATCTTCGATAATACATCAAGCGCATCGTCCACGTAATTTTCATTGCACCTCGTCGATAATTTTCCTTTCCACAAAAGCACTAATCCCGATGGAAGGGAAATGACCGTCCGAAACCGCGTAGACGTAGACGTAAAATCCGCCTACAAACCAACAAGCCCACCACGACCAATGCAATCTTGTTCCTCTAGTGCAAATAAAAAGTAAACCAAGTCGTTCAACACCGAGGTCCAATGTAATTCAAGGATCAGTCGTCGATTTTCTAACGTCGCCTTAGCGCAGCCAATGTTCTCCTCAGCCGAGGCTTTTGCCAGTCGAGCGCAAGGACGCTCGTCCTGACGGCAGCTCGCGGCTCTCGTTAAAGCGCCCAATAACCCGGAAGGACAGATTCCGAGCTCTTCCCCTTTTCATTCCATCGCTCGCGCACATTTCAGGCCCGATCGTTGATTCTAAGCCGAGGACGAGTTACCCCCGTCCTGGGCGCCGGATTAACCCTATTTTTCCGCTCGCGCGCGACTCGTGCGTGTCTGTATGCGTACGCGAGCCCCGACCCACTGTGTGATTATATGCGATTTTCACCCGAGGGGAAGGATTCAGGACTACTGTCCTCGAATGCTGTTTCGGAGGAGCTGTTTTTGTTGAGTGCCGAGCTTAGTAGGGCCGCTTAGAGCTGCGAGATGCTTAGAGGCTTGTTATGTTAATATCGGTGATCGACTTGTCTTTCGCGTGGATTTATAAAAAGAATACTTGAAAGCGTTGTTGTTGATCGCTTGTTGACAATTGAGCGTCAAACGCGATGAACGAGATACGAAATGAAGACGTTAAGCATTCCTCGTGTGCAATTGCAATAAGCATGCGTTATTTGTTGATTGCTGTGTAATTGAAATAAATATTAATAGTTAATAATATTTAAATTTAAATAATTCAAGCAATAAATTTTATGTGGCAGTGTCATAATGATGATTTCAGGCGTTACAAAGCTAAGGAAATCTACTTATTACAAATGTCAATTATATATAGATTAAGACTGCCCATTAGGAGTACACACACATACCTCTATAAATACATATTTTTATGCTCTACTGACTTATAAATCTCTCAAAAAAAAAAAAAAAAAAAAAAAAAACAACTTATTTCTTTTATTTGCTGTACCTTATAATTCAATACTGATTACAAAATTAAATGAAAAACATTATCTCTGATATAATTTTCCTGATAATATGAGCGATAAATTATAAAAATTGTATGTTAAATTTAAATAAAATAATTTTACACATTTAGCTGTTGAATATGTTCCTTGTGCATATGTGTATATAAAAATTCTCGACAATATGCTATTTTGTAAGTAACAATTTTTTTATTTTATTACCCTAATCCTCGTCTCACAAATTTTGAACATATTTTTTTATCTGCGTTATTGTAATTAAGTATACCGTTGTTTATTCTTATTCATAAAAATATTTGATGATCCTTGATTCAATGCAAATTGAACTATCGCGCAAGTGCAAGCACATAATTATTATTTAATTGATAAATACTGCATAAATTGACATTTACATAACTCAACTACCAATCACTAATTTCTTGATACGATAATGAATTATGAGAACAATTGGAATGATAAAGAAAAAAAAAATGCAGAAGCATAGTGCACAACCGAATTGGCAATTTAAAAGCTGTAAAACTCAAAAATGTTCTCTCTTGTCTTTTTCATTTTACCTCATGGAATAAACCAATCGATATATACACTGAAAATTATTATATAACCTAATTGTTTTAATTTTTAGCAACTAATAGTAGTATTTGATTACACGAACGTTCAGTTTAAAAAAATAAAATAAATTTCAAAATGAATATTCCCGATGGATGATTCTCCCTCAAAAATACTTTAAGGAATACAATTTTCAGCAATCAAATAAAAAATCGAGAATGTCTAAAGACATAATCAAAGAGATAGATAATTTTTTAGAAGAAAATCTCATAAAATATGCGACGAACATCGTCAATGGATGGGAAAAGGTATTAAATGATCTGTAAATGGACACGAAGCATCGACTCACACAATGAAATCGATTATATCGACTCGTATTTAATAGGTGAAAGCAATTCAGTATTTACGTTCATATAACTCCATTAAAATTTCTAACTCTTATAATTTCTTTTAAACAATCGTCTCGATGCTACATTTAATTAAAAGTCAATTCACGAACAATATTATCCTCCATATATTGTTTAATAAAATTTTCTATAATAATTATTGCAAGTAATAACGAGAACTTTTCTTAATACATTCTCGACGTGCCTATTACAACAAATACCTATAAAGTATTGGTAGAGATAAAAATTATAATCTAAGGATTTAATCTTCCAATCGCTTCCAATCGCTTTAAATTATAATCAATCGTGCGCAAAATCGTTAAGCAATTTATTACTTTTTTTAAAAGTATCAATATTTGTTACAATATTTTTTCTTTCTTTAAATACAAGGAAAAGGTAATAAATATTATTCTATATAGTAATAACTGATGTATAATAATTCCAATGGAAATAATTTTTAAACGAATAAATATTTCAAATTGACTTATTTCCTTGAACACTCGCATCCGAAAATAATGACTTATTTCAAGAGTTTCAAAAAGCCTATAAAGCACAGTCACAGAATTTTCTCGCTTTACATCGATTAACAAAGCGCGGACGAGCCGCAAATAAACTTAAATAACAAATGCATCTATTGACCGGGTAAATTGTTGCTACCGTGCTGATAGAAATATAAGCGCCGTCGCCAATTTCATTTGTTATCTGTATGATGTGTCAGTGTGTAGTCAAAAAAAGTTCATCGTTAATTGGTTTCCGGTCTGAAAACATTGCACGACAAATTCGAAGCGGGACGCATCGTTCGCCTCGTATCCAATTATGGAAAATTAATTGACACAAGCCACGAGTATATCGACTCGATCCATGCATATTCCCTGTGCTCCCTTTGTCTCCTCCTCCTCCTCCTCCTCCTCCTCATCGTCATCACTCCTCTCTCCCCCCCCTCTCCCCCTCCCCATCCCCCACTCACACACACACACGCGCGCACGCGCACACGCACACGCACACGCACACGCACACGCACACACCTCACCGCCCCCCAACTACCCAACCCTCCGCCCCACCCCGTCCCACCCCGCCCCCCCATCACTCGCTCTGTTATC
>NW_011948431.1:1665086-1684168 GCF_000503995.2 Ceratosolen solmsi marchali | reverse complement strand
CCCCCCCCCCCACCCCGTCCCACCCCGCCCCACCATCACTCGCTCTGTTATCTATTTCTCTCTTTATTTCTCCATTTGTTTTTCCTCCTTTGATTTTCCTCTACATTTCATCCTATATACTTTTGACAAAAAGAATTTTAATTTATTTAGCATTTCTATGCTATAAACAATATTCATTTGTATTATTTTATTTTTTAGCTGATGCTTTTAGCTTACATGTAATAGTTATAAATCAACAATATAGAGACCATATATAGTTTCATGTTTTATAAATTATTATATAAATGCTTTATAACTATTGAATAATCAAAATAAATTATATTTTAAAATCTTATGGAATATGTAAATTAATTAACTAAAGTAAGAATATACGAAGATGGCTTGATGACTTATATCTATTATTTTATTCATGAAGTAGGATCGATTATATTATATAAAACTTTTTTTTTTTTTTTTCCTATATACTCATATCAACATATTTCACTAACATTTTCTATAAGCCTGATGAATTTTTATACAAATATTTGAAATTATTTATTTTCAATAAAATTAAACTGTAATATAAAGTTTCGCGGTAATATTTGAGAAATGCTGACTTTCAACTATTGTATCTATTAAATTTATCACGAACATTGGATAAATCAAACGTCAAGATAATTGATATTTGTATTTAGTGTGTACCGATCTCTTTCTTTTACTTTTTATAAGAAAACATTCTTTTCTCATTGAAAATAGCACTAAAATAAAAAAAATAATGTCAAATTTTAAGTTCAATTTAATTTCATTATGACGATAAAAATCTTCAAATTACATCGCTCCTTACAACTTATGAAAATTTTCCATTCATTAAGAGCATACGATTTATCAAGTATTGATTTGGAAAGTTGAAGATGTAAATTATTTAGGACCGAAATGGAAAATGATTTTACTTTATTCTTTTCTATTTGGTCAAATTTAATATAAAATGCACGTCTATTGTATTCCATATTTTGCTATATCAAATACGTTTATAATGGTTACAATTAATTATGAGTGATTCGCTATTTTAGTAACATTTACTTAATTAAGCGACAATAAAGGATATTAAATTTAGTATTGTTCGATCTTACGCGTACTTATTGAAATTAATTATGAAGATTTTATAACCAAACGCATTTGTCAGTATATAACATACATAATGTACACAATATAAACAAAGTAGACTTTGCACAGGGCGACGCATATGGATGACGTGTCATTTGAATTACACATTAAAAGGGTCTCACATGCCCTATAGTACATTATTGTATAAGTGAGTATACTTGACCCTTTAACTATTGTACCTATTAATGCCTAACAGATTTTGTACAATATATCTTAACATATTATTCCAATGTCCAATTTAATTAGATAAAAAAGACTGTTTGAACTATGTAATCAATTGGTGAATCGTGTTAAATCGTTATAAGAGTTTGTATGTTAATTCACGTATCAAAGATATCCTAAAGTTATTAATCATTATCCTTTAATTCTATTAGTTCAACATAATGTGTATATTAAGTCAAAATCCACTATCAAATAGCATTGTGAGAGTTATATTGGTATCTATAACACATAAAAGAATAATATTTCTCTTTATCCTTGTAAGATTTACAATTTCCATTTAGTTGCTTTATTTAATTATATGATAAATGAAACTATTATAATTGTCTCGTGTAAATTAAATTGTTTACTACCTACCGTAATCAATTTTCAACCATATTCCAGGACATTTATTGTAGCAATTGCATATTTCAATCATGTATTTGTCAATCGAAAATTCATAATTGTAATTTTATTACCAAAACAAAACTGTATTTACATAGTAACGGGTGCAAATTATTAGCGGGAATACTTATTTATGAAATTATTCAAAATAATAAATACGTAATATACTATTTTTGTTGTTAAATAAAATTCAATTGTTTTATGCTATTGACCTATGCTTTAATATTCATTCCAATGCTTTTGAAGTATTTATCTAATTTTCTAAACAAATCGTTATATGTTTAAGGTTAACTAGGCGATATTTTATAAAAAAAATATTAGGGAATTATTAATGAAAAATTCTTTGACAATTATTCGATTAAATAAAGTAAATCATCGTCTCGATATCAAATTTAGTTCAATGCTCACGAATAGAAGAATTAATACTATTTATTAAGATTTCTTTTATTTTTCTTTCCTTAAAACATTTCATCTATAAGTCATGTTTTCAAATATAAAAAAAATATATATATATATATATATATATATATATATATATATATGAGAATTTTTTTAACGAAATACAAGAATAAATTTTAATCATGAATACTGTCTATTGTCAATCATGTCGTAAAAAAATTATTTTGTTATGAATTCAATATATTATTCGTTTAAAAATACTTTTAAAAATATGATCAATATTCATTTATTTGATTCCCGTTGTAAAAATGAAAAAAAGAACAAGTAATTTATAACTTAGTCAAATTATTTCATATAAATTTAAATTTTTATTATTCTACTATTTTAATAGATAAAAGAAGCAAGATTTAATAATTAAATGTTCGAGTCAGCTTCGGCATATACATTTTGGTTATCTTCTATTTTAAATCAACAGGCTAATGAATATTATAAAACGAATTTGAAAATTTTCTTTTAGATTGAAATTTCGATTTAAAAAATTCATAAATTATTAGGCAATCATTCTCGGGTGTTTGTAAAAAATTTTAATATTAATATTGAATGTTCCATTAAGTCCTATGATTATAGAAGTTAAATAAAATTTTGTTTAATTGGAATTTCAAATTTAGTTGTATCAATATGTTTATATGAAATAATCAAGTTATCATTTATTATAAATACTGGATTTTAGTCAACTTATATTTATATTTGCATCATTAGTCATATAATTGTATATAATATCTACTATTTGATTGATTATTAATAGAATATAACGAAATAATTTAATACAACCAAGAGCTGAAAATTATATTAATTATAATTATTGTGTATGTTAATTATTTCAAAAATACTATTTTCTATGATAAATACATAAAAGAGCTTAATAATGTTATATTTACTCGATAATTTAAAGTAGTTTTAATCATTGTTAACAAATAATCAATATGAATAGGAACAGAAATAATAATAAGAAATAGGTATTAATCGTCATTTTTAATAATTTCATTAATTTCTATTTATTATCTAGTCATTTCAGTTTTTCTTTTCAATTGTTCTTTATTTTATGTAATGATTTGAAATTTACGATTTAGAAATCTTATCGCTAATTGTGCCATTATAATCCAAAGAAAACTTCGATTTATTGATCACTTGATAATTCATTCCAATTTAGCAAATATAATAAGCTTTAGCTCTTATAATAATCAATCTTAATAGGAAAATAAAATTAATGACTATTTTGTCCGTTTGTTTGTTTGTTTGTTTGTTTGTTTGTTTGTTTGTTTGTTTTTTTTAATGCTTTTAATTATATTTTATGAAATTTTATTTCAGAATGCAATAAGGTGGCAATGCGACACTATTCTCATGTATATTCGACAACTACCGATTCTTTCAAACTTCGTGGTTTATCACTACAGACGGGTTCATCGACACGTTAGAAATTTCACGAATTCGAAAGTGAAAAATGCAACGAATCATCCGGAAAGTACATTATTATTTGCGACAGAAAATCGCAAAGCTGCCAGAGTTCCCACGAATTATCGGCAGCATTACGTTCGTTAATTTTGTGCCACAGCGTAACTCGTAGCGAATGTCTGACGAGGGCGTAAAGTAAATCTAAATCCCATACCACCATGACCGGATTATCCGAATACTAATACAGTTACAGTTTTGCAATGCTAAATCCGTAGAAAAGACTCGCGTTTCATACTACATCTTGTGATTGGTTCTCGCGCTCTGATCCCTGCACAGTCCATATATTTCTCATTGAATGTGTCAGATGAGATTGCCGATTAACATTACAATTACGTTCTTTCTTTTTTTTTTCGAGGAAACGAGATGTATTGGCAGTGGGTGCCTTTGTATTTCTGATTTTTCTCGCGCGAATGAGGTAAGGGGCCGAAATTTGGAAGAAACCAAATACGTCACTATCACTTGTTTATTCAATACTTCTGTATCGAATAGATGCAGTTAATGCTCATTTATTGTAAGGAAACGAACAAAAAAAAAAAAACTCTTTTTGTATTATAAATACATAACTATGTGTTATTCAATATGTGGGATATGTGGGAGAGAAAATTTTTTGAACGAGTAATATACTAATTTGATTATCAAGTTGACCATGATTTTTAATAATATTAATACTTCATATTATCCAACAATATTGAATTTATCACTTACAATTTTTTTTTGTTTTTTTTTGTTTTTTTTTTGTTTTTTTGTTTTTATTTTAATACATAGAAAATTATGAATAATATTTTATAAATTATTTAATTTGCTGATTGAACAATATTATTAATTAATCTGACGTACATGATATTTTAAATAAAAATTAAAAAAACAGTGAAATACGAAAAGCTTTTTCAAAATTATTTAGTGTATATATAATATAATTAATAATTAAATATCTATATATATATATATATATATATATATATATATATATATTTCTTTTTTTTTTTTAATCAAATTTAAATCCTCGTACGTCAAATAATTAAAACAGAGGCTTTCGTGCAATTATTAACTATCGGTATTTTATCGTAATTTGAACAAAAGATTTTCCTTTTATGTTTGGCCGCATGCAAGTTAAATCAAAGATCAACATATCATAACTAAATAACAATGAATTATTCAATTAACAATTTTATCTTTACACTTTTACAGCTTAAATAATTCCCATTAAATATTCATAAGTTTCACAGAGCATAATGATGAAAAACATCTGTATACTACGTGCACATTGGTTACTCGCATAGGGCTATTATGTGACAAAAGAGCCGCTCTTTCACTGTTGTTCAAGGGAAGCTAAACAGTGAAAGCTAGAAACAGAGTGACAGAGAGGGAGAGAGAGAGAGAGAGAGAGAGAGAGAGAGAGAGAGAGAGAGAGAGAAAAAGAGAGATGCATAGAACTTACGTCGGTGCTGCATAAAAGAGCGTGAAATACGAGGGAAGAGGAAAAGTTTAGTGGAGAAAGGAAGGAATAGAGTAGTAGATAGAAAAATTATCGGAGAAAGGTGGATAAAAAGAGTGGTGAGAGGTGGAAATGGGGTGGCGATGGAAGGAGGAAAGGAGCAAAGGTGGACGGGGGGGGGAGGAGAGTGAGTAATGCCAATGGAGGAGGGATGAAAGCGACCATTGGAACGCGTTCACCACACACACACACACACAAGCGAAACTTTAGGCGCGTAGTTGATCCAACCCCGGGAGACTGGTTCTGCGAATCGAGCCACGATTAACGTAGGGATTAGGATTAAGTTTTGGTAGATCCGCGTGTATTAGAACGGAGTCCTGAGTTCGGGGTGGCTTTGTAGGTAGGACGCGAGTCTGTGCGTGCGGTATTGTGTGCGCGGCTCGCACGCATGCATGCCCGAAGGAGAAAAAAAAATTGAGGGAAGATGAGGGACGCGTTTATATTATTAGGTGCACAAAGGGAAAATGGTAATGTAATAAAGCGAGCGGGAGGCGATGAGGAGTAAATCAAAGAATAGTATAATGTACTTTCGCCCGCTAAAGAATATAAATTGTGAAAATATACGATGAAAATATCGGGTATTTAAAAGTCATCTCTGACACATTTTCATTTATTTTTTTGTTATTATGCTAATCTACTTTATAATTTAATGCTTTTTTTTGTTTTTTTTTGTTTTTTGTTTACCTCGATATCTGGAACATCAGTGTCTAAAAGCACTCTTTGACAGATATTGAAAGGTGTACTTTGTTTAGAAGCCTAATGTACCATATCAGATATAATTGTACTAATAGAATTTTTGATAATAGAGATCATTGAGATAATTGACTGCGCCACCGTATACGCATTATCTAAACATTGATTATAATTGAAAAACAAATATGAATATTCGTGAAAAAATATTTATTGACATCATGAATCGTGAGACAAGCTTATCCTGAACATATCCACATATACAAGTGAAACCTTTTAATAGACCAGTCACCTGGAACAAGTGTTGTTTCAACATCGATGGCATTGTGAATTGATGACACACCAATTAGAAACTTTCGTGGAATAAATTCATTTTAGAGCAAAGAGTATCAAAAAAAAAAAAAAAAAAAAAAAAAAAAAAAAAAAAAAATAACGAAATCTACAAAATAACATTGTGAATGATAAACTGTTTAAACGATAAGAGGAGAAATTGCTGGCTCAAGAACATATATTTATTATTATGAAATGCAGGAGGCTGAGTGCCGTAGCCAAAGCTGCTGAAATCTAATAAATACATTGTAATGGAAGATTATAAGTCGATAAGCACTGGTAATAAGGTGAGAAACACTGACGTGTGCCCTCGTAAAAACAAGATAAAGGACCTGCGAGACACTTACGTAGTTAAGAAAGCAGAGGCTGACGATTCGGATGAGCGGATTCGAGAGTTAGCTCGGGGCGGCTGATGAAGCTTTTGGCGACGGCGCGTGACATGGACAACTCGATGTGCCGGGCCTCACCCCACCCCGTCCCACCCGTCCCCACTCCGTTCGAGTCCCGTCACCGCCCCGCCCGGTAAATTCGATTGGTCCGCGGGCGGCACAAAGAGGAGCCCGGTCGCACATCCGAACTTAATGCGCATTACAACGGTTTTGCATTATTATTATTATTATTATTACCAGCAATCGAGGAGATCGCGCGACGCTGCGCGAAACCCAATGTCGCATTACATGTCATTCGGGGGGTTATTAGCCATTGCAGGATGACGGCATTTCGCCTCCCATCCCTTCCCTACAACGAGGCTTCGCCCTCCAAACTTAACGCTATTTTCGCTTCTCGGTTCTTGGAGAAGAGCTCGCCGGCGATTGACCCACACCGGGCTTACGTCTTGGATTCACGTAAGCCCAGCGAGAAGCTTGAAAAATCTTTTGAAAAATCTTGAAAAAAGCGACGTATGAGCTTGAGTCGGTGCACTGTGCGTCCACGAATAAATAATTCCCTCTCAAATTTACCTAACGCTAGATAAATTTCAATTCTTTTATCTAATCTTCAAGCACGTTTTCAACTTCCTTCCCATGGCTTACATTATTCGCGATTGTATGTATGGATTTGGAGCCGACGACTTCACGATAAAACGTCACGCTCGATGTATTTGATCAACACTTGTAGACGTATGTGCTTAAATCTTATTATAAGCATTTGTATTTACGTTCCAAGTCCTCTTAAATGTGTTTCTTGTTGAAAAGGCGCACAGCCCGCCGAATCTCTTTTCTTGATTATTCAATTATCATTTGGGGCTTCGATTATCTTCAAATGTATGAGTAATGGCGTATCTAGTGATTAGCAAAAAGCTAATTTTTGATATCTTAATATGCTAAGAGAATAAACAACATTTTTTCTTTCTTTTTTTTCTTTTTTTTTTTTCTTTTTTTCTTTTCTTTTTTTCTTTTTTTTATTACCTAAATCCACGTAAATGTAATTCCGTGTTTATGAAATACCTTTTTCATATTTTCAATTGCCATACTCCCTCCAATGCAGCAAATTCGTTATTGATATTTTTCAGTCACATTCGGTTAATTTTTACTAGATATTGTACGGAATTAATTTACTCTCGCTTGCTACATAATTTTCATAACGGTCATTACCATATTCGTTATATTTAATTTTTTCATTCATATTTAAATATCTTATTTAAATATTGTCACATAAATAAGCATTAAAATAGTTATATAAAATAAAAATAAAAATAAAATAGTGTTCAGTTATTTTCGAAATCGTATTCGTTATGCTTACGGCAAAGGATTTTGCAGCATTTATTGATGAAAATATCAAATATTCACATTATTTAATTGCATTAAGCATTATTATTAAAATGCCGGCTTTTCATTTACATTAGCTAATGTATTGTAAAATTCTGTTTTAAAGATGTTGTTTTAAAAAACTTATAAACACTGTTCTTCTTAAATAGTTTCTCGCATATCAAGTTGTTATATAAATTATGAAAATTTTCGAAGAAAGCTTTTAATTTATTACAAAACGATAATTCGGCAATATTTATATTTATTGGCGTAAAAGTAATATGCACCAATCAATAATAAACCAAATAAAAATTCATGTTACTAACGATAATTTAATCAAATCACATTGATTGAGAAGTTTTTTTTTTAATTGAAAATCTGTATGTAATCAATTTAACATCTGAGCTTTATTTGTAGCTTTCGGGTATAAATATTTTTACAATGTTTTTAACCTGACAGCGACGTTTGGCAATTTTTGCGAACGGATGAATTATAACTTTACTAAATCAGGACATGTTTCGAAGTTTTATGAATATTATTAATCTCTTCGATAAAAGATAAAAGTATCGTTAAACATTATAAAGCGTACGTGTGCCTATGCATGCAGATTCAATGAAATTTATATATGACTAATAAAATAAAAATAAGATAGCCATTGAGCGTGCATGTGGAATGTCATTTCAGTGTTTAATTTCAGATAATATTGTTCCAAATGCACAATATTTTATACTTTACCACGACGATTTTACGTAAATTATGAAGAACGATTCATACTCCGTGATAATGAAGGTGAAACCTAAGCAAGGAATCAACCTTCCCCGTTCCCGCGCTACTCTCCCTCAGCTGCAGATTAATTAAACTCCAGCGATAAACGCAATGACGTCAGAAGAGTTCCTTCTTTCCACGTTACGCACTCGTCGATATGCTTCGGGACATCCAATCGCAGTGCTGCCCTCCCTTGAAAACGCGTAATGCATGATATCGAACCCCCAATTATCTTCCCAGTGACTCGTCGCCTCGTCCTCCTCCTCCTCCTCCTTCTCCTCCTCCTCCTCCTAACACCCCCCCCCGGCCACGACCTCTCAGCCGCTTCGTTCACCAAAGCCGAAACATCATCGTAACGCCCACGTACCAAAGTCTCGCCCCCTCCCGCCGCCGATACTTTCCGATAGATGGACACTTGGCAGTTTGCGTCGATGACGGCTATGCTCCGCAATAACCGCAGTCTTAATAACTAAGCCGAGCAGGTAAACATTTGCACTTCCAATCCCCCTTGACTTATTTTCTCATATAATGGATTGCATCATAATTAATTGTTGGCTTTTGTAGTAACTGACAGACATTGTAAAAGCGAAAGCTAAATTAAAAAAAAAAAAGGATTGAGCCAACTCGGCTGAAAAGTTCTGCTGCCCCTCCTTCGCGCTGAGCTCCCACGAGTTCCGTTCGAATCAAAGAATTTCATAAAGCTAAGGACATATTCTACTTAAATATTATGATCGTCGATATCGCCGTTTATTCAATACTATCCGTTATAATTAGTAGCGTCTATCATTGACTCTGTAAAACTATTAATTCACGAAATTGGCTGCTTTTATCAGCCATACAGCATTTTACAATAAATAAATTTAATTTAAATTAATAATTCGTCCTTTTAAGACTACATTAACGTAATAGTTATAAATGTCAATTGTTTCGGGCTGCCTTAGCATCGACAATGAGCTTTGAGACAGTTCTTCTTTTATTAATTAGATTACAATTATATTATTTTTAAAGCAATGCATTCGCGTGAATAATGTTATATAATAAATTTAACAAACACGAAATTGAATCATGGAAGGTATAGCGAGAGAGAAAAATTATATTTACATACATGTATGTATATATATATATATATATATATATATTATTCGTTTTTTTAATTATTATCATGTTGATTTTCAGTACGTACATATTTTTAGTCAACAATAAAGAAAGTAAAATTATGAAAATTACAATTTTATTTCTCAATATACTTATAATGCAACAGAAAAAATAATTGTAAATATTTTTTACAAATGAGATTTTTGATATTTACATTTTCATGAAATTGAATTAATAAGTAAATAAATAATTTCTAACTTAAAATACTTACTTTAAATTATTACTTTCGTTACATATTGTTCATTATTTGATCAATGTTAAAAAATATATAAATGTTAGTTAATCTTGAAATAATATATAAATATGTTTTTTCGTAATCAAAGATCATTGTACCACATTAAAAAAAAAAAAAAAAAAAAAAATGTAATTCCTTATATCAAGAATGTATGTATCGTTCGTATAAACTCGACGGAAGTGGAGTTCTTAATTAAAGCAAAATTAATGAATTTATCTTACTAATTTTATACGAAATAAGTTTGAATTTCAAAATGCATTGGATATTCTTAATATATCGCTTCTAACGACATCGTATAATTCCAGTCTCCGAAATCAGATCTGCAAAACTTCTTATGACCATATGACGACGCAACATTCGCTCGTCACCTATAATTCTTCTAATTACTGGAATAAAATGTATTATCATTTTAAAGCTCTAAGGTTGATTGACCTTCTGGCATGCTCTCTCTCTCTCTCTCTCTCTCTCTCTCTCTCTCTCGGAAAATCGACCGACACGCGATGATTGCGAAGCATTCGATGGCATATCTGGGCACATTGTTCGTCGCTCGCCTACGTCCTGCTCATATTGCCTTGCCTGACCTCATCGAAAGTCTGTCGCGGATAGGCAAAGGACAGCCGGCATTTTCCGCCGATCCGTCGGTCGGATGTACGCGCAACAAACGGACACATCCGCGCTTCCGTCAGTCCTTCCCCTGCCCGTCCAACAACACAAGACTCGCCGTACACGACTCGGCTACGAGGGGTGGGGATAGATAGTCGTCGGGGAGGCGGAGCGTATATCCTTGCCGAGGCCACACCTCCGGGCGCCCAGATCATGGGATAAACGGTGCGTCGGAGCTTTGCTCGATCGCGATTAACGTCTCTCTTTCTTGCGCCGTATCAAAGAGGACTCCAGCAGTCTCTCGCGATACGTAGCGTCGAAGCCATTGGCGGAATAATTTTGCCACTTTTTCCACTTTCTTCTATTACTAAGTCTCGGCTAATTTATCACTTATTGCCGTGTGACAGGGTCCGTGTGATGGCGCTTCGTTATATAGGCTTCACAAGACAATGGGGAGGAGGCGGGGGGGAGTTGAGTGAAGGCTAGAAAAATTTGGAAATTATTTTACTTTTAGAATGCAGAAAATTATATGTAGATATACGCCTTCTAAGCACATTAATCTTTGTTTTTTTACTTTATTTGCTTTTTTTTTTGTTCTTTATTGATAATTTAATGGCATTGTGTAGGATGAAAATTGTGCGATATTAAAGCTTTTTACATTGAATTTATTTACAGTAAAATTTTATGTGAAATGTAAAATGAAAAGAGGACTGACTTTTATGTCTGCAGGTACATTTGACGAATTTTGAATTATAGTAAATGTAGAAATAAAGCAAAGAGTATAAAGTATCGTTGTGCAAATTATAACTGTAATTTAAGATATAACGAATACGCTATGCCGTGAATTATTTCATTTGGATTAATGATTATTTAATTGTAGGGTGAGAGTCTTTAGATTCGTGAAAGAAAACACTGCGTGAAACAAATATCTGTGGCTTAATGTTTTAATAGATTTGTTTAAAAAATGTCTTATGCATTTTTTTGTGAAAAAATAAGTTGAATAATAACAGATCGATATAACCACCCTACCCTTCTCACCTCTGAAAGACGAAAAAATAACAGAACGTGTTCATCGGTACAAAATAATATAAATACCGAGTTAACGGATTAATTTTATACGCTATTCAGAGAAACTTTGTAAATAATTATATTCCATTTGATAATTACAAAAGAAAAAAGAAAAGAAAAGAAAAAAAATTAAAATAAATTAAAGAGAAGCCATAATAGAATATATGACGTTTAAATAATAAAGTCTTGCTTAATGACATTTAATAATACTTGCAATAATCGTCACATCAACTACAAAGTTAAAATGATTAAGTATAGGTGAATTCTACATATTCAGAATAGCACGCACATATGTATATTACTGGGCTACGGCTCTGAAATCTCCTAATCATTGTGCATCAAGTGTCTTGCCCTGTCACGCTCACGTCAAAGAAAAAAAAAAGGAGAGACGGAATCGACTGCAAGCCGATGCAAGAAGAAGTTTATGCATCGGGCTGCAGCACGAGCCTCGCACGAGGCTAGTAGGCGTCAACGACACCATCGTCGCCACGCCCACTCCGACCCGCGTCCGATTTTCTCCGCACCCTTTACGAGCATCGGAGTGAGAGAGTGAGTGAGAGTGAGAGTGAGAGTGAGAGCGAGAGAGAGAGAGAGAGAGAGAGAGAGAGAGAGTGACGAGAGCGGGGCAGCGAGAGAAAGGACGGGGCGCGTTTGCTGCAACGCGAGCACGGGGGATGCAACGGAGGTCCGTCAGAAGCGTGGCAGTTACTTTCGCACTGTTCGCCCGGCGCCTGTAGAGCTCGGCGACCCTCTCACGCGACATCCGGCAACGACGACTCCGAAAACGGGGCTACAACATCCGCCGGCAAAGTGCATCTTCGCCGTAACTCAAAGTGACTCGCGCGCGATCCTCCTCAAGAGAGTTCCGCGTCGTATGATACCGTGGGAGACGTAGAGGGCCTGAGGTCCCCGGACCCTAACATGACCGGTCACTCGTAACCGCCGCGGAGAAGCCAACGTGCCGAGCTAACCTCCAAATTTAGAGCACGGAACAGGATCGCAGACGCGATCTCCAATCAACGATGGTGGAGAGCGGCTACAGCGGCGACTCGTCGCGCTCTCCCATAACCGAGTCTCCCTCGCCACTGCACCATCAGCAGCACCAGCAGCGCCAGCACCCGATCGACCAGAGCTACAGTCAGCAGACCGCGCGGCTTCTCTACTCGCGCTCCTCCCCCGAGCCCATCGTCCTCCTACAGCAGCAGCAGCAGCAGCAGCAGCAGCAGCAGCAGCAGCAGCAGCAGCACCACCACCACCATCATCATCATCACCAGCAGCAGCAGCAGCAGCAGCAGCAACAGCAACAGCAGCAACAACAGCAGCATCAGCAACAGCATCGCAGAACGACGACGGCGACGTCGACGACAAGCGCGAGCTCCACGACCGCGGGAGCGGCATCTCTTTTCACGATCGACAGCATACTGGCGCCAAGGCCTATGGGTAACGCACCGCCGTCCGTCGGGATCCGGGCCGCCGAGGGCGGAGCCGTCGCCGCCGCGGCCGCCGCGGCTAACGCGAGGACAGCGGCTGCGGCCGCAGCAGCTGGTGTACATCCGCTCCAGCAGCAGCTACATCACCTCGCCTTCACCTCGGCGGATTTCCTTGGTGAGTAAATACGACATCCTCCTTACAATTCACCAATTGGCCGCAAATCTCAAGGACCGAGTCAAACTGACGCGAGAATCGAATCGAGGACACGTGTTGATTTTTCACCGATAATTTTCACTCGAGTTTCTTCAATCTGACTCTTATCATTTTCCTTATACTGTTTTAAGCTTATCGCGCGTCGATGCCTCGTAATTTGCGTGTTACGAGCTTTCCACGTACGTGACATCCCTTTACAAATAGCCGAGAGATAACATTTTAATCTCAGGCTATACACGCGCATATATATACACGTGTACATCCTCGCGCGCGCACGCACGCATCCACCCACTAACTAGCGCATTTTTGTATATTCACGTGGATGTGTGTATGTGCGCTTATGCTAGCGCTCGTACATTTTCATTGCTGTACATATTTTCTAGGCAATCTTCCACGATAAGACAATTATTTTTAATTTATTGCATTTATTGCGGGAAAAACAGATTCTTTTTCAAGTAAGACGTATTCTTTTAAATGTAAACTAATTCTACTGACCATGATGAAATTGCAATACTCCTTCGTTATAAATTTTTACATTAAAATTTTAACATGTTATTTAAATTGTAAATTCCTATTCGTCTTAATTTTATTATAAAACTCATTGTCGAACGATGACTTATGAGAAAAGTTCTATTGTAAAGTGTGAATTATTCAAAATAAAACTAATATAACTGTATTTATATTCTATTTTAATTTAAAAATATAAAATCACTATTCACTCTTTTGAACTCTTTATTCGTCAATTTAATATGCTTAATAAAACGTGCTTATTTAAATAATTTTATATAAATCTCAACTTGATATATCCAGGACATTCAGATATGTAAGAGATCAGGATAGATTTTTTAGAATAAAGCTCTCAATATTTCAATATTTTATTAAAATTGATAATTATTAAAAATTATATATTTTACTTTTAAATTTCAAATAATGCTCTTCGTAGTTTTCATTTACTTCGAAATAAGATTGAAATTCGAAAAATAACATAAGTTCAAATTTATAAAGCTAACATGAAATGTTTGGGTAGCTAGCATGTACACGCACGTACGCACGCACGCAGACAGACATATATATATATTCAAAATAATTAAAAATCTAAATGAAAATTATTATCGACTCTAGTCGGTAAAAGATATTATGATAATTCATTTTTTTTTTAAATTCGTATTATTGATTGGCTTTTTAGGGCATTACTACTGATATAACCGTCAACTATTATATTAATGTAGAATAGAAATATGATTAATGAAATAGAAATTATAAAATTTTATAAATTGTGATATCTTGCAAATTAATTTGAAATACTATTAATAGTATTACGACGAAAATTTATTTTATTAAAGTGCAATCTTTTATTTTTTTCTTTGTATAATATTTAACTAAACTAAGGGGTTATTATTTTAGGAATGGTAATGTCTAAAATTTTATTATTATTCGTAAATGAAACGTCCTGAAATTTAATAAATTTAATGAATTTTATCATTGATCATATTTACAAAAACTTAAGTAAATATTACTTTGTAAGAGAAAATGTTTTGAAAGATGACTAAAGATTCTTTGAAATCTACGATCATTTACAATAAAATAGAATTATATATTTTTATAAAGTTACAAAACGTTTATAAAGTTAAGTTTTTATTAATTTAATTTATGTTTATTGCAACTGCGTTTGTTTTAATATTTAATTATGAAAATTTATTATTTCTTGATAATAATTCAACAATACCTTCAAAGAATATACATATTTCATGAAAATTGATATTATTTCGCTGTTATTTACATATGTTTTTGTTTTTTGTATGTTAAGTATATGGAGTCAATTGTCTAAAAAGTCGATGATATTTATTCAGATATTAAGAAATTATCTAATTACAAATGGAGGGTAATTTGCACGCATACATAGCGTCTATACTGTACATAAATTAATTAAATTGGAGTTTAAATCGAGGAAACTTATGATATGGAATAGCAATGAAATGCTATCCATTCGTTCGAAAATTTATACTTATAAAATAATTATTATTAATTATCATTAGTGGCTATTGTAACGTGTAAATTCTATAATTTTAAATCAAAAGTAAATGTTACATACGTAACGATATCTGAATTAATCCACACAATTATATTATAACAATTTAATTAATAACCATTACTAAAATGTTGTATTTTCACAAACGATAATGAATACATTGCTAAATAATTCATTTACTGGAATATGCATTACTGAACAATAATTGAAAAGTAAATAAAATTTTGAGCATTATTAGATTTATCTCCGAGACCGTGAAAATAAATGACTTTTTCACCGAATCATAAAAAATTTCTCTAAGGATTTCCTGTCAGTCTCGACAAATCTTCTTAAAACACTCTACTCTTGGCAGCGGAAGCAAAGAAAGCGCGTATTTTAATAGGCAAGTGGAGATTTTGCTGTGTCGAAATTCCTTGATTCCTCGAGTAAGCCGCGTCGCGACTTTCTCTGCATCGTAGAACGCGCAAAGGAATTTTAACAGGAAACGCGAAAAGAAGATGGTTTGGGATGGAGGGCAAGAAGAGGATCCTTCGGCGAAAATCCTCAGGGATTTTCAAGGCGCTCGGCCAAGATGCAGCCAAGTGTGTTGAAAAGTATCTCTCTCGCTCTCTCTCTCTCTCTCTTTCTCTCTCTCTCTCTCTCTCTCTCTCTCGCTTACTCACTTTTATTTGTTTTCTTCTTTTTCCGTACTTCCCTGACACGCCATATTTCCATCTTTTTTGCACGAGCGTAAGCAAAAAGGAAAAAAAATGATAAACACGTTAAGAATAATATTACGCAAGACATAGCAAGGGTTGCGAAGATTGAATAAGTAGTTGTAATGAACGGTGCTTTATAGTATTCCAATGAATTGGAAATTGAAAATGTTATCAACCAGAAGGAAATATATTTTGTTAAGCACATTCGAGCAAATTCAAATTGCAGTTATATTATGCCGATACTTTTACAACGTTAAAACTTTGGTGCCAATACCATTAGTCTTAATTACAATAGTTTTCCTAATAATTATAAAAAATTTATGTTTTATGTCTCTCTGTCTCTCTCTCTCTCTCTCTCTCTCTCTCTCTCTCTCTCTCTCTGTGTATCTGGTGGAATCGGATTATTTGTCTTATACTATTAGCAACTAAAATGCAAGTGTCAGCGGGCTAGTTTTGCTCTTGCTTGAAAGCATTACGTTATAAATTCACTGATTATACAAGACCGTTCATCGACGATTTTTACATTCACTGTATTCGTAATGATTATTTGTCAACGTAATTCATACATCGACGAGCCGAAGCAACCCACTGAGCAAAATCGTGAATCCATTTCCGTGACGCTCGAGTGGCCGTGAGATAAATCCGATGTGAAATATCGTACGCCAAACCTAAGAGAAATATATTCTCAGTGCCGGGGCCGCGAGAAAAACATTATGCTTAAGCTGCTTTTATGGCTTCGAGAGTAAAGCATCCCCGGGGATCAGGGCATCCCCGCGCACGCGACTCCGTCCTTGTCTCGCTCGATATTTTTCTGCACACCCGCGGCCACTGTTAACCGCGTCCTCGAACTCCCGAGGACTTGCGTCGCCGAGGCGTTTCTCCGCCACTGGGACATCGAACGTGGATTATAATTTTTAAAGCCATTTCAACATTATCATCAACAAGTTTCAGATGAAAGCAGTTGCAGCGAATATTCATTCATTAAATCATGCACGTCTGAATAAAGCTTCGTTCAAACATTTACGCTCAACGACAAATAAGCAACAACAAATCGATTAATCTTGTTCATTACATAAATTGTTAATTAATTTTTAAGAATATGGCTTTCTCCTACACTTAATTCCTAAAACTATATGATTTTTTTTTTTTTTTTTTGGGGGGGGGGGGGGGGGGGGGAGATTTAAAAACATTCCCAATTCGAATGGAGAATACACGAATTTTGCATTATTTACTTCAGTCTAGTATTATTACTAGTATTATTTGCTGATTTGCAATAAATTTTACCCTGGCTATTTACTTTTCCATCACAATTATTACCCGCAAGAAACTAATTGGGCGGTCGAAACCGTGCGAATTTATTGATAATATTCAAACAGAGGGCGGAGCATTGGCAATCGATCGCAAATAATTACAAACAATATAAATAATGTAAATATCTTTGTACCTCGACGAACGGCTGGCCAAACAAAATTGCCCGTTAAGCAGCGGCGTGCGAGCTAATCGACCTCGCCATTTGCCCCGACGATGCTTAAACGATGCCTAAGCGTGCGCTTATCCGCCAAAATAAAATTAAGCGCTCGACACTTTCGCCGACGACGAGTACGCGCAACCGAGACTCCCTCTACCATTATTCGGCCACTTGATTTGCAGCTGCGGCATACCCGGGCCTCTACCCTGGTGGTTATGTGGCGGCGATGGCGGCCGCGAGTGTCTCCCTCCACGGGCAGCCGGCATTCTACCACGGGGCCCATCCGTACCAGCTGAGCCCGGGCGGGGCCCCGGGCGTTGGACCCATGGCCAAGCGCAAGCGCCGCCATAGGACGATATTCACGGAAGAGCAGCTCGAGCAACTGGAGGCCACCTTCGACAAGACCCACTACCCGGACGTCCTACTGCGCGAGCAGCTTGCCCTCCAGGTCGACCTCAAGGAGGAGCGAATAGAGGTGAGTGCCTGGTAATCAAAACACTCGATGCTACGGATGGATCTCCACCTCCCGGACCAATCGCTTCAATTCATATACCGAAACTTGATCGAGAGCCGCCCTACTAATAATATAAAATACTAAATATCGTAACGAGCAATGTGTCGTCCTATCTCTCTCTCTCTCTCTCTCTCTCTCTCTCTCTCTCTCTCTCGCTGACTCTGGCCCTACGACTCTTTACATCTTCGTATTTGACTTTCGATGGCTATAGTTCACGAAGACGTACCTAAACGAATGCTCTTCGACTTAGTCAATTGTATATAAATTCTATTGCATAAAGCGTGTTTTCTCTTCGTGTAACAAAAAACTTAAAAATATCGCTCGGATAAACGTTATCTGAAATCTCGTTTAAGCGCCTTAATATAATATAAAGACTGTTGTGATATTAAGAAAATGTTAAAAAAATACAACATACACGTGCTATTAATGGACTTAATGACGGACTATTAATTGCACTTCCTTAATTGGCTACTGTCAGTGAAATTCAATACTTTGGGTGAAGTTTCGAGAAGATTGGAAAAGTACTTTCTCTCGTCTCATCGGCTTGTTCTTTCCACTTAATATTGACTCTTGTTTTCTTGGTTACACATTGAAGAATATGAAGAACTTTAAACTTATTTGTATTCTTAGAACTCTTATAAGCACATTGAATACTTTATCTAATATGAGGATTTAGAGCTTGTGAAATACGTGGAAAATTGATTTTACTTTGATGTTTTAGTATACGTATGCAATTACCTTATGAATCTTCGAATTAACATATCAATTTTTCACATTCATTTAATTATACTCTTGATATATATATATATATATATATATATATATATATATTGTTTGAGAAGTCGATCTTTAGTTATAAAAAAAAAAAAAAAAAAAAAAAAAAAAAAAAAAAAAAAAATACAAAAAGAAAAAGATAAATACTGCAATGCTTGGAAGTTTAGGACTCTTCAATAAGTGCAATTATTGGCGACGCTTCCATTTATTCC
>NW_011948431.1:1409758-1665042 GCF_000503995.2 Ceratosolen solmsi marchali | reverse complement strand
TTATTATTCACCATTTCACTCGGCACCTATTATCTACAGGAATGTTTATTACATTATCATATACAGAAATTTAGTAAATGTATAATTGCATATAAATTGATAAATAATATTTAATGTACGGTAGTTCTATCATACTATTTTAGACTGCGATAGAAGGTTTTGGCAGTGCCACGATTGGCATTGAAATTGATTACAAGTCGTATTCAATACATTGCTGCCCGATAATACAATCAAATATAATAAACAGTTAAGTACGTGACAATTTATTAAAATACAGGCAATGAGGAAGTCTGTAATATGAATTTCCATTTATATACATAACGTAAATTACACTGCATATTACAATTCTATTTAATTCTATGTAATTGAAAATTAAAATTTCCGTCAAAACAAACTATTTGATCATATCCTATTAAGATAATATTATAATTTAAAAGTTATAAGATTTTATCATTCAAAAAACAATATATCATTATTTTATTTGCCATAATTATGCAAAAACTTTTATTAATCATTGAATTACACCGTTTAAAATTTATTTTTATCAATAATCCATGTATAGAATACAAATTTTTTTCCCAATCATGAATCATATATTATATTTTTTATGCTAAAATCTCTAGTAATTTCAATATTATCTATAAATTCATGTTAAAATATCATTTATGAGTTTACAATAAATGTCACCTATACCATCATATAATTTCTTATCGAACAACGTTGAAAATATCATATTAATGCGTATTATGTGAAACTATTTTAATCGATGTTCTTTAATAAATAGCCTCGAAATAATTCATATAAATCATGATATTTTGACCTTAATTTATTATTTTTTCAAAATTTAATTATTACCAGTTTAAATTATATTTACAATTCAATGCATTGATTATAAATTTAAATTACGTCTTAATAAAACAGTATTAAACACTCTAAACTTATTTCAATTCGAGTTCTATACTAAAGTAAATTTTATAAAAAGTGAAGAAAAAAAAAAGATTATTGTATAATAAATAAAACGTTTTTCTATAAATATACGACCCATATTAGTCGTACATGTATTCATATTTATCTTTCCTACTTCCCTTGTTTCTGCACATGCGTGCACGGGCGCACGTACGCAGCTACGCGACCGACACGCGCGCGCGCAGGCATCGGTATGCTCATACTTATATATCGATATACAAATATGTAAACGCAAACACGCATACGCACCCACGCCTGCTGTACGTATCTACATACACGTATCCGTGGATCAACAATCGAAGACATATTGACGCAAGGCAGGTACAGCCGCGTAGGCCCAATCAAGGGTAAATAATGCGCGTGTATTGGTCGATTCCGTAAATGCTGATTCCCTCGGTATCGCAAGTAATTCGCGAGAGGAGGGGAGGGGGGGGGGCTTGGAACATTCAACCAAAAACGCATTAAATATCGACATTGCATTTACGAACGAAAGCGCGAGATGTGATCTCGTGCATACATAAGAAGACGCTCTTGGCACGACTCCTTTCGTACGTAACCTTATCGAGCTGAGACGAAGGATGAAAAGAGCGAGCTCACTTTCCCTCACTATTCTCCCTACATGCATATGTGAGGAAACTGGCTACACACTCGCTCGCGCCAATACACCGTGTCCGCCCCCATCCATGACTCCCATCGCCGCACTCGCATTTCCAAGCGAGGATTCTCCCAGCAGCCAAGACGAAAATCTCCTCATAGACCACCCATGTCTATTATATAAGTACCCAGTGGGCGCGATACGACCGAAAGAGAACGCGAGGTAAAAATCCCCTTTTCCTCGTTTTAGAAGAAGGTCTTTCAGACAACAAACACCTGGCATTAACCTGTCCCCTCCCCCTCCCGCGCCCTCGTCGCCCTCGACGTGCAGTCGGATCTTCGTCTCCCTTTCGTTTCTTCAGGGCCCCTCGGCGACTGTTTATTTAGCATTAGTAAGATGCGACTTCAAGTGTAGAGAATATAAGAAAATAGGAAAATCGTGTGGTGTCGAGTGGGACGCGGTTGTGTGCGCGTGCGCCCACGGGAATCTTAGACTAAGCAAAGATAAAGCGAAAATTTGAGGGAAAAATGGCCGCTTACGAGGGACCGAGATAACGCTGAGTCATTTGTAGATTTCGTGGAAAATTGGGAAATAAGTTATCGCGTGCGCTTTCGTGTCAGGTGGATTCGTAGGTAAATAGTAGCGGCCTGCCGCCGGAAGGAGAGGCACATCCACTTGAAGCGATTAAGGTTCATTTAAAGAAATTCGTACATAGCGTTAATGCAAGTGTGACTAACGAACGAGAGCCTTTCTTATCTTTGACTGGATTAATATTTATTTGTGAGCGTAATTTTTTATCGTCGACGTGTAATTAGAGAAATAGCAAATGTGCAAACTAATTTTTATGAATTAGCATTTGCATTTCACGGGGAGCTAATTGCATTAAAGGTATGTTAGGATGGAATGATTGTGGTACGTTCCAATGTCTTAATAAATATCAACGAAAGTGGAATTTATATTTTTGTAGAAAAATAATACAAGAATAGAGCGATTCAGTGCATGTTGAATAAAAATCACAATAGCCATTCGATTTAAACTGAAAAACTAATGTTTTATACACGATTAGTAAAAGTTACTTTTTCAAATCATAGAATCAATTAGCAAATGAATTAAGGAATTTAAGCGAGTGAGGAATTGAAAGTTATATAATGTTGAAAGAAGAGGAGAGCACGAGAATCGGAGAGAACGGTATAAATATTAAGTGTAGGGGTTGAAGATGAAAAAGAGCTTTCTTAATCTATTGTGAGGAGAACAATAACGATATTTACTCGTGTGGCAAACCTCGGTATCGATATACGAAAGTAGATTTGCACTGTGTATGTGTTTGCCACAAATAAACATTATCCGTCTATTAGAGTTTATGAATATCGTCGGTTGAGGCATTAATGAGAATCAAACACCCAAGTCCAAGCGATTGGAAAACCACATTTGATCGGAATCTGCTTTATCGATGCATCGACAAAAATAAAAGTCTCGATGCTATTCTTAAGTGTGCTATTCCGTAATGAGTAGAGTGGATTGTTCGCCATAAAGATTGTTCATTTTTACGATTTTGCAAATAATATTCAATTACTGTCATTTTCACCAACAGCTTACATAAAGTAAATAACAATTACAGCTCGGTACATATTTATTTTGCATCTATAATATCGTGAACATATCCGAAGCAAATATTATTTAATTTTAATCGTGATTTAATGTAAAGAGAAATTGTTATATTCGTTTAATCTACAAACCTACTATTATATGCTACTGGAATAATATCTTTCCATGTAAAATACACAAATTTTAACTTTTAATAATTTCATAACAATACTTTATTTTAACTCCATTCCATCATTCGATTAATTATTTCGAAATTAATATATCGTCAATAATTGCATTGCATGATTATCATCATAAATTAAAATAACGATAATAGTTTAATAACAAAATCGTTAAAAAAAAAAAAAAAAAAAAAAAGCAAAAAAAAAAAAAAAAAAGAAAAACTTCCTCAATTGCTTAATGAAAAACTTTATGTACTAACTATAGTTAAAATCATTTACTCTTCGCAATGTGGTTTTCGTAATAATAATAGTAGTTATTAATCACTATTGCGTTAGTTAGCCTTTATACTTTCGGATGCAGATAATAACTCGACAGTATGTAAAATAATTAGTGAAATAATTCTCAAACGAATGATTGTAATGATGGTAAACGAAATGAAATATGAGATAAGGAGCGGTCGATCTCGCGTAATTTGTCTCGTCAGAAAACCGGTAAATCAACACTATCGTTGCGAATTTGTACATTAGAAGTTCAAGGAGTGTATGGAACACTTGTCGTATTAAGATTAGTGAAACCCCATGCACATGAAGAACGGCCAAACTATTCGCATTAAAAAGTAAGTGTAAAAATTAAGTAGACGGCACTGTAAATCACACAAGGAGCGTAAATTTACGCAAAACCCGAACGCGCGCACGATAGTGTGGGGGCGCAGTTGTAAGTGATCCGTTTTCTCTTCACGCCTGTCCGAATCGATTTCTCAGTGGGGCCGGGGAACGAAAGCCGAGGCACGAGGCAACATCGCCGAGCCCGAGCCCTGGACCCCTTGGCATAATAATCGACTGGCTTCCCATTATGATCGAGCCTCTTCTGTCTCCTCGCGTGACCGATTTTCGCCCACTCTACCTCCTTCCCTCACCACCCATCCACAACCCCCTCCCACTATACCACTTTCTCGCTATATAGCTCCCTCGCTCTATCATCGCCTGTGTATGCGTGATTTGTACACTGCGTGATTTAGCTCTGACAATGACAGCCTATGAATCGCTCTTGACATACAGCCTGCGCTCTGGGCTTTTAGATCTTTCAACTAGCTTTCTCTTTTTCTCTTGTTCCTTCTTTTTTCTTTTCTTCTCTTTTTATGCTTGCCTATGTAATGACTTACTCCATATTAAGGCCGCGTATGATTTAATGTACCCTTCGAACGCACATTTAGGTACATTCTCATTTATATTTCATATGTTTAAGTTACAAAAAAAATTACGATCCTCTTTTTCATTCGTTCTTTCTTTCTTTCTTTCTTTCTTTCTTTCTTTCTTTGTCATAGTTATTTGTTTTACCTTATTATTAGATTGGATTTATTCGTTCACGTTCACTCATCTGCTCGATAAACAAAGTCTTTAAATACTGGATGGTCATAGTACCATATTACTTCGCAGAAAAAAATTTTCACTATTTTAATCGGGTTTACTTATTGTCTCGTCGTTGTTTTGGCATTTAAGGACATTTTATATAAATGAACTGATCTATCAGAGAGAGAGAGAGAGAGAGAGAGAGAGAGAGAGAGAGAGAAAGCTCGTTCGCGCTCTTCCTATTATACAAACGGCCGAGTATTATTCTCTTCGGGTGCTTAAATTAATTTTGACGATGTCGATGAGAACGTGAAGACTCACGTGCGGAAACGCTCGCGGAAACGCTCGTCCTGTTGCAGGTCTGGTTCAAGAATCGGCGGGCCAAGTGGCGCAAACAGAAACGCGAGGAGCAGGAGAGGCTGCGCAAACTGCAGATCGAGCAGCGTTCCCGGGGCGGCTCCGTGGAGGCAGTGGGCGTCAATAGTCTGCCCCATCTCGTCCCCGGCCGGCAGCAGAAGCAGCAGAACCATCATCAGCACCATCATCACCACCACCACCACCATCATATCGAACAGGACACGGACAGCTCGGACCTCGAGGTCGCGTAGTCTACACGGTATGGACGACGGGAGGCTCCCATGTGGTGCTGAGGGGACTCGGTCGGAGCTTTTTTCAGTCTGTGCGCTCGATTGACCTCGTCGTAGCTTGGCTATGCTGACCGAGGCTGGGAGGCTTTGAGATCCGCGATGGGTGCCGCTCCAGTCGTACTTCCCCGACACTGACACGTGCCTCCTCGGCTCCTCGTCTAATTCTCAGGCGGTTATTCCTATTGGCTGTCCGTCAATCGAACGAAATCATTTGTAATTACTGTATGTATTATTACGACTCCTTGGTTATTTAGACTCGTTCAACGTGGGCGATTTACTTGAATTTATTAGGATAATTAATAATAACTGTATAGCGTTGCCGATGTTTCAAATATTTCGTATTCGTATCATTTGAGCATTCAAATGCCTAAACTGGATAAATAGCGTTGGCGAAAGTATGTTTTAAGGTTGTTGACAAGTTTTTATCTTAACTGATAGATAATTAATAATGTAATTTCGCTTCGTAATATTATGGTGGCCATTGGATTTGTGAAGCCAAATGAAATCATGGATCCTTTTTTTAAGCAACATCGAATGTTTCTTTTTATCAGTTCCAGTACATCTTAAAGTATTTCATTGAGGGAAATTTTTTACCATGCCAACTTGCCGATATAAAATTTTGTGGTAGAAGTAAAATTGATTTTATTTAATGTGCAAGTTCGTTTAAGGAAGCCTTTATACGGAAAATTTAGCAAGTATTTCCAATCAAAATTGGAATATCATACCATTACATGTTTGATAATAATTGATGATACAAGCATTATGTTTTATAAAAACTTTGTATATTACGAATTTAAATAGAAATAAATAAATAAATAAATAAATAATAAGAATACAAAAATAATGTATAACAACAACAACAACAACAACAACAGCAACAACAGCAACAACAACAATAATAGTAATAACAATAGTAATAACAATAGTAATAACAATAGTATTAACAATAATAATAGTAATAATAGTAATAATAGTAATAATAGTAATAATAACAATAACAATAACAACAATAATAATAATAATAATAATAATAATAATAATAATAATAATAATAATAATAATAATAATAATAATAATAATAGTTGAGATTTGAAAACTTGTTGCTTCTCGGGAATATACGTATGATTTTAATAATCTATATAGTAACATTTATAAAAAAAATTCCTTTTTTTTGTTTCGTTTTTATTTATTTATTTTTCTTGTCTTTTTTTTTTTTTATTGTCTTTTTTTTTATTTTTTTTTATTTTAAATTAAACGTTTGTCAAGCGGTTTCGATTTACGGCATTTTTAAGGGCAAATGTGCGTAGTGTTTTGATGCTAGTTATGCTGTTCCCTCTGCATGAATATGATCTCTTGTTTATAATAAAAGAATAGAAAGTTGTAGGATTAGTACGAGCACAGCGAAAGAAATTCGTTAAATTCGACAATCGGCCATTTTTGCAAAAATTATGGAAAGAACATGTTTTCAACCTGTATTAAGCGACAACGTTTATTTTAGACTAATTAAGTATATCAAAGATGCAATATGCTGTTTGTACTATATAAGTTGTTTTTGTACTATATAATAACTACAAGGATTGCGAAACTGTTGAATTAAAGATTTTTATCGATGTGCAATTTTCGTTCGATCGAGTCATCCTGACCATGTAAATACGAATTAGATTGTAAATAATTTTTGTAAATACAATCGATGCTGAATGTGTATAAAAGAGTAAGTTATAGCGCGCGTGAGCTACTACCACACACGTGGTGTTGATTTTCTTATGGAACCAGTGGAGAATTATTTGAAAAAGGTGTATGAAGCAAGATCAGTGAAAAGTACAGCTTCTCTTTCAAGTATATTTCAATGAAAAAGATGTATTTAATAAATCGAACCAAATTCCACAATGACTTTATTTATCAAATACCCATGTCTTACTTGCACTTACCTCTCCATCCATCAGCAAACATCCAACAATTTCGCTTAAATAATCATATATTGCGTAGCATATCCGATAATGTCAATGAAAATTTATCCACCATTTCCAGTGGTAACTGCTCTTATGGAACGACACTCGGCACTTTCGTGTCAATATTCTGGATTTCCTAAGCTGCCATCTTGGCATTGGACGCACCGAGCGTGGAACTCGACAGCGGGATTTTCAAAGACGACAAAGCACTGGGCCGCCACCTGGTGAAATGGTGAAAGCAATCCAAATCCCCCCGAAAGTGACATTAACCTGGCTACTTCCCACGAGTCACCGAGTGAGATCGGGCCTCCTGGCTCCTCCAGCATCTCAAATCCTACGTCGAGCCAAGCCTGGCCCATCGTCCCGCTAATAGCTAAAGCGCAAAAGACGGGCGCTCATCCACCTTCGGGCACGGGACAGTCTGCGCTCGACTAGCCACGACAACCCCTTCGTCCGGGGCTTAGACCCGCGAGGGCATCCATGGAGTCGAGAGCCGGAGATCCTCGTGGGCGTCGGCACGCGCGCGCCCACCCGTCAAGAGCATAACGGAGCCCCCCGGAGCTCGAGCTTCCGGCTTTGGCGGCATTCGGTCCTCGTCCCGCCAAAGTGGATTACGCATTTGCCGCCAGAAGTCATTGTCGCTCAATGAGGTGCGAGGGGCCGCGGCTAATTTCCTTAAGGGCCAAAGAGGCTCGCGTACCTGCGACGAAGACGCGAGCGTTTAGCGGCCGAACAAAGGACGCTCTGCTTCCTTTTTGAATTGCCTCGAGTACGCGCTTCCTCCCATACCCCTCCACCTCATCATCCTCTAACATCACCGCCACCTCCTACCGCTAATATCCTTGCACTTTTTAATAGAACCGAGGGGCTTTTCGTCTTAGCTCGTGAGCGGTGGCTACCGAACCTACCCCGCAAGCACTTCAGATTTTGCCCTTAAACGACGCTTGCCGCGTTCTCACTTCTCTTCCCTACCGAATCCCAAGCCCAACTACGGATCATCGCTTCCTATTGTTTGCCAATGGATTATGCGAAAGCCATTGGCAGCGCAACGGTCATTATTACTTTACTTATGTATAATCAGTACTCTCTTTGACAATTTACTTGCTGGCTTTACCGGCCTATTAAGTGAGTGAGACGGTCAAATGTTAATCTAAGGCTCATTATGCGCCAATTGGATAAAAGCACATAGTCAATATACCTAAATCTGGTGGAGAAAAAATTAATTTTTTTACATAACGGATGATTATAGATAGTCCAAGTAAATTTCGCATTCTACATTGTGACAACATTTTATTATAAATCAGTGGAGTACAGCGAAAAAATTTATTAACTCAATTTTAAATGGACTATGTCGAATTGGTTTTCTGACCCTATAATTACATAATTACATCATAATTTATCCGAGCACGATGATTCCGCGGCCAATTATATTCTAATATTAGTCCCGCCTAATTCAATAAAATTACATGTTGAATAATGCTGTACGAACACGAATTGTTCTGCGCTTATGTACAACGTATCATTTGACCAATGAGATTCATAAGTAGTGGGAGGTGCAATGAACTGTTCGATTACGATAAACGATCGTCCTTAAATTGCGAGCTTAAATTTAAATTGCGAGCTTAAATTGCAAATCTTCTACCTCGGACGGAAATCACTCGACAGCGCAAAAATCTTGCGGATCCAGGACAACGGTGACTATCCTCTTTTCTAACTACTTTCTGGTCGCGACGAGTCGCCGAAAGTCAACGCCCGACTAATCCTCCTTCGGCAGCACGCAAATGGTTTTTATCTTGTCCTTGTTCTCGTCCAGCGAGAATGGCGACTTTCCGCCTCGTTTGCTCAATCTCCTCCTCTCTTTATCACCGGGGCAAGCGGGCTTGGGCTTAATGGCCCCGTAATTGCAGTTGACCTTGTTGCCGATCTCCCACCTCGAGCACTCGTCCATCTTGCTCGTGTCGACGACGTTGACGATCTCGATGGGCCGCAGTGAGAAGGGGCTGCACTCGACCGAGCCGATGACGAGGACGAGGCTGCTGACGAGGTCCCGGAAGCAAGCCGCCCTCAGAAGATAGGCCTTACCGTTACCGCACTTGAATACCGGCGGACCCCTGCTATACGCGTCGAAGATGTAGTACGCACCGCAGTGCTTGAACACCCCGAGGTTCGTGTCCTCGCAGTCGAGGATGACGAAGTTATGCCGCTGAAAGAGCAGCTCGAGCAAGTGCCACAGGCACTGGTTCATGTTGCTGTATAATCGGCCGCGTTTCGGCATCAGTACGTTCACGTCAAAGAGGATGGCGCCGATCTGGAACTGATCCGTCGGCATCTCCTTCCACGCATCCTCGTCGTTACTGTTGTCTTCGTCGTCATCGTCATCGACATTTTTATGTCTCTTGGCTAGTTTCGATATTTGCTCTCGTCGTTTGCCGTAGAATCTGAAAGCCAAAAAAATATGCTCGATGTCGATACGCTTAGCGCCCGATCAAACTCGATCATCTTGCACTCGTGCACTCGTGCACTCGTAGAACGTGCTCTTTCCGAAGAATTGGGACATTTATTTATTCTACGTATTGTGGGACGCCGATTGGTCGAGTTAAGGCAATGCGAACGTATTAGCTGACGATAATGATGGGATGACTAACCGAATTATCAATATATGAGAATTATCAATGAGTGTGATGAAAAAAGATTAAAATTGCACAAATTTACGTGCATTAACAATAGTAAAGGCCAATATACCAACTCGAAGCTCACCCATTGTGATAATCATTTATACAACAATGAGTTTGTTAAAATAAAAATTTCCAATCTCTGCAAGGTACACCAGACGATTTAATAACGCATTTATCTTTAGCTGCTCGCTCGTCTAATTCGCTATTAAAAGGAACTTAATTCTATAAAATCGATAGATCGCTATAAACGATGCTTACCTATCACCCCAAATTAAAATGGCCTTTAAGGAATCAGCGGACCAGTACTCCGGAGCGTTTATCAAGCTCATTCCGGCACAGACGACGTAACAAGCCCTCGACTGCTTATTACGATTTTCCGAATCAAACAGTTCATCCGTAATGTGGATGTTACTCCAAAGTACGTAAAGCCGACGAGGTTCGAGCACTTCAAATTCATGCCACTTGCGCTTTTTGCACGCACTTTTCGAACCCGTGACATTCAGCCAAACAATCTTCATATCTTGGAGCCATCGTGGCTTTTCAATTTTATCAACAAACTAAATAATAAAATGTAATTTTAGGAATAATACTTGAGCTTTGGAAAATATTTCAATTTTAGTTCGATCTATTATCAAACGGTAATGACGAAATTTTTAAATTCATCGATAGATAATAACAAACTTATTGACTTTTATTTGAATAATATGAGCAAAGGGGGCAGATATATATATATATATATATATATATATATATATGTACAAGGCTCTCGAATAATACAGAATTTGCATAAAAATTAACATTAAATGATGTGAAATTTTGAACGTGAAATTAAAATCTATCGAAATTTACTTTTTCATTAAATTTTTACCTCTTGTGCTCGCTGATCGATGCTCGACTCTAATGAATTATCACAGGGTTTGGACGACAATTCTTTATAAGGTTCGAATAAGCACGCGTCACTTTTCTTTTTCTCCACGAAATGGGGTTTCGGCTTATCCGGTCCACGTAAGTATAGCTTGATATTATAAATTTTACAAGAATGATAAATCAATTGGTAAATTTGAACCGAGAAGTAATTGTATTCCCGCGCGCACATGTCCAAGTCTTCCAATTTATAAGCGTAAGCTCGTACAATTAAAATCATTATATGCCTTTTGAGAGCATCTTTTGTGCAAAATTTCATTATGCTCGCATAGCCGTCATCGCTCCATAATCCATATTTATCGCAACAATAGGAATTATAAAGATACCAAAACAAGCCGTCCTGCCAAAAAGCCACCGAGAACCTCGTTGTCCTTAAATTCATTGTAATTCCATTAAGTCACCACTCTATTATAAAGATTGTTCAACATATCGAAATATATGTTCTTCCATATGAAATTTTTCCATATGAAATTTATAATTATTAATGACAATGATAAAAATATGAATTTCATAAAGCAATATTAATTATTCTTTTTGATAAATCTCCACGTTTATATAGAAACGCACATATTTACCGACAGAGCAGTGTAATAACAAAGCAAACTTTTTCAAGTCCACGTGTAAAAAAAAAAATAATAATAAATCAATAAATAAATAAATAAATAATAAAAACAAAAGCAAAAAATAGAGAAAACCAAGTAGCTTACTTTAGGATACAATTGGTATAGTGATCATCCAATTTATCAAACCACTGTTCGAGCCTTCTAGTATGTTTATGCACCGGCACTTTGAGATTATCCTTAATGGTTTCGCTGCCAAATTTACACTTCATTAAGGTCGTTTTATGCCTTTGAATTATTTCCTTCTTCACTAACGATTCCTCAAAGTAATCAAACGTTACATCTCGGATAATGGGGATGTCTTTGATCTCGTGAACTAATTGGATTTCCACGTCGTACATATAATTATAAACGAGAATATCATCGAATCTCTGATTTGGCTTGGTATTGAGGTAACCGGTATAAACAAACATCTTCCAAGCATGATCGTAAATATAATCGATGTTTGCACTCCAAACATACTTATACCTAAGAGAATATCGTTGGGTAATCGATTTTATTTCATTATTATAGATTTCAAAGATAATATGGCAATTAACATAAAATTCTTAAATATTATTATTATTATTATTATTATTATTATTATTATTATTATTATTGTTGTTGATTATTGATTATTATTATTATTATTATTGATTATTGATTATTGATTATTGATTATTGGGTTATTGATTATTATTATTATTATTATTAGTATTATTATTATATAACGAACGATTGAATTTCGCGTAATTATGAAAAAAAAAAAAAAGAAAGAAAGAAAGAAAAACAACAAATTATTTCGCAGCTTATGCAATAACAAAATTACTCTATGCCCGACCTATTTCATTATTAATTATTTAACAACATTCATCTGATTGAATGAAAAATTATCGTCACTATGTAATATCGAGTACGGAGTGAATTATCAATTCCACCGACAAATAATTCTTATTGCTCAAATTTCTCCAAGTGCGATAAGTATTATTTACCTCAGCTGCGTCTTCACCAGCAAGGCAACGATATTTTGAAATAAGCAAAATTTCCAAGTTCTCGCGCGGACTCGTTGTAACTCTTCCAAATGCATCCCAACCATTCCTCGCAAGCAGAGATTAGCATAAGACCGATTCATCTCGCCGCAATCTAATTCGTAAACTATACAATCACCGTCGACCAAGGCGATGCGTTCGCCGCAGGCCCGATCGATCATTACCGGATCATACGATGTTACACGAGTAGTTGGTATTCTTGCGTGGATCAGCTCCTTCTTATGCGCCAATTCTTCCAATTTTTCGTCCTCGCTGGATTCTAATCAAGCATGGCAATGGACAATGGGTAGGAAACGTTAATGTAAGCATAAGAAGTCGAATTCTAATTGAAAATTACACCGCCCCCCCCCCCATTGATTCATTATCATTCGGTACATTTGAATATTAATATATTACATGAGCGTAGGATTATTATTGATATTATGAAACATTAAAATATTTATATTTCAAGTCTCACGTAAGTCTACTCGCTATGGAAATCTCAATGAACGATGCTAAAACATATTATTAGTACTAAAGTAGTTGTTTTGCAGAGAGAAACATTGAGAATAATTATGAGAAATAAGCTATGAAATAAATTAAATAAATAGGATTTCAATTATTAATTTAAGAAATAATAGAAAAATTCCTTATAATACTCAATATCGATCCTATGTAATAATAATTATAATATGTGCTATAACGATTTGTTCCAACCAGGTGATTGGATTGCCTCAATTTCACACGGTGTAGCTCCAATCTTTTTCATCTTTAATTTCCGTTCTTGAATCTTCTTTTCTTTCACCACGTCGCGTACTAAACATGGTGCAATTTTCGGCCACTCGAAAGGCGGAGGATGTGGAGTGCAATCATTGTACTGCAATACAACTACAATTCAGTAAAAAACAATTAAAGGACATACGTTTGTTGATTTAGATAAGACTTGCAAATGATTAGTAAAGGCTGGCCTTTACTAATATAGCCTTCTTACAATCCTTAGATATAATAAAATGTTCGATAAAAATAAATAGCAATGGATTTGTTTGTTTATTAAGTATTTTTATATCAAATAACTGATAAGTCACTAATGAATTATAAAAAAGTAATTCTTACCGAGCATAACAATGTTAATGAAATTTATTATATTATGAATATAAATTATTAGTATTGATTTTTTCTAGATGATACTCTAGATACTCCAAAATTTCCTTTTTTTTTTCTTCTTCGTGTAATACGAGATTTTATTTATAAATACTGAATAGTTAAAATGGAAAAGAAACGTTTTAAAAAATTTACGTATAATACAATTTGTAGAAAACTGATTAGTTAAACGTAAAATGGAAAATCCATTCGTTACCCAGGAATCGATAGTCATTTTTATTTTAATGAAATGGAGCTTTCTGCCACTTTAAAAATATTTCTTTAGGAAACAAAAAATTTGTTATTTAAAAGAACGGTATAATTGAATGGAAAATGTGTTTAGTAAAGTAGGGGGTAAGACGCATAGATATCAAACCTTGTGAAAACCACGTATGTCATCCCATATTCTCGTTCTTGGCATTCTGCTTTCGGAATACCGCTTACCCTTTTCATTAAGTAAATTCAACTTAAGACATTTCGACATTGCCGGTATTTCCATTTGGGACAGCGATAATGAATTCTTGTCTTTTTGCATCATGTGATAAAACTCGCCATATGTTTCCCTTTCATCATCTGCCCTTCTTTTTGCCTCGTCGATAAATCTATAAAATTTCCATCGAATCCAGAATCCATAATTTCGTAAATATCGAACGAAAAAAATTTAATTTTAATATTAACACAATATATTTATGCAATTGTTGTAAAGACCATTGTAGTCGTAATGCAGACATATTCGTACATAAATATGCTATTATAATTAAATTAATTAAGATATTATAATTAAATTCGTTATTCCAATACGTGCTACACATAATCCAAATACTGAGACTTTTACACTCGCAGGCCATTGTTGTTATGAAAAGATTTTATAATATTTAGATTTCTATAATAATTTAATCGTATATAATTTTAATTTAAAGAATTTCAGCAAAACGAGTAAACAAAAATTATACTCGTAATATGGGATAATTTAATATTTTAGAAAAACAGTATTTTTCAATTCAGGAATTCCCTATAGAATAATTTTAACAGAGATATTTTTTACGGTTTCTTTTCAATTGAATAATTTAAAAATATTTTTAAATGATAATATAATATTTTTAAAAAGTAAACATTTTAAATAGAATTTCAAGTGTTTCAAATGAATGTTTACACGAAGTATGAAAATACATGGTAAGAGTGAGTGAGCCAGTAAAGTATTTAATAATAAAGTGCGTTATGATGAATTTTTTGAGTTTTTGTATAAAGAATTAAGAATTTTATCAACCGTGTAACTTTATTCTTAATATTTTTCTGTTTTATAAATAGACTCTATTTATATATAAATTTTTCTTTCAACTGAAGCATATATATAATTAAATGTAATAATTAATAGAATGGTAATAAAGGTAAGAATGTTTATTGCTTCACTAATATATTTATGCACAAAAAATAACTAGTATATAATACTATGTTATAAATAATTTATATAAATAAATATTATGTTTAAATAAATGACTTAAATTAATTTGAATTCTTCGAATAGTTGTAAATTTTCATTCAAAGAAAGAAGAAAGAGAAAAGCTATTTTGACTATACGTGCTTCCTAACGTAACCTAACCAATACCTTGTATTTATATCCAAACATAATCATTTAATAATTACATTATTAAACAAATATTATTCCATTTACTTTTTCATATATATCTGCCATAGTGGTTTCTTCTTACAAATCCACTTTGGTGGCTTTACGAAGATTTTGGGTTTGGAATAATTACATTCATCGCAATCGTAGTCTTCGCTACTAAAATATTCTTGATCCTCTTCTTCAAAACTCATTGTGCGCTAATTTTTCTTCAAAGATATTTATCGAGTAATAAGTGAGCTTTTGAACTTAAATTTTCACTTTAAAATTTGAAATTAAAATTGTAACTGAAAATGTTTACATTTTTTATTTTTTGTTATTGTTGTTGTTGGTAAGATCCAAAGTTTATATTTTTTAGGTTACCGAAATGTTTTAAATATAAAACAAATGACTTTTATACCCTAGTTTTTATAAAAATTAAATTAAAAATTATATAATGTAATAATTACAAAAAATTAATTATAATATTATTTTCAATTTACCATTATGAGTTTCGTAATCACAATAATCTTGTGGTTTATTTTGCAATTAAATATTTAAAACGTACTTACACCATACGAATATTAATTCTGAAGGTAAGTGAATATATATATATATATATATATATATATATATATATATATATATTGTTATTGTAATTGTAAGATGAGGTTGCTACTTAGTAGCGTTACTGAATTATTAGTTTCGTTCATTTTGACGGTGAAAGCTTAAGAAAATTTCTCTAGGCCGGGCTGCAAAACATCGAATGTCTCACGTATAAAAGAGCGATGAGTGCTCAGGAGGTGTCTGATGTACGGGAAGAGTTGGGTCGGTGGGTGGCAGACAACGTCGGCGGTGACCGGGGTACGGCGACCGGTGAATGAAGAAGGGGCGCCGGGGCAGGGTAGGAGGAGGAGGTGGAGGAGGTGGAGGAGGTGGAGGAGGTGGAGGAGAAAAGTACAGACCGTGGAGCTGTCGTTGCGGGGTGCCTTGCGATTTTCTAATTATTTTCCAGTGGTTAGGTAGTGAGCGAAGCCGTAAATGTCCAGGCAATCTCGGCTCCACGAGCGAAGCCCCCGAGTGACGCAAGATTTTCAAAGTGTTTATAAAATTACAGCGATTCACGATGGAAATAATGTGAAGCCCCATTCGTGAGCGAGCGAGCGAGCGAGAGAGTGAAAGAGAGAGAGAGAGAGAGAGAGAGAGAGAGAGCATGACCGAGAAAAGGATAGAGAAGGTCGTTTTTTGTTCTCCCTCCCCAGCACTCTGGGCATTCAAATCATTATTGGATTTGGGAATCCAGTTAGTGCACGCGGCGTTGATAAAATCAAGAGGGCCTGTTCTTCTGACGCTCAAATCATGAAATTTGGGGTGTGTATTCGAATTAGCTGTAAGCATGTTGTTCCGCACAATTTTGAACGAGAGCGTAAGTTAATATAGTATGGTGATTGAGACATTGTAGTTTTTAAACGCATAGTAATCTCCTTTCTCTTCTTGTCTTTTCTATTTGGAAACTAAGTAGAGAGTTCGGATACAATTAGACAGTGAGTTTAACGTAATAATGTAGTGGTTAGACATTCGGAAGTATTTATTGGTTTCTGGTCGATTTCAAATGAATTCTATTTAATGCCATTGTAATGATTTATTAAGATAAGATACATAAATTACCAACATTAATGCACTTAGAGTCCCCTCGTTATTTAAAAATGAATACATTTCTATATTCTAACCTTTAACGTGATTATCAAAGTATTATTGTTATTTATAATAAGGGAATCAATTTGAAATATCACGAAAATTAAGGGAATTAATTAACATTTATCAAATTTAGTAAGAAATATTTATTTCAACAATTTATCATATATAATATATTGGCGAAAAAAATTATATTTCCGTTTATTACATATGATCTTATTACTTGTTTTTTTTTTTTTTTTTTTTTTTTTTTTTTTAATGATATTAGATAACTCGTTTTATTGATGAACCGAAAACAAAATCATGATTTTTTATTGAAATAGAAATAGAATATTTCTTTTCATACTTCATTCAATATTTCGTTAAAATAGTGAAGACATAATAAATACTATTTGGATCGTTGATTATACTAAACTAGTCGATATAATAATTGTATTTTTATATTAAGACGTATTCAATGCGTTAAAAAAATATCTATAAGGAGAAAGTTTAAGAAATTTATTCTAGTTATAAACTACAATTTCATTTTTTCAATGGAATTCAGATTAGAAACGAATTACCTATATTTAGTATATATTATTTCATTATATGACAATAACAATTTTAAATCATAGAATGTCAAAGTAAAATCAAAATTATTCCCTTTTGTTTAAAAAATTTCTATCTACCAAACTCTTCAAGAAGTTTGATAAGTATGAGCCTTTACGATTTAATAGAAATAATTCATTAATTGTCGCTTGTCAACATGAACGTCTAACTATACTCTTAAGTTTAAGGAAGCAAATACTTTTACACATTTCCCAATAAATAATATTTCTTGAGCAGTAATGGATAAATTTATTTAAAAGCTTCATTGGAATACGTTTTACAAAATGCAAATATAATTACAAAATACACATACACATTATATAATATAGTGTTAATTGCGAAATTTTTGTAAATCCTATAATACCCCCCATAATGTTACATTATTATATTTTATTATATATAATATATTATTATAAATTATAATAAAGCTTACAGCAACAAATTACAACAATAAATTATAGTGAGCAATTACAAAATAAAACAAACTTTATTATTATTATTATTATTATTATTATTATTATTATATAACAAGTAGATACGTGTAGTAGAAGAAGATAGTATTATCGTTAAATTAATATTATATCGAGTGATATGACTACGTTCGTAATAGGAGCATTTTCCAAGACCTCTGGCTCTCGGAAATTTATAATCCTCCTAGTTCTCGAATTTTTATAAACACTTGATTCCCGAAATTCTCGAAACTTCCAAAGTTATATTCTCAAACGTTCTGCAATGTTTTCCGCATAGCAACAGCTATGCATTGTTGCCAGCTAACTTAGCTGCCGCGTGGATATTTAAAGCAAGCAAATCACGAGACGAGTCAGTCGGTTTTCAATCATTGACGCAGTCAGTCATGCTATTCATCCATCAGGGGCTACTGAGACAGTAAACTACTCATCACACACTCTCAAGGTACCGCCACCGTAGAGGGAAGACGCGTCAATTGTCCTGCGCTGCAAGATAAAGGTGTTGACACTATCTCCTTCGTATCAAGAAAATGACAGAGTACAATCAACATAACATCGCATACTCATATCAAGGAGTATGCACGATTCATAGCTGATCCTTGTAAACTCAGCGACAACATCGTCACCATCAACAAGTAGTATTCGCGATGGTAAACCATTCACCACAGGATCAGGTCAAGGCTGCTGTATGTCTGTGAGTATAACACATCAGTATCAGTTCGTAGCAACTAAATCGTCGCGATTGAATATAGTGTTATACCCTTCCATCACATAAATCCAACACATCTATGATACTGTAATTGTAATTAAACCATATTTAATGAAGAAGCGCAAACAAGCATTAAACTAAATCCCTTCCACTAATGTCATTCCCAAGCATCCGCTAGGATGGACGGTAAATTATTATAAATCTATCGAAATATTGACAGTCGGAGCCAGAAAATCAAGCATTTCCGAACATTTGGTCCTTCGAGCCGGATCGTGGAAGGTAGTGCATCGCACCAGTACCGTGCACACGCGCTACTTCGAAAATTCAACGGTTACATTTTCATCACTGCATACTATGCAACAGGTCGCAATAACATAAGGAGCATCCGGATATTTATAACCTCTGCCATCTTTCTGCAGTGCGAGCCAACAATATCATGGCATCGAAGGATAACATGAAAGGTAAGGACACTAAAAATCCTAGAAAATCCAGAATTCAGGAGAGTGCCGAACCAACAGATTTACCCGATGATCTTAAGGAAAAGGCAAAAACTCAATGGTTTCGCATCGCATTAATGAAGGAATTGGCTAAGGAATATGAGTCATCAGAATGCGACATCTCACTAGATAAACTTAATGATGCATTGTCACAAGTCGAGGAGCTGCACAAGGTCTGTCACAAGGATCATGCGCACATGCGCGTACTTTATGAAGAATGTCCGTGAAAAAAGGAATTCGTAGAATACAAGAGGACACGAAAAATTATCACTAAACTTCGCCAAGCCTCCAAGAGAGAATTCCCAAGTTTTTAGGAAAGCAAGAGGACTGGAACGAGTTTCGCGATCTCTTCAATTCATTGATTATAGACAACGATAACATTAACGAGCTCGTAAAGCTCTATCACCTCTGTGTCGCAATACAAGGTCCAGCAGTGCATTGAATTTATGAACTCTCACTGACAAAAGAATCTCTTGTCACAGCTTGGGAGCTGCTAACAGCGCATTACGACAGCAAACTGTTAAAAATCGAAGCATGTTTCAGCCTTTCGAGCCTTCACCAATTTAAACCCAATTACTGGAGGCACAGCCGATTTGAAAAAACTCATCAACATCACCGGACAAGCAATGAAACAGCTAAAGGCATTGGGAGTCATTGAAGAGCTCGGGAGTTACATCTCTGTATACCTGGTCTCTGAACGGCTCGATTATGTCGTATCTCTAACGTCTCGGCTGAGGATGCTAAAACAGATTGAGTCAATAGCAGATGAACCTAGAGTCGCAATAAGGCACAATTCTCATAGTCATAGTGAAAAATCCTCAGGTAATTAAATCATCTGGATAATGCGAGTCACTTGCGCGCAAATGCTCCTCCAAAAAAACATCACGTTACAATGTGTAAAAAAAAAACACAAAATTCAAGATAATGTCAGTGTTAGAGGGACACTATCTGACAAATAACTACGGACTCTGCTTCACGAAGAAAACAACAAAGCAGAATCCACTCAAGCCAGTAGTTGAAACCCCGTCATCCAGATGGGATTGATGATGCAACCATCGACATACATGTTCATTCCACCATATCATTGCTTGCCACTGCCATGGCCATAAAACGGTCGAAAACTACTAACGCACAAGTTCGTCTCCTCATTGACCTCTCAGGCTCTGAGCTTTGATTTCGCGTTCGAGAACCGCATCAAACAACTCTACATTCCTAGAAAAAGTTCAATCCTTCATATTCAACAAAAACCGTATGATTACTTATACTTATAGCTTGAATGATGTTTTATTTCAGCTCTTTTATATATGAATATTTAATCCAACATAATGAGCTGTTTCCCAAGATCGGCTCCAAAACATCGTAAATTACATCAATTTTTTAATGTTGGATCAATTTTAATGTTTTCATACATTTTTATTATGATAAAAAAAAAATTGTAATAAACCATTAAATAATAATGTAGAGAAAAAAAATTAAAATGTCAAAATTATATTTAATTATGTTAGTTAAAAATTTCATTAAAATATGAATTGAGTCTTTATTAAAAATATATCAATTGAATAAAAATGTCAACAACAACAACAACAACAACAACAACAACAACAACATATTTATTATTTGATATTGATAAAAGTAATGGATATCCAATGTATATAGACAATAAAAATTGGAAATTATTACACTGTGTAATGGTAAATTTTAGACTATTTAAAAAAAAATATTATTAATCGAAGCACTCTCATTTATTTGATTTAATGTCTTCTTTAAATTCATTATGTATAATGACTAAACACATTACGTGCAAATTAGTATTGTAATTAATTTTTTATGGTTTTTGTTTTATGGTTAGAAATTCAAATATTCACATTTGGCCTTTCCATTTAGATTAACGATCGGTAGGCTGGTTTTAAATTAAAATATATGTAACTAATAATACTATAATGAAACAGCAATACATCAATTAGCCTATTTGTATACTTTACTAAGTAATAACAGATAGTTAAAGCTGAAAATTTGCAAGAAAAACTTTTAGCAAAATTGAGTAAGTAGTAGTAACCAGTCAGCAAACTTACCTCAGCCATAACAAGATGAAAGGAAATCAATGAATAGAGCACAAGTGCTTATAAAAGTCACTGAAATCTTAATGAAATAGTTACCTAGGAAAGGTCAGATAGTACGTGATTACTGGCCGAATTTTGTTTTCCATTGAAGAAGGACGGTAAATCTAAGCAGCATGAATAAACAATTGGATCCCTTTGGCATTTATCTCCTATATTTGGCTTTATCTATGGAAGAAGTTTCTTTCATTATTTTAGGGCTCTCTATTGTCCATTTGGAATTTTAATTTTTATTGACATACTTACGTTTGCGAATGAGAGATTAAAATTTATTAATTATGTTAATTATTTAATTATTATTTGAGAGCTTCATAAATACACGCACATACGGAAATGTACTTTTTTTTTTTATGTGTAAGTTAAATAAAAGTAATTGCATTATTACATCTTTAGAATTATTTTATACTTATGTTTTTCATTGGTTTTAAAGAAAGTCGTTGAACACACTAATAGTAATAATTTTACTCGACATGATTACAACGAGAGAGAGAGATTATTTATAGAGATAATATGACCTATAGAGAAAATGATATTGTCTGTATTAAAATAGCTTTCAAGTGTCATTAATAATAATTTTCCGAAAATTAAGAATTCATTATTATTTAGAAGAAATGGAAAATTCAACCGTCAAATAAGAATTTAAAAATAAAAATAGTAAAAATATTCGTCGTTAATGGTAATTTATATCTCGCTACTGTTCTTTTTAAAAAATAATTACAGTAAAGAAATGTTTTGAATTTCCTATAATATATATATATAGATTTGGGGTAGGGAGAGAGGGAGGGGGGGGGGCGTAAAAGAAGTGATAAATTAATTTTCATTGTATTATTGTTGCCTGTGATAGATACTCTTTTTGCCAATACAGAATATCATAGAAAATTGATTAATAACCGTTCATTATTATCGTGGTTTTTTTTCTTGATTGACTCATAAGCGCAAACTCCAGGCTTTAATTAATTTTTCTCCATTTCTACTTTTTTTTTTAATTATTATTATTATTACTATTATTACTATTGTTATTGTTATTGTTATTGTTATTGTTATTGTTGTTATTATTAATATTATTATTATTATTATTATTATTATTATTATTTTATTATATTTTTTCATTCGTTGTAAATAAACGATAAATATCTCTGCTTTGACATTTTACGTTATATCAATTTTAATTAGTAAATTCAAGCACATATTTTTTTAACCGGTTAATTTGAAGTGCATCGCTCGTTTTGCTCTATTTGTTTAAATACTCAAAAAATAATGCAATATTATTTATAGATAAGGAATGGTTTATTATAAAATGGCGAATCGATTATTAGGGAGACATTCGTATGGGATGATTATTTCAATGGCTACGCTAACGTCTAATGAGCATTACTCATCTGTAGTACCAATACAATTTATCAAGCCTATTGCCAATCTACCGGAGCATTTGTCAAAATATAGCGAGATTTTTAAATCTTCCAACGTGCCACAAACCTCCCGATATATTCGTTCGGAAGCCCCATTGTCTCGATAAACACAAGCCCCTACAATATTTCAATTTGAACTTCAATAAGTTTTTTTATTGTTTAAAGCCGTGCCGCGTTACAATGGACTATTAATGTTTGGATCACCATCGTCGCGACTAACCTCTACCATCAATACGAATTTTCTTCTACCTAATGTAACAAGAACGTTGGTCCACTAGCCATAAACCATTTATCGAAGCGGGTGAGCTTTGTTTTTGTTATGAATTGGTAATTGCCATGATCGCGATGATCATTAGCGCCGATAATAGTCATATGTAATTATCCGCGTATTTAGATAGGTCAATCATCACGGCAATGCTAGCAGAAAATAACACACGGAGGCCATAATTGATGAATAGGCGACCCCAAAGCGAGCGAGAGCACGCGCATCTCGAAAACTTTGGCCTCCGATTGAAATATTAGTTGGGAAGATAATATGGCCAGGCACACACACCCTGCTTTATGAATAATCGCTGTGTCTGAGAGAGAGATAGAGAGAGAGAGAGAGAGAGAGTGTGTGTGTGTGTGTGTGTGTGTGCGGAGAGTAAACAGTGCATTACATGAGCATCAAGGCAGAAAACCGTAGCCCACGGCGGCTGGCGTCCCGCGCTTGCCTATCGATACACCCGGGGCCGCGGCGCCCCGACCAATCCAATTAATTTTACTTTAATTGGCCGCAACGGCACGCGTCTGTTATTGTTTTTACGGGCCGCGAGCTGCGGCCCTCGCCGCCAACGACGACGTTTCATAGGTCTTCGCAACGACTCGACGTCCTCCAAGAGTCAAGCCGCAACTTTGGATTACCATACGTACGGCTCTTTAGCAGCGAGGAAATCGGAAAACTGCGATGGACCAGTTACTTATTGAACGAGGATGGTAGGGCTTTTATCGGGCCATTATAACCCCAGTGCCTCTCATTTGCAGTGAAGAGGGATTGTGGAATTTCAAATTTGAAAAACTTAGTGATCGGCCAATTGGCCAAATATTTATCACAAGGATAATAAATATTGGCATAAGCAGCTTGTCACTCGTTTTTCATTAAATTCCTGAGAAAACGCTTTGGCTCCTTCGAGCTTAACCGTTGATTTATTCTTAGTCTGTAAAAGCCGCCCTTTAAACCCATTAGCCGCAATACCCATTCATTATCAATTACATATGGGATATGGGCGGATTCGTCAACAACACGAATAAAGTTTATTTTTCGACTAATAATATATAACTATTGACGAGGATGTTTCATGAACAAAAAAAAAAAAAAAAAAAAAAAAAACCCATAATATCAATTTATAATATAAGAGCCGAGGCATCGATTGCTCTCGTTGCTTTCACGGAACTTCACGGAAATTGAGAAAGACAACAACTGGAACAACAAGTCATAGGGAATAAAATGAAGTATTAGGCGAGTGGGTGGGAGAGACTCGGATTTCGTTGCACGATGTAAGAGGAATTTATCAAAACGAAATTCGAGGTAGATGGCGCCGCAGCAGTACATTGATACATCCAAGGGCGACAAGCAGTTGAAGGAAAGGGCGCGGGCTTCCCCCACTCCGATGTCCCCCACCCTTCATCAACCGTCACACTTATCCTCGCGCCGAGATAAAACTTGTGTCTTGATATTTATATTTTCCTTTTGTTCGAGTTGGTACTTTTTTTCCCCTTTCTTTCTTAAATTATGTATTTGATAATTGGAGGTTGACATTAGTTATTATAAACATTTATATCGAATGCTTATACGTCATAATGCATGTACACTTATGATTGACGACTAATCTCGACGTAAGTGATTTCGAATCAAAAAGATCGTCTGCTTGATTGATTGATTGATCGTATTAAGCATCAACATTGTCTAGAATATTATTTAACGACAATTACCATGATGATATAATCATACAATTGTGTCGATATTATTTGATCAATGATCAATGATTAATTATATATAATTTATGGTCAAAATGAAGGAGCTCTGTAACTTACTATATCAATACAGAAAATTATTGAGATAAAATAGCCGCGTTATTATCCTAATAAATCATGTATTAGATTCACAATTACTTTGAAAATTATTGTTTTATTAATTATCATTACATTTTATATGCTAATAAACGGCTTTCGAATTTTATATCGCATATTTCGCAAATGATAAAACTTAATGCAAGAAGCTTTCATACTATTCCATTTAATTCGCCTTGTGTGCATAATAATATTTGCCAATGTATCGAAAAAAACTAATTCTAGATTCTAATATTCATTAAAAGTACTTGACACACGATCGTTTAGCCAGTAGAATAATTTTTTCGAAGAGAATTTTTATTATAATTACACGGCATCTTTTGTTTTGTTTTGTTTGTTTTTTTTTTTTTTTTTTTTTTTTTTTTTATTAGTTGCCACAAACATAAAGTACAGCTAAATATATGAGCAATTTATTGTAGTATTTTGTTTAAATATTGATTAATTTTGGCAAATTTTTATGTTATTTCAAAAGGTTTTAAAATTGTCAATTTCTTAAAAAATAGTTAATTACAATAATAAAGTTATTTGCTTGAAAGCATCCAACAATTCTTTCTGATAAATGTATACATTTATTGCTATTAAATACATAAATAATCATGTTTTATTGAAGAAGCAAAAATGTGAAATCATGCATAAAGTGGCCGTATTGCTTTTCCGATCAAATATATTAGTCAAAAGGAATTTAGCATTGCTAAAATTTATTGCATAAAATGCTCATTAAATATTAATGTAATTTTATATATTGAAGAATATTTAAAAATTCTTCTCCATCATTAAGCGCACATTTAATTGACATTGAATACATTATTAATCGAGATTGATGATATGCTGGGTTTTAACTTTTTTTTATTTTTTTTTTATTTTGATTTTATTTTTATTTACGTCCTTAAACAGAGGCCATTATAGAAAGAAAAAAAAGAAAGAAAATGAACGAAAGAGAGAAATAAAGAAAAAGAAACGGATGAACAAGAAGTATTATCGTAAGTATTAAACGTTAAGTTTGCTCAACGTATGTTGATATTGAATATTAATAAAAAAAAGTTATTGATATTATGGGTAACACGAACTGATCAATATTTATAAAGGATATCATTATTTTAGCATTTTTTAATGCTCTCGCAAAACTCGAAGAGAGCGAAGCGAATAAATATACCGAATAAGAAGAAAAAATACAGTTACTTAAATATTCTTCATTCGAGTAAATCTTACTTCGACTTTCATCATCATCTTATATTCAACGTTACTTCATCCCCCATTCAAGAAGTGCAGCTCGCCGTCAAAATAAATACTCCGCGCTCGGGAAGCTCAGGAAACTTAAACTCGTAGCTGTCCTTTGCCATGCAAACTTTCCCCGATTCGAAACGATAATATGCGTATAATACAGAGTCGAGCGACAAAACGTCCCCAGGAGAAAGATTTTTACATCGCGGCGGTTGGCTTCATAAATGGGTCGCGAGAGAGAACGCCACGGATAAGTAAAGAGGTCCAAGTTTTTTAAGTTGAAAGAATAACACTTGATGGCGTCTCTGACATCGATGTGGCGGAGGCTGCGCAGGGGCTGGAGGAGAGCTAGCGACCTTTTAATTATCCCCGACGTTAAATTCTTTATCTCCCTGAAACAATGTGGCGAGACCGTGTTTTCAGACCAAACAAGCCCCATGTTGATACGCGGTAATAGAATAATCTGGCAGCTGATTCCGGGGATATAACCCGCGGGTATAGAGAGAGCGAGAGATGAAACCCCCTCCCACTATTCCGCCCGTTAACCCCCTAGTCGCACTAGTACGGATTTCAACTTTTCTTCCCTCTTTCTTCATCTCTCTCTCTCTCTCTCTCTCTCTCTCTCTCTCTCTACCTACCTACCTACCTACCTACCTACCTATCTCTATATATCTATCTATCTCTCTCGCTCTCGCTTTCCCTTCGTTTGATTCTTTTCCTATGCCATCTCACTCCTCCGCACTTCGGTTTTCTCTGTTCGTTTGCTTTATTCGCTTTCGACGATTTCCTAAGAAACACATGGAAAATACTGTAATTCGACAGGTTCGTACATTACGTACCCTTTCTCATAATATATGCTATTAAGCAAATTTTTTTTTTAGACAAACGATTTTTAAAAGATAATAGAGCCGTATATTATAAAGATTTATAATGTAATTAATTTTACATATTTTGATTGATCCTTTATAATTATTTACAACAATTTGTCACGCTAACGGTGATGTAAATATAATTAACTACGAGATTTTTATGAAAATTCTAGTTACATCGAATAATTAATACAAATTCTAGAATAGAGTTAAATTTTTTCAGCGGAACTCCATTTTCAATGTTAGAATTTATTCAGTAACCTGTTTAAAGAATAGAAATTAAGTTATTAAATATGAAAAAACAAACAAACTGAATTTTAATAAAAGAATAGAATTAATATTTTCTGGATAAAGATTTCTTCGAGAAAAAGACAAAATTACAATAATAAAATATACTTGTTTTTATTTTTTAAATTTATTATGTAATGTCTAATACATTAATAGTATTGATCTGATAAGTGTGTATATATATATATATATATATATATACAAAGTCTTATATTTACTTATAAGATAAAAAAATAATATAAATTTTAAATAACCCTTTGCTATTGTGTTATATTGATTGAAAAAATTGTACATTGTACAAATGTAAATATTACTATATATCTTCTTCTTCTTCACAATTACTTTCTTTGTCTCTCTGTTTCTAGTTTTAAAACAAAATAATATTTGCAACGTATATTGTTTATATTCCACATGCCGGAATATTCTCATAGAATGTGAAATTAAATACGGCATTTACATTGAAAAAGAACTAAGTCACCATTAAGTTAATTCAAAATATACATATAATATATAATATATAATAATGTAGTATTAAATATTTCAGAAAATTCTAAATAAAATATCGTTGGCAAATATATTTGTGAGAAAAAAGATAACTAAAGCAGTAAAACTTTTCAATATTTTCACATGTATATATTATAAAACCTAGAGTTGCAATTTCTAGGGCTTCTTCGTTCAAAAAGTATAGCCTTTCGAGATATGCGTTACGCCCATTTTTTTCAGATAATATTGCAAGAGTTTCGATATAGTAGATAATGGTAACAATCTCTTTCAAGAGAAATAATATGAAATTTTTCAAATAGTAATTTTGTAATGGATATTAGTACGCATAAAATACAATCAATTTATATGTAATTAATCTACTCACCGTATGAAAATAGACTATTTATTGTAACTAATATTTTTAACTTCACAATTAAACAAATAATTTACTAATATTCCTATTCGTTTTATTCATATTTAAAATTTAAGTAATAACAAATAAAAAAAAAATGTATTTTAAACGAGAATTTTTAATAGAGGACGCCATGTATACGATATATGACTCCACAATTTTTTTTTTATATATATAAATCTAATAAAATTGTTGCGATTGCAATCAAAATTAATACACAGCGAAGAATGTTTCAGGAAAAAATTTGTATCTATTAATAGTATTTACAAATATATTTGTATATTTTCAAGCATACAAAGCAGAAGATTTTTTGTTAGGGTTATTAAAAAATTGTCTACGAAAAATTTATTATTACTTTAAAAGACTTTAAACGAGCACTTTCACTAATACAAAATTCTATGTTTAGTGGACATATTGTATTCCAAGATATTCTTATTCGTACCTCAAAATTACATTTCATGACACATCTATTTGATGATCTATATGACACATGACATGATAAATAATTGTTAAAATAAAAAATATTACTTTACATTTGAAACGTAATCAACGAAGCCTAAGTACACACTTTAGGAAATTAATCGATCCTGTTCAACCATATAGATTTTAACCAATATCCAACACAATTACCGCTCGTTACCATATTTTACTTATATTAATGATACTGTGGAGCGTATAATAAAATTAGTTTTTCTCAATAATAAATCATTTTTAATAAGGAGACTTTATTAAAAAAAAAAAAAAAAAAAAAAACAATAATTTCTATAACGTAAAACGAAATATTACCAATCAATGAAAGTAACATTGTAAATTGAAATTTCATAATAATTTTATTCCACATTTTACTTGGTGAAGCAATCTACTTTTAGAAATGCATTAAAAAAAAATTTAGTTTTAGCTCTTAAAAATAATACAAGTTTTTTTACTTTTTCTATAGCTTCATTCATATTATTGGCTATTTAATTTAGTTTAAAGATACTGAATATCCATAAAGTTAGTCGTAAATATTAGATACTTTGTAATAAAATCAATAATTATATATTGTAAAAAATCAAAATTAATAATCTTTGTATAAATATCCTCTAAACTAAACATTCAGTATCAATTACAAAATAATTGTAACAGATAAAAACTTACTTTTTCACTTCCATCATAATATTATAATACAATTAAACTTAATTGTATATATATATATATATATATATATATATCTTAAATTTAAAACATTATTCTAATATAATTAAATATTTTAGTTTCAATTAATTAATTATCCAAATGTTTCATATGATTTAATATTTATTTCAAAATCAATTCTTTAAATTACATATGATATTTAATCAAATTTTGCATTTAATAAATGTTAATTGCTTTATACTTGGTTAATATGATTATTTATAAGAATATTTTATGTATAATCGATAATTATAACGATTGAGTTGAGTAAAACAATTTTAGTGCATATAAAGTATCTAAAATTTCCGTTCACATTTCTTCCATTTATGTCGCGACTTAATTTATTCGCAATTCCTAATATTATAATATTCAACTCTATTCACTGTAATTGAAAAAATATGACCACTTTGAAAGGCGTATTTTAAAACTTCCGATTCGAGAAATAAATTGCAAATATTTTACGGATATGTTAAATAAATTGTATTTTCGTGAAATATTATGGGATAACGGATTACAAGGTAAGTATAATATAATATTAAAAAAAAAGATATTTAAAATAAAATAATACAGTGATATTTACAACAATATGATTTATTTATATGTATTGGATGCTCTAATTACATCTTGTTCGATACGGTCATTGTTCAATAGAATGAGAAGTCATTGCAAATGTAATGAAATGGAAAAATACATGTTATTCATTTGGTTGGAGGGTAGTAAACGTTAGGAGAAAATAGCTCATTCGTATTAATATTTTATAATTTTCCGATATAGTAGTAGTAGTACCACCCTAGTGGACGATTTTCCATACCAAGTTACCTAATCTAAGCAAAAATTACGAAATTGCATTTTGCCTCAAAGCATCTAAACACATCTGATTCGACAATTGCCAATGAAAAATGGCAAGTAAAAATTTCAACAAAAGGATGAAATTTTTAAAAATATAACATTTTTCACCTCTTGCTGGACGCGCGTCGAGGCATGTAAAATACAATGTAGAATCGGGAAAATTGCGTGTCTCCGCTTTCCAAAAATGCATCACGCCGTTCGGGAAAATTGAATTTCTTTGTCTATGCTTTGGCGCCTCCCGGCGTACGACTCCCGTTTGCCAGATCGCGCATCTTCTCGCCCAGGTCGGAATCGCTGGTGCATAAAATGAACGTCGAGCTGACGAGCCCATGGAAAAAATAGGAGGTATTCAAAGGGTTTTTTATTTTCCAGGCTCGTGTTTCGCCTCTCTGCATCGCGCGCTACTAACGCTGCGCTTTTCCCTCTCCTATTCGTTTCTTCTCTTTTACAGAGCGCGTCTGCTTATATACTTCCGACCTTTGTTTCTCGTTGCAGAACGGAGATCGAAACGGCGGTTGGCGGTAATATGTGAGGGAATAGCGGTATCGGGGGCCGTAGGTGTGCGTGGGGCGTTGGGCGAGGTGTTGCGGGGTGCGCACAGCGTGTGCGCGCGGAATCGGCGGGGGCGGGAGAAGTAGAATATATGCGAAAAATATGAAGCACGCGCGAGTCGGGATGCACGCTTGGGATTCGCTGTAAAATTACTTCAGCCTTCAATTTTCGCACGCAAACTAGCCCTTCTTTCGTACTCTTCCGCGCATATATACTCGGCGTATATCGAATGCTCGTTCTTTATTAAATAGTTTATGATTTCAGGGCTCGTTCTCTTTGCGCTTGAAATGTAAATGATACATTAGACGTTGAGCATTAAATAGAAAATCTTGAGGATTGATCAAAGCCTGAAAAATGCTCGATTTATGCACTGATTTATTTCAATTTCATCCGCTACAAACTGCAAGCTAGACCAATCATTTAACGTAAAAATTTAATAATCAATCCATACGGCTCATTAAAAGCAATGAACCTTCTGATAATGATATATAATGACGTTTATAGGTTTATTGAATTTGTTGAATAAACAGGCCTGACGTTCTTGCAAGTTGGGAGGAAATGTGTTAGGAATTTCACCATCTCCTGTATGCTCGTAAAAATCGAACAATTAATTGTCAATACGAGCAATCTTGAACGATACCAATCGTTTCCTATGACATAAAATAGCAAGGGAAGGCTCTTCCAGCTCTCTGCTAATCTTAAAAATCTAAGAAAAATGAGAGCAGCAGCACGATAAGAGGACGTGGCGGTAAATGGCGTATTCCCCGTCCAGCTTTACGACGCTGCCTGGGCCAAAACGATATCTCATTAAACGCGACAGACCCGGCGTGAAAAATAGCTGCATTATGTCAAAAGCCACGGCCACGTTAACTCCCCGGGGGCAAAATGGACAGCAAGTCGGAGCTCGCTCCATCCGCCCAAGGAGCATAATAGCCGAAGGATCGGAGCTATCGGTTGTCGGGGTAAATTTTACACTCTAATCCGGATCACTCGTTGAGAGGGTCAAAAAGGGTTGTTCGCGCGCTCGTTGCCAGGGCAGAATTAGCGCAGGTTTCATAGACGATTGAGCCCATGGAGGAGGACTTCCTCTTGACATGTTGCTTGCAATATTCCATGAGTTTTCAGATTTTTCCCTCGGCTATTCAAAGTATTATTGTGCACTTTTAGCTTATGTACATTATACGTTTCCTTGCGCTTTTATCGGACAGTTGTTTGCGTCGGATGAACCGAACCATTCAGAACTTCCTCTCCGAGGTATTTCTACCTCCGAAAGTTTGTTGCATTGTTCCCTGAATCTGCGGAAATTTGGCTTACCATCCGGACACTGTATAGTCTTTAAGTACTGAGAAAGCTTAGAGTCGTCGTGCTTAGAGTGTTAGAACGGAGAGTAAAAAGAGCAAACAAATAATGATTTTTGTCGTCTCATTGTAACTTATTTTGCATTCAATTTTTAGAAAAGATGCATTAAATAAGAATTACTCTTTTCAGTATTTGCACATTTTGTGCAAATCTTTTCCTTTTTTTCTGTGTTTTTTTTTTTTTTTTTTTTTTTTTTTTTTTTTTTTTTTTTTTGGCATATTTCAAAAATTTTTTGTCCAAGGTGTGTTTAATAATTATAGTCAAATGAAACATCCTTAATTGGACAAATGGAAAAATCATGCTCAATTTTATAACATTTGATTGTTTTATAATTCTGTATTTTATTCAAATTAATCGTTAATTAATGCACAAATAGACAATAATACGTTGTATGTGTATTGTCAAATATTTTATTATAGCTTAACATCATGTGTAAATCAATAAAAGTATAACGTGCATCCAGATAAACAGATATTTGCAAAATTTATATATTTTTCATATAACGATGACATTATATATATATATATATATTAATTATTTACTTTATTATTCAAATTTTATTCAACTCAATCAAGTGTGAATTATTTTTCAGTATTTTTATTATCAATTTTATTCATATTTTTTTTATCATATAAAGAATCTCCAATTGTCATGAATTATTTAATAAAATATAACGTACAATCTATATATCTTCTTATTATAACAAAAATACGTATTTTTTAATTAAAAAAAAAAAAGCTATTGTTAACTGCCGAAGAATTAATTGATTGACTATTCAAATATACATAACCATTACACGATTGCACTTATAAACTTTAATTGCAAAATTCACTGCAAACTAGAATGAATTTAAAAAAAAATATATATAAAATTATAAATATAAAATAAATAGGTAGTTTTATAATATATTAATAAATTTGTATAATAACAAAGTATATATATATATGTACATAAACATGTATCCATACATATTATTAAAACTTTTACTTTCGTCGTCAAATATTCGTTGTAAAAATTAACCATTGATGGTAACGCTTAAATGAACGATATAATAATTAAAATTCAATGTTTCTAATTTTTTGATATTTTTTCAATAACAGCTACCGTTACTTCTAAAGAAATAAGTAATCCGCAAGCTTTTACAATAATCTCCAAATTTTATTTATCAAATATTTTACCATAGAATTTAGTAAAATGCATCATTTATTAAAATGTCTCTATAAATGACAATAACATTACTGCACATTTTCAGCTAAAGTTTATTGAAAGCTTGATACAAACAGTAATTTATATGATCTCCTTAGATATTTAAAAACGTATAATAAAAGTACATGAAAATGCATTAATTAACCGTAAAAAAGGAAAGACAAAATTAATGTTGATAATTAATTTTATTAAAGCAATTTGAATAAATGACTATTATTATAGATACGTAATGGCTAAAAAATTATATTGTTTATATATTAGTCCAACATTATGTTCCTACATTATGTAATTAATTTTAATAATTTAATTATAGTTCTTTTGATTAACTTCTGAGCGTATTAACAAAAGTATTCGTGAAATTCATTATTATCCTTGATTGAGGTATAGCGTACGCTTTATAAAGCTTTTCTCTATTATGAGGTTCTTCTGCTTCCTTCAGTTTCTCGACAACTTAATTAAGCAGTTAATTATTGCCCATCGATTTTCTCAACTACGCTTTTCTTACAGAAGCTTCCGTTTAAGAAGTTTCTCACTCAGATGTTCATATCGTTATTTCCAAACTGCTTAATTCAACTCTTAACAATTTTCCATTGAAATTTTATTTACGCTTTATTATTAATACATCTATACAAACTCGTATGAAAACAAAATGTAAGATCATAAATGCTTAATAATTAATGATCTTATTGGTGAAACATTCGCTTGTGTCGTATGGTTTTATGTTATTCGAGAAAGTTATTGTTGGCGCAGTTGTTAATGGAGTCTTGAAGAATATTGAACGCCGTGAGCTGTTGCTAGGGAATTTTGTATACAAGTATTATTCAAAGTCATCGATTATTCGTATAAACTTCTAAAAGATCGTACTAAACATTAAAAAAAAATTGATAAAATTCTTTTTATATTGTGTCATAGCTGTTTCTCATTGCATTCATTTTTTTTTAATTTTATTTTGTTTTACAAACGAAGGAACATGATATACTGTTGTAACTATGTCGTAACAAAATTATAAATTAGCAATCTTTAATGTATTGTTAAAATAGAAAAGAATTAAGTGTACATCGTCTACCTTATCTATATAAACTTGCAAAAATGACTTATTATTGTTCGGGAACGAACGAGGCTGCAATGATAATAATTACATATAATTGTAAAGGGTTCTATTATTTAATTTATTTTCGCTTTAACTTATTGCGAATTTTCGGCATTTGAAATAAATTTACATATGCGTGCATAAAGTTTAGTCGCAAAATCATTCGAATAATTTATTTCACTAATTACGCGAATTTAATACATTGTATCATTTTTCCCAATTATTCATATACATTAATTTTCTGAAATTATCCGATACTCATGGTGATTTTGATAACATAGACACACATTTTCTGGTAACTTGATCAGCGTGTAAGCTCACCAAATTTGCACTCTAACTAATAATTTACATTTTATTTTAAGATTTAATTAACCTAGTCGGTCATTAAATAGAAGTTGAAAGTCAAAAAAATTATTTACTCATACTCCCATTTATATATACTTAAATAATACTTACAGAATTTATAGATAAACTATTGATTTAGATCTAAAGATTATTAATATTATATTACATTAACAAGTAATATCACTGATAAACTATAATCCGTTTTTATATTCCTCTTGATAGAGATTTAAGAACATTGATTAACCAATGTATATTTTTCATTTCCAGTGCTTGATTTGTTAGTATTAATGGTTCATAGATCGGTTTATATGTTGGATCTAATCTTCACTTCCATAAGTTATAAAAAAAAAAAGAAATAATTATTTTTATTATTGTAAAATTTGAAAACAAAAAGGTATTTTTATAAAAGTTTAAAATCTGAAACAAATATATATATATATATATATAATGATAAAAAATTATTGTAAAATAAATTTATACTCAAACTGTTAAAGATGTAGTAAACTTTAATACAAAAAAAAAAATAAATAACAATAATAAAACCATGGCGTTATTTGATTGACAAAATTGTCAAATATTTTAATTAAAAAGTGAACAGAAAATTTGGAAAAAAAATATATTTCTTAACCCAGCTTCAAAGCAATTATAGTTAGAATTTACATTTTCATATACTTACTTTAGTTTTTTTCTTTCTATTTTTAACGATTATCGCAAAACAATCTCAAGATTAGCTTACAAGAATTTGATTAAAAAGTTTCTATGTTTATACAATCATTGATTCAATTATAACCCATGCTTACTTTATCCACGCTAAACATGTATTTTACATTTGTATTTTGCATAAAGCAATTTTGCAGATACCGATAAAGGAAATGGAGCTATTGGCAATATTTCATCGATAGATGTTATGAAAACACCACTTTATCCACTACACTCTATAATTAATGCAGCGGTAACAACTTTTGTCCAAGTCATGAAAGTAATTTCAAATATTATATGCATAAACTATCTTCTTTTATTTTAATCAACATAAAAATAGCCTACACGAACAAAGGAAACTTTTCGTCACGTAATTTTGCTTGCATATATGAATTAAAACAAGCATGTTTTAGTATATGCTGATATGTACTCGATAAAAACTGTAATTAACAAAATTAAAATTTTTTAACAATTATTTTACGCACAATTGTCAAATATTATTTGTTCGATTGATCGATGAAATTCCAAAACCGTCATGTTTTCAATACGAGCTTTTTATTCAGCATCAAATTTATTCTTATCAAATCTTATTGTCTTTGCATTTAGAATTGAATATTTTTTATTCATATTAAATTTATTTATCAGATATGTGTGTGTGTGTGTGTGTGTGTGTGTGTGTGTGTGATTTTATAAAAGCTTTATCGATGATTATGAGTAATAATTAGTTGAGGAAATAGTGTTTATTTCTTCCTGACAAATAATTCATAAATTTTTGTCTTTTTCAATTGAAAAATTTACATTTATTATACATAGATTTGTTCTGTTGTCAACAAATTTTTACATGAATTTCTCTACAACTTTTGAATTCTGCAAAACTAAACGAAAAATATTAACATAATTCTCAGTCGCAAAAACTCCAGTGCATTAAATAAAAAAACATACTATATATATATATGTAAAATGAACAGATATTAATTTTTTTTTCAACCAAATTCCTTCGACATTAGCATATACACGTGCACGCGCACGCGCGTTTAACTATGAAATTAAACGAAATAGACCGATAATTGTAATTCTTGAATAATCCAACACGTTAGAGTTTCGGCTCCGTTGCGACTAAGCACGCTACTGTGCAACGATAAATATTGCAGCCCTCGGCGGGTTTGGGGTGGGGTGAAGGGGCTCCCGGGACTCTAGGCTATCGAGACCTTGTAACGGTGGTGCAGACCCCGCAGGGCAAACACGGGCTAGGCACACGAATTGCGTGGGCGTTATAGCGCGTCGTGCAAAGTTGGTGAAGGAGACGTGCCCAAGTTGCGCGACTGCGCGGGGCGTAACGCGATAGTTTGCCGAGAGTTTGGCCGGTTACCGACTCGGGGGTATAAGCCGTGTGCACAGGTGTTGGAACAATGGAGAAGCTTCGCCTTATGGATACGAATACAGAGGTAGAGACAAAGAAGATGAAGAAAGTCGAGGAGCTCGATACTCTCCCGAGTTACTTAACTTAAGCGTTGACCGACTGCCGAAAATTGACTCACACACTCATCGCGTGGTGCGTTCATGTATATGACAATATGCAAGGGCTTGGCTTCTGTGAGGTTTCGTGATGGATATACATACAACAACTGAAAAACTTTTGCTAGCCGCGCCTCTTTGTTTATTTTTCAACTTTGAAAATTCTTCTTTGCGCTAGAGACGGCCCACATCTTGCGGCCTGTAATTACTTAAATAAGCAGTATTAACCGTATTACCAGTACCTTAACGTTTTATATTTATTAGTACATTAATAACGATGTATTCACCTACTATGAAGATTTAAGCACGGAAGAAATTCAACGGCTAAGTGGAATAAAAGTTTTTTACTACACGTTTAGTTAAATACGTACATTGTTTTATGATAATAAAGTACGTTACAATTACATTTATGAGGCTCTATATTTTACTAAGGAAATTACCGAATTTTATAGAATTTTTTCTGAGATATATATGCACATATTGAACATTACAATACATAGTGATCATTGCTTAGTGTTAGAGTGCTTCAAGTTTTTGCCACTGATTGATAAAAATATACTTAAATTGAACTTCTCGGTCGAAAGTGAACCTTAGCTAAAGTATTACCGAAATAGGCAAACAAAGTTACGTTTCGTTGGCTATAAATTTTATAAGCGAAAATTTGAAATTTTATGTCTGAATGTCTGAAGCTAAGCAAGTCGAAATATATATATATATATATATATATATATATATATATATATATATATTTGTTTACAAGATTTCAATCGATATTTTACAAATTCGGGACAATACATTTAATGTAACTTAAATTTTCTCGATATGAATAACTTGCTACGATGCTTGTTCAATTAATTTTCTAAATGTCTAATACTCTGTCATATATATAGTCTATTTTGTAATTCATGCTTTGATTGAGTAAATTAGATTTGTATCGCTTAATATGGTCTAATCGAGTTTAATTAGGTGATCAATTGCTCGATCTCGGTCATCGTTGTCATGCAAATTGATGAAGAAATGTATGAAATAAAGTGTGATTCAAAGAGGAAGAAGAGAACGTATCGCCGATTCGTTAATCTAAAACCAGCGTCTGTAGATTCATTGTAGCATAGCGACATTAAGTTGAAATGGACGATTTAGCCAGGTCGTGGCGTCATGGGTAAATTGAGTGTAGTGGCTGCTTGTATTGTTTGGACAACGCACACATCCCTCGCGTCCACAACACATTGATAAAATGGCTGGGATTGTCTCTCCGATACATATGGAGTCGAAAAGAACCGCGAGTTAATAGCCCTTTGGACAATGGTTGGTTGTGGGGAAAAGATGACGATACACTCGAAAACAAGGACGTGTATTATAGGGTGCACGAGGATCGGATTCTTTTCGTTCTCGTTCATGAAGAGGATCTGCCTGTCCTCTTCCATCTCTCCCTTTTTTCTTGCCATTGTGTTTTGCTTTTTGCTCGCCATCTCGATCACTTTTATCCCACCGCTCAGCTTTCATTCTCTGACTTTTTTTTTTTTTTTTTTTTTTCCATACACCTTAGGTTTTTGTAATGTTAGAATTCATCTCAATAAGCCTTGTTGTTATTCGTAAATTTATGTAAATAGGATTTCGCTTTTATTTGAGTGTCCCAAAACACAGGAAACTACAAAGAAAGAAAAAACGAGGTAAATATTTTGAGGTCGGCTTGTCATAATCGAAAAAAGTAGCGTAATATTTTCTAATTTATAATTTGTAGTAAATCCATTGTCGTGAAATTTTAATAAAAATATTTTTTCAAACGCACCAATCAAATTTATATAGGTTGAAAAGAAAGCGATAGAAAATGCTCGACAGGCCGAATAAAACATAAAATACTTTTTTCAAAACAGTCGACTAAATACTTATTATGAGCGTTTAGTTTGATGGAACGAACAACTAAAACAGCTCAGTTTTTCAAAATGTATTATTCGAATGTTGTACATTTGATTCTAGTATAAAATAAGAAAGATCAAACGTTTTTAAGCTTACAAAATAATAAATACCGAAGCTCCCATTCAATCAATATCGATTGTTAATTAGCCAATTATGTTTGCTCGTATAATAAATAGTAATGAAAAAGTGTGAAAAAAGTCGATTCTTTACTATCATGATTATTCGTAAAAATGAAATAAAAGTTGATTTTTAACTGAAACAGTATGTTTGCGAATAGTATAAAAATTTTGGTGCTGGTAACGTTGCTGCCACCTCGGGCGAGAGATGAAGTCGAGCAGGGCATTGGACCTGACCAGCCTCGGTGCAACTTGCCTCGAACGCTTTTGGCTGATAATTCGCAATCGATGTTGGCGATCGACAGGTGTTTAAACCTCTTGGGTGACACACCAACAACACACCCGAGACATTACACCGAGTTTCCTCGAAATCGGTATTCCCTCGATTCCGACGTTGTTTTATCGCTTTATCGAACAATGACGCCCCTTTCGCTTAGCGAATTATCAAATGTCGATAAAATTTCTTAGAAGTATCGTGAAAACCGAAAGTAATTCGAGGAAATGTATTATATGAAATTATCACGCGAATAATTCATATTAATATTATTTTCATTATGATATGATAAATTTAATGTATGATGAAAATTCCATTTATGCCGACATACTCCAGATGCAGATATGCTTCAGATACTCTTTCACGATAAAAACTGTCCAGTCTTTCTTAATAACCTTCCCTCGCTTTAATTAATATTTCCAAATTTAATTAAAAGTTCTTAAACTTGAATTGGCGAAGAAAAATATGGGCACACGTATGTTTTCTAATGTCAACTCGAGCCCGATATAAACGTATTTCATTCTCCTTAACGAGTCAAATGTAACGTCGTAATACGTCAAAATCTTACATTGTCAATCATAATTAGTTCATGAAAATTAAATGCAATAGCAAATAAAAATGCAAATACCAAGCCCGAACGCCTATTTGTAATTTGTAATGTGGCGCACCGATAGCTACTAATTACTCTATAAAGTAATGTCGTGTGCTAATTAATGCAAGGGTTAAAGTGAACATAAATAATTGAAATTAGCATGCACTTGACATAACTGCGAGTAGACGTATTTTACTCAAGCTGATAAAACGCATAAGCGTAACGTGTGCAGGTAAAACGTATGATAAATTCGTATTATTTTTAACAAAGGAACTCATCGAATTGAAATCATAAGGCATATCGCTGCTTCATTATCATGCGCATTTCCCTCGTAATCTAATATATTGTGAAAAATCTACTCTCCCCGTTCTTCGCTCTTATTCTCGATCCAGGCCTCCGCACAATCCTTTCCCGCCCGGCGCCATCTCATCCTCTATTCCAACGGACCCGCAACACGCCAGGATAATTGACCCGTCAGCCGCACACGATCCTTCAACAACTCGAGTGCGCGCCTCTCTTTGTATTTTACAGCGGCGTGATTCGTGAACAAATGCGGGGGAGGTGTTCTCGCATTACACGTCCTTTGTGCGAAAGTGGCAATGGCGGGACTAGAGATAAGATGATGGTGGTGAGATGAAGAGACGACGATATGGCCTTCGTTAACAATGTTCCGCTTCTGATTCCACGCCTGTCCATCTCTCGATTACAATTCGACTTGACGCCGAGACTGTCTTGTCGTGGATTTTTACTCGATACCGTTAAGCCATTGGTTTTAAGATTAATTTGCCCTCCGGTTAGAAACGTCGCGGCATTTTCATTAATTGAGAAAGTCTGGCTATGCGCAATCACGGCAAATACAGTTTATGATGTAGAACTATTTAAAAGTTAAACTCTTAACTTGCTTAATTAAATCAAAGTATCATTAATCGAAAATGAATTTCAGACTTCCCGTCATAATAATTCTTACATACGCTAAAGTATATCTTAAGAGGCAACTGTTTAGATTATACACTGTTCTTATTTAATTTTCTATCTTCGTTCGTGGACGTTAGCGTTTACGCATAATTTTCATATAAAAGAAAAAAATATACAGAATATCTGAAATTATCCAAAGTTATTTGAAATTTAACTAAATTTCAATCTTGATAAAATATTAATATAAAAAAAGGAAAATTTTTGTTAAATAATGTTAAAAGATTGTAATAAGAAGAGGTTATTGTCAATTATATAATAAAAAATTTGTATGAAAATGAAAAAACGATGACTAATAACATAAATATTGGATTTTTATATTTGAAATAATTGTAATGATTTTTTAAAAACTAGTGAACGTCTTTTAGAAACTATACTCGTTCATGTTATAGCTACTATTCTGACAGAATTTATTCTCAATATGGAAAAACCACTCACATTAACAATTGATTATATTATTTTCCAAATAGTAATTAATAAACATCGATTTCTCATTACCTACGAGTCATTATAATTTCTCACATTCTTCATTCTTCTGCGCTCATCTGTCATCAATACTAATGATTCCCTCCTCTTTGGAAACTCACCTGTATTTTCATTACTTCCATTCAACGTGCACTTTCATTTTACATACAATATAAAGTGAGATCGTTGTGACATCATCAAATAGGTAAACAATAATGCAAGTAATTATTGTAATAATCAGCATAACATAGGGTTGTAAAGACATTTCGAAGCAAGTTGATCCAACTTCTATTTATACTCTGTATAAACGATCGTAGCACGTTTATCTAAATAACGTTGTTTCAATCAATAAAATTAATCATGTAGGAATCATGGAAATACGAAAGATCGGCTCGTCGATTGTTACCAGCAACCAAATAATATTAAACTCACCACGAAAGGACATTAAGTATTAAGATTTGTTTTGCTGGCATAAATTTCTTTTTGAATAATATTGACAAATATTACATTTCAATGTGATTGGTAGAGTAAAAATATTAAAATCGCAATAGCTCAATTTCAATACATTTATATAGATATTTATGCAGTAAAAGCCGACATCGACGTTTTAAAAGCTCCCATCTACAAATGTCGTTGAGTAAATGTTTTTATACTCTTTGATATTTCTAAAAAATTATAAAAATTATAATTGTAAATAAATATTCTCTGCCCCCCTCCCCCATGCTCTCTCACTCGCGCCCACTCTCTCTCTCTCTCTCTCTCTCTCTCTCTCACTCTCTCTCTCTCTCTCTCTCTCTCTCTCTCTCTCTCTCTCACACACACACACATATATATATATATATATATATATATATATATATATATATCTGTGTATGTGCTTGCGCGTGGATCTGAACATATTTATTTTCTTAAAGGATAAAAAATAAGATTCCGTTACATATCATAGTCCGGTATACCTTAAATTATATATAAATAATTTACTAAAAAATATTATATATTAAAAGTTTTCCTTATTGTATATTTAAGTACAATTAATTCACAGTATTAAATGCAATTAAACTAGAGATTCAATCTTATCTTTTGAGCACAAAATACATGCGCTTATATTTCTTATATTACAGGTGTAGTATTAATGCAATTAGCATTAGTAGGAAGAATTTTCTTAACGAAATTCTTAACTTAAATTTGTATTTATCCACTCATGCACAACGAAATAATAATCTACAAGTTAAATTATATAAACTGTAACAACGCAACAAATATAACCGATTATTATAAATGTCATGCTCCGATGAATTCTTCTATCGTTAGTTTCTAAACCACAATATATTATACATATGTAATTATATTTTTAAAGCATTTAATTAATGAAATAAAAATAATAATTAGTTAAAAAAAAAAAAAAAATTCTTATGATGAATTTGTGTAATTGATTCAATGTTTCAATGCACTGTAATAATTATATAAAGTAATCTTTCGCAAATAGAAAATTCATTTGTTTTTAATTAAAGTAAATATCTAAAAAAAAATTAGTATGATAGAAAACAGTTACTACTACCTTTCTGTTACACACACGGACGCACGCGCGCGCACACACACACACACAAACACAGACACACACACAAACACACACACAAACACACACATACACACACACACACACACACACACACATATATAAATATTATATTTTTAGAAAAATTTTGAAGTGTAAGGAAAATATGATGACTTAAGACCCAATAACATAATAAAATTCTTTATTATTCAGGCACTTGTAAATAAGATATTGTTCACAACAGTTAGCACAGAAATTATGGAAAAACATAAAGAATTCATATTTGTTTTGCCTATGTAAATATGAAATATATACCCTAAGATCTATTCTCTTATCTATTATAAAAATAAAGTGTATTTACGTATGCTTTTCAAAATTATTGAGAAATTCATTTAAAGCTTTTAAATATTTCTTACGCTTTTATTTTTAGTATTGTGAAGTAAAAGAATGCAATTGTTTTCAGTAGTGTATGTTTAGTCCGCTTTCTGGCTAAAAGAGAATACGATAAGGTTTACTTAAATCTTTGATGGTAGAAATCGTAACAAAGGTTCAATAATATCATAATCTCAATACAAACATTGTATTTTGCGAAATCTTTATTTTATACTTATCAACGCATTGTTGATCAAACTGTTTGAGACTGACTTTTTTCTTCAATATATTAGAATTCGACGGGTAGAGTAAAGATTATTATGAGTTTTAAGATTTTTTACAAAAAAAAAATTTGCTACATTTAAAAAATTTGTCAATGGAAGCTCATAGCGAATGAAACATAATATGAATATATGGATTGTTTAAGTAAAATAGATAATCAAATAAAAATACGTGTTTAAGAAATGGCAAAATTATAATTTAAAATTTATCTTCTTTCATTAGTTATGTCACTGTCGTTCAAGTTTAAGTATATTTATTATTTTAACGTTGTTTTAGTATATTTTGTTGAACTTAAATAAACAAAATATGAATTTTATATCCTTTTTATATCAACTAGACTGTCAAACAATGTATATTAAACTTTTTATTAAAAAGAATTAATGAATAAAATTACGTAAATAGGGTAATAAATTTATTATTATACCAATTAATAATTAATGTCAGCAAAGGAGATATAATTAGTAAGGAAATTACGTTTAGTGAGAAAATATTATAATAATCTTTCCTTCGTCGCTCGATGTAGGAATTTCATAATAAGTACACTTGTAAATATAAAATGTTTTAAAATATTTAAATTGTTACGTTCGACTAAATGCTTAATAATTTTCTATAATTAATGATTGAAGTAATTTAACTGCTGCATTTGCAATTTTGATATTAATCTGATTGGCCCTTGCTATTAGTTGTGTTAAATATGGTTTTTCTAGGCAAATAATTGCGACGTCACATTCATATTGATTTATTTCATTTACGATTCTCATGACTACAAGTGGAATATAGGCTTAAATAATCTATGGTATTGTGTATGTTTTACATTCGTTTTCTAACAACTAAAAATCCTTCGGAACATTTATTTCCGCCGTAACAGCGCACTAATCCACTAAAATGTACCTGACCTTTATTGCGGCAGAGCAGGCTGAAACCCTGGAAAAACATAATGACCATGCTTTTTTCTCCACTGCCCCCCCCCCCCCTCCTCCACCTCCTCATCCTCCTCCACCTCCTCATCCTCCTCCTCCCCCTCCCTCCCTTCCCGTCCTTCCCGCCCTTCTCGCCGCTCCTCGCCGCTCCTCGCCCTCCGCCCTCCGCCCTCCGCCCTCCTCCTTCTTCCCGACATCATATTCCGTTTTGTTCCGCGGTTTATTTAGTCGACTGTCGGCAACGATTCTGCCAAAGGGTCATGGCGATAAATTCCTGTGTACCTATCCATTCACAGGTTTTTCCTCTCGTGTTCCCCGTTCCTCTCGCGCCGCACTTACGATACGTGCGTTATCCGTCTTTGCATAGTAACGAAATTATACAAATCCGCCGCGGTCGATGATTTATGGCACGGGCAGCGATGACGGATGTCTCGTGCAAACAGCCGTAAAAGATGCGGAGGGATTACATTTACCGCCGCACTTGCCGAGCTGAAAATTCGACGGGCTAAGAGTGATTTAATTCTTTGAGTTGAGCGGAAAAGCACCGAGGCTTTTACACGACTTTCGCCCACTGATAAGCAATCTAATATTTATTTTCATCTAATCTATATAATTGGAAATAACAAGTTTTATTTGAATCATTAGTTGCTATTTTTATGCAGTTGTCATCTAATAATGTAATGTGTTGAATGTAATGTTTCTGTAATGCGTTCAATGTAATGATTCTAAAAAAAAAAAAAAAACAAAAAAAAAAAAAAAAAAAAATCAAACTCACTTTTGCGTCTCACCGAGAAAAAGCTCATTTTCCATATAAAAACATATTTTACTTTCCACGATTATATCTATGAAGTGATAATTAAAAGATCTCCCCCCCCCCCAACCCCAATCCACCCACCCTCCTAATAATTAACGCAAAATATAATATTTTCAGGCATTGAGAGGAATTACAGCTTATAATAAAAAGCGTTGCTTGGAAAATTTCCGAACGTTAAAGGTGCCTACGCACACACTTACTGCCTTCTCTTTAAACTACTCAGAACAATAAAATGTTATTAGCGCGTAAACGTTGATTCTACATAAGATAAAAAATAAAATAATATATCGCGAATACAAAAATTAAGGCTTACTTGACAAGCTGCTCGTCAGCAAAAAATCATCCCTTAAAAATCATGATTAATTAATATAATCAGTTTGTGTGGTAATATTGAAAATAAAAGGATAATCGTAAATCGCAGAGGCTGGATTTTCAAGTACAAAACCAGAACGTCCGGGAAAGCCAGTAACATAAGGCGTCAAGGTGGAATGGACAACCAATAGGAGTCGTCAGGTAGAGTCGACGATCGACGGTAAGAAGAGACGAAAGCCATCGATCCCCGAATCCGCGTACGTCCGTCGCTTTCGATTACTTTGCTCTAATGTCAAATGCAACTCCTAACCGACATTGGATATGAATAGCCAGGGAATTTCCGCGCCGAGATGCGAATATGTCGTCGCCTTGCGCATCCCCTCGCGTATATGTAATTCGTCACATCAAAGTTCTAACCGAGACAAGAGCAGCAACACGGCATTAATGGGAGAGGCGATTAACCATCACTAACCAACGAGTACTCGCATAGTTCCTTTCACCCTTTCGCGTCACCCTCTCTCTCTCTCTCTCTCTCTCTCTCTCTCTCTATATATATATATATATATATATATATATATATATCTTCCTTATGGTCCGCCAATCGCTCCGCAATCACCAACAATCGAATCCCGCTTTTACCGTTTCACGATGAAGAATAATGACGACTGTTGGAGTAAGACAAGAGAGCCATGAGGTTTCGTTAATACATTGCTGTTTGGTGATAATACTTTGCCATCCTTGTTATATAGACTACATTGGTGTGCATTGGTATGCGAGCGCTTAACAAAAACATTAAAGAAACATGGTAATTAACGTTGCAGCCAATGTTCGAAAGGTCACGAAGCATGTTAGCTCGAGTTGAAGCTGATGAGTGGATACTTTGCGCAATAATAGTCAACCATAGTTTAGTTAGATTGTCCGTTCGGTCACTCTTATAAATATTAATAATATTTCTTTTCCTAAGGAATTTCAACGAGATTTTATCGATATTTGGAAATGACGTTTATTTAATTTCACTACATAATCGACAGTCTTTTAAGTAATTGATATTTTTAATGCGCTACTATTATTTCCGAAATATAACATAAATATTGTTTAATATTTATAAGATTTCGTTTTGGCAATAATGTAAATAGTTAGATTGAAATTTTTTAATTTTGTAAACACGTCCAGGAGAATGAAAAAAAAAATTCTATGTCATTTTATTGAATGTTTTTTCATCGTATAGATTAGAGGTCATCTTTTCGGTATTGAAATATATAAAATCGTATAACTATCAATCAAATAATTAATCGTAATCCCTAAAGATTCTAGCTTCTATATGATTACTTTTTGTACTATATTTTTTATTTATGATAAAAAGAGATCGGATTATAAGAAGAGTATATTAGAATTAATTCAATTTATAAGTTTATATATATATATATATATATATATATAATTTGATGCATTGATAATATTGTAAATATGATAGGAAAGTATTTATTCCATCGGTACAAGTAATGCGGCGGCTAACTGTTAATTTTAATGCAAAAATGTTAATGTAAAAAACTGATGGAAATATTCGATTATATATGAACGGGAGCCAGAGAGTTTTTTTAAGCAACCGCGGCGTAGCCCCGAATCTATACTCTCGCTAAGATGATCATCGTATCAGTGAAATTAAAATATTAGGTGCTTAAATGAAAGGTCGCATCGGCATTATTGAGGTAAAAGAGGCGTAGCATTAACGCTTACAATGGACGGGCAAAATGTGATGCGGTGGTACTTGCATTTATAGACATAAAAAGGTGAAAGAAGAGTGATCGATGCGCAACGCGGAGGGGTAAGCGCGATACACGCGTTCGGGAGGGGAATCGACGATTGTAGGAAAAAGGATTGGGGAGATGAGGTGCGCGTTACCTCGTGCCACGCCCTTGGCGTTGCCCTTTCCCCTCTCGCTTCCGCCAATTGCTGTGCGCTTCGCGACCTTCCATGGACTCACTGTCACGGCGCGACTCCGGGTGGGATGGGGAAGCGAGAGGGGCAGGTGAACGGGAGTAAGAGCGGGAGCAGAAGCAGGAGCGGCTGGAGTATGATGACGAGGTTGAGGGGTGGGGTGTGCGTGTATATATATATATGTGAGTGTGTGTGTGCGTGCGTGTATATATATATATATATGTGTGTGTGTGCGTGCGTGCGTGCGTGCGTGTATTGGAGGGGTGACGTCTCTCCTACCTATTTCGTTGCTCCCCCCGCGTCCTATATCCCACCGATTGTCCTTTTCCGCCCGTCTCACGTTTCGCTGCACCGCGAATTTTTTTATCCGGATGATGAATATACGTGTATACGCCGCGAATCGACCATTCGAAATATTGCGCCCTTTATGTGGATAGTCCTTTGTATTGTCTTTTTGCGCGTAAATTGTTATATCGTTCGCTTGTTCTTCTTCGAATAATGTTTATTTCTGTTTTCACATTCTTTTTATCATGTTTTTATTATTTAGTTGCAATATTTCAACGACTAGAAAGTTATCGAGCAGAGTATTTTTTTTTTTTTCTTTTTTCTTTTTTTATTAATCTTAATTTAATTTGTTCATGTTGAAACTAATTCTACTCAAAGTAACAACATAATTGTTCATTTAAATCTTAAATCTACGAACATTCAATATACATCATTTTGAATGCTCGTATGAATAAATGATCATAAATGATACGCTTTTCTGGTAAAGTTACGATTACATATATGTAAATAAACTTTGAACCATATTATTTTCTTTACGGCCATTACAGCCATTTAATTAAAAAAAAAAATAATAATAATAATAATAATAATAATGAACAATAGGCATGCATTTTTGTTTAAACAAAATTAAAAATAGCAACAATCTGAGAACATCGAATTCAATACGAAGACTTTTAATGAAAAAACTATTGGAAAAAAGGGCTTTTTTTATTACGCTTTACAATTTTGATGCTTCCAAGTTTCTTTCGATTAAAACTATTCGCACGTATAGCGAGAAAATGATAATGTAGCTTTAGTAGCTTTGCGCTTCTCGCTCGTGTCCCGAGTGGTGCGCCTTTTAATCAAAAGGAGCAGGAGAGCGAAATCCTGGCGTGGCTTCCTGCTTAGTAACACCCTAATAGTGATGTTCAAACTGTCACTTTAGGTAATGCACGAAGCGCCGCGTTCGTTCAATATATTTTAAGCGACGAAAACGTCTAAGGGCTCCCGGTATATCTTCCCATGTTCCAATCATCTCTCTCACTCTCTCCCTCCCTCACGCTGATGTTGCTTAACTTGCAAGTATTTATATCGTTTGATCATCAGTTTCTTCAACTCTGATCGACCTGACATACAACCATGAGAATAAATTTAAATAAAAACTTCACAAGCAAATTCATTCGGTACTTTTTGACATAAATTATTAAAAATCGAATTCTTGCGTAAAATAACCGCATAACTAATTATATGTCGACTGTGAAACGATAAGAAATATACTCATACAAAAGAGCCTAACTTTAACACTCAAATCTGCAATTCCTTTCTAATTATCATAAAGTATGTATAACAAGATATGTTTTATGTAAAAGTAAACGATCGAAGAATATAAGGATGGCTTTTTATGGGAATTTTTCATTTCTTTATTCGTTAATTTAATCAATATTTAAAGCTATCAATATTTTTGTAAGAAAATTTTGATTTTTTTTTTTTTTTTAATACAATTTAAGAGATAATGATTCCTTTAATTAATACCTATTAACACTACTGAATATAATATTTAAAATAAGATTAATTCGCCAATGGTAAAATTAATATTTTGCCAGTTGAGCATTCAATACATAAGGATTTTTAATTAATATTGAATATTTGAAAAATCAGCGTTGTCCTTGGACTTAATTTACAAATATTGTATATTTAATTAAATAAGGATAAGACGAAGAAGTAGCGAAATAAAAATTTTATAGAAAATAACTAGTCGAAAATTCGAATACGTCGCACAAAGGTATCACTACTGTACAATACATTAAAAAGATAAATATTTTTAATAACATTACGTAAAAATAATATCACAATTACTGACAAATGAGATAATTGTGAAATATTTCGAAAAAGGTATGAAAAATTTCTTAAATCGATCGCATTATTTACGCAAAAACAACGCACAATATAAAATAAAAATGCAAAGTATTAAGGATAAAAAAAATCAAATATCCATGTTGTTTATATATTTTTATATTTATAAATGCATTTCTTCCAATCGGGCTTGAAATTTTTTTTTTTGTTTGTTTTGTTTTTTTTTTTGCCTTTTGTCTTTGTTTTTTGTTTATGCTGTTTGTAAAGGGTTTAAAGGGACAAGGGAATAAACATCCAAAATAAAATTCAAACTCAATAAATATTTCGTTAACTCGTGTTGGTATGAGCAAGTATAAGCCGGCCGACCATATAGTACAGCCGCTCACGTGATTACTCTCTCGGTTTACAATATTTCCTCGCCACGGCATTTTTCTCTTATCTCCGGCTCTCCGCAACCCAGGGCTTTTAGGGGCGCGAAATCTCTCGCCCAAGCGCACCTTCCTTTGATTTTCTCGATTATATTTTAACCTGACAGGTGTCTCGTTTTCGGCTTTGCCGACAACTGCCGCGCACCCAAAGCCCAAACACAGGCACACAAAATGTGCATATATAACCGAGGGCCGTTTGATCTGGCCTCGAGGGGCTGATCCTTATTACGACTGCGCGCGGGCTTTTACGCTTCCCCAAATCGCCGCCTAAGGTCATAAACTGCCACCTAATTAAAGTAACAACCTCCGGCGATGCCTGTATATATTAACCAGAGAGAATTCATTCGCTTTTCGCGAGCCTCCGATGCATTATGTAATAAGAAAAGTGGAGATTCATATTCGTAGCTGAGGATATTTCATTCTTTTATATACAATAATATTCAATTATAATTGCCCTCCGCTTACTTAATTATCATTTTCTAGCTTGCACGATTATTCGTCTGTCCTGTTGTGCAATGGATTTTTGCCGCTGCGGAGAGAACGCCAGTCTCCCCCACTTATCATAATCATAAGTACAGCGACAAGAGCCATAAAGATGATTAACGATAGATGCCAAATGACAATTACTTTTTAAAACATACATACGAAATTTCAAGCTATTACATAGTTATATGAGTCCAATAGAAAACAAGTCCAATTTTCTGGCAAATCTAATTGTTAAAAGTTGTAATTTTCATTTTCGGTCATTGAATTTTTATTATCTATTAAAAATACATCTAATGTTGACATTGTAAATATGTTTATATTCAATGACTTTCCTTACATTACGGAAAATGAAATCTTTACACCGACTATATTAACTACATTAATATATCGGTGCTTTATTTTGATATTTTTCAAAAAATCATCACTTAATTTATTATTATTTCAATATAAAATGCAGCCAATAAATAATTGTCAATTTTGTGAGTAAGTGAATTTATTATGAAAATTGAATTTTATTCCTGTCTTATTGTCTGAATATTAAACATTGATTCCCATAGTATTCCGTCCATTGCAACTTTACTTTCATTAATTCAACTGCTCTTTATCCCTGATGTTCATAACATTCTTATATTTCAAAAGTTTTCTTTTGCCTTACTTCTTTGCAGAGCGTAATAGAGAAAAATTTTGATAAGTCATTTCTTTGATAATTAACATTTTGTTGAGAATTACGATGATTTAAAATAAGAGAAAAAAAGCCCCATGCAAATAAATAAATAAATGTAATATACTTGCATAATAATAATAATAATGATGATAATAATAATAATAATAATAATAATAATAATAATAATAATAATGATAATAATAATAATAATAATAATAATAATAATAATAATAATAATGATAATAATAATAATAATAATAATAATAATAATAATAATAATAATGATAATAATAATAATAATAATAATAATAATAATAATAATAATAATGATAATAATAATAATAATAATAATAATAATAATAATAATAATAATGATAATAATAATAATAATAATAATAATAATAATAATAATAATAATGATAATAATAATAATAATAATAATAATAATAATAATAATAATAATGATAATAATAATAATAATAATAATAATAATAATAATAATAATAATGATAATAATAATAATAATAATAATAATAATAATAATAATAATAATGATAATAATAATAATAATAATAATAATAATAATAATAATAATAATGATAATAATAATAATAATAATAATAATAATAATAATAATAATAATGATAATAATAATAATAATAATAATAATAATAATAATAATAATAATGATAATAATAATAATAATAATAATAATAATAATAATAATAATAATGATAATAATAATAATAATAATAATAATAATAATAATAATAATAATGATAATAATAATAATAATAATAATAATAATAATAATAATAATAATGATAATAATAATAATAATAATAATAATAATAATAATAATGAATAATAATAACGGTAATCTACAATTAATTTAAATGCATGTATTGTAAATTAGCCTTTCCAATGAAATTGCAAATTTTTAATTAAATATATACATTTGAAAAAAAGATAAATTTGTTAATATAACTCGCTATTGATATGCAATACTATTTGAAAGACAGAATATTTAAGGCTTGAAGATACATTATTTTCGACACTTTAAATAAGTGGGGATAATAGTCCATAATTTAACAATAAATAAACAATAATAAAACTTAATATTATTATTATTATTATTATTATTATTATTATTATTATTATTAAACGAGATTTTCCCATTAATATATGCTCTAGTAATAAATATTTTCCGCTAATTATAAAAAAATGCACGATTTCCCTCAAAAACTTGAATACAAATGTCGTACAACTGATAGAATTATTTAAACTATTAAGTCTCTCGATGGGGTAATGCATTGAAATTAATTAACAAATATCCGTTAATACTGATTTTCACCAATGCCAATACCTACGTAACGTGACTATTTAATTTAATGACCATGCATGTCCCCATTTATAGCTTTTAGTAGCGAAATAATAATGATTGATCCGTCGCTTTAATTTTTGGCGACGTTTAATACAGTTTGATGAGATTAAATTTGGATTAGACAGAATAGCAGAGATTTCGCACACTTATCACTTACTTACTTACTTAAGGCCAACACGCGCGTATATTCTCCAAAGTACCAAACTTTACGAGTTTTCAAAATGCTTCCGAAAGCTTGAGCAAAGTATATCTTTAGCCTTCTCGAAAATACGACTCTGTAAGATAATTCTTCAAGGCGGCTGCTTTCCTTCGAGAGTTTTTTGTTTGACTTCGGATCCCAACTGGTTTTCCCGATCGTAAAAATGATTAGACGAGTGTCCGACAATCGTCTGGGCTCTCCGTCCAGTCCTCTCGTTTTATTGGCTGTCAGTTCACTTGGTATCGCGCATCCTTTCCCCATATGACGTAACAACAGCCGGAGAAAAAGATTGTACGTCAACGTGCGACGCGCGCTCATCTGAAAATGCGTGAGTTGTGTGCGTGCTCGTGTTCGTGCTCGTGTGCGTATGTAAAATACAAACACAGATACGATTATTCAAAGAAAAGTTTTCCGAATATCATTATTTCGTGCGATTTGAAGTACAGGAGAATTCCAAATGTAAAAAAAAATTCTATGTCATTTTATTGAATGTCCAAATTCTATCATCTCTCTAGATATTTTTTAATAGTCTCTCGTTAATATATTTGATTACAATGAGCGCGCATATAGAGTGAGAATTATTCTAAACTCAATAGGTATTGCTTTTGCCTCTATCCAACGCAATTGGACATGTGGATAGTGTAAGAGACAGATTGCGGTAGGTAGATAATAGTATCGGTGCCATCGGCCTCTCCTTCTATAATTTCCAAACGAGCGCACGCTAGGCGATTTGGATCTCGAGTGCCCAAGCGTGCGTACGTCCACAGCTACCTCGTTGACTCGCACAAAAGGTCGATAAAAGTGCCGAGATCGAATGATCGGCTCGGTTACGAGACAAAAGCCACGGGTTTCGGCAGAAACGCGACGCCTTTACTAATCCCATCCCGGCGTGTGCGCGCGAGTCAAAGGGCAACGAGGAGTTGGCGCGTAACGTCACCAGTGGGGGTCGCCAGGCCATGAAGCAACGAGATAATTGCCCTGTCAGCGCCAGTGTTCCCGGGCCGAGGCTCATATCGTGATCCTGGGTTGGGCGCTCCGGGTCCAGGGTAAGCGTCGGCCGCCACCCACATCATCGATGGCTTAGCGTCTCATGCGATAATGCGAGCATTGTCAAAGAATAATTACGATGGAATTGTATCGTTGACTAAAGGATCTGACTGGAGGAGGAGGAGGAGGAGAAGGAGGAGGAGGAGAAGGAGGAGTAAGGGAAGGAGAAGAAGGAGGAGTAAGGGAAGGAGAAGAAGGAGGAGTCTGGACTGGTTTGGGCACCTCGTCAGGTGCTAAGGTTTAAAATTGCCCTTTACGGTTGCAGACTACACGGCATGGCCTTGCCCTGTCGAAGTGAACTTAGATTACTTTTTACGGCTCTTCGTAAGGCCCTGGTATTGTTTTTTTTTTTTTTTTTTTTTTTTTTTGCCTTCCCGGCGATTACTCGGTGAATAAAGCGGGGTACAATGAGGAATAATTATCCTTCGAATATTAAATATTTGACGAATAGCGGTAAGCTTTGGAAGGCTCATTGAAATTGAATCCTTATTAAATGGATTTCCCCTCTTTCTTTTACACTTCTAAAGCAAACCGATAGAAATTGCTATATTTAACAATACTTTCTCATAATAGTACATCTAGTCTCGCACACGAACGCCCTTTATCTCAAGTGCATTAAATAAATAAAAAGGCTCTACAGTGTTAGGAAATCATCGTGAAATGTATGTCATCGATGTTTGGATTTTCAGCAAATCGAGTAATTTCGTAAGTGAAAAGCATTTGTTGACGTTGGCTCTGATAGCGTGCACAGAGAAATTTCCTCGACGGACGCTCCCTTTTAAAACGCAAACACAGCTGCTTACCACCGAGCATATTAAATGGCTTAAATAGAGCTCGGCTCGTTATGCAAGGACACCTACGGGAGTAGTCGAGCACGTTATAGTAGCTAAAAGGAGAGCGAGCGATTCGCGAGCTTGAAAAATAGGATTGAATCGAATGTGGCCTCGGTGCAATAGCCGAGTAATTGTTGTCATTGGTAATTAGCCCGTTAGCGGGCGCCCCACGGCTGTAAGGACGAGCCGCGCATGTTTGGATTGTCTCCGACGGGTCGTCGAGCTCTACTCGCTTACAGCCTCCGACCCACGGTGGCGAATCCTTGCTCCTAGGTGGAGTTGGGGGTGAACAAGGGGGATTGTCGAATTGAATTCGTGTTGTTTCAGCGTGGCATACCCCACCCTCGTCTCGTAAACCGCTATTTACCATAGCACGGATGAGCATTGCGTATGCATAATTAGGGAGCTTTTTTTTTTACTTTTTTTTTTAATTCCTTCGAGCGTCGAGCGTCATCATTTACCGTTGGGGCGATTATTCCACTCGAGATGGTAGGGCGTCGGTGATTGATTTTACCGATTGAAACATTTGTTAAATTATCCGATTAGCTTGACGAGTGTAAGCGAGCGGGCACTTTGAAAATTCGGCTCCAGTCCAAGCGACATGAATTTTCTAATTAAAGTACTCCAACGAGTAATTTATTAGCCAACGTATTATTGAATGTACTTTTAAAATTCAGTAGATAGATAGTTAATGATAAAAGTTAAAAACAAAAAAAAAGTCTATATTATATATATGAATTTAAAATGTTCGATCTACTTTATCGTTATGAAAATAATCGTTAATTTTATCCTCAAGATTTTCATAATTATGCTGTAATTGTGATTGCAGTTGCCCAACTGAGTGGGTTCATTTCATTTTTATGTAAGTTTATGAATATACGAGACTCTTCACTCGATTGTTCATCTTGACAGATATATTGAACATAATGAAATCAATTTTTAAATCTTTTATATTCAAATAATTAATGTCAAATTTACTTAACTGGATCTTATCTATGAAACTATCTGCGACTTCGTTCAAACACAATTCAAATTTCTCTTCAACAATAATTAAATTATAAATACGACAATCATATATAAATATTAAAACATAAAAGTTGTAAAATTCATAACATTTTTTATAATTATTAGAAACGGTAAAAGATTATTTAGACTTCAATCATAATATATACAAAGAAAAAAATTACGCTACTATTTAGTAATCTCGTGAAAAAATGTATTTTCTCAGATTTCGAGTTACAGAATTTCTTAGTCGATGTAAACGATTCCCTCGCCAATACATACAGTTTATACACATTACCAGCGATCTATTTTATCCCCGACGATATCACAATAATCTTATAAAAATTAATTATTCGACGATAAATTCCATTTATATGATTTATATATATATATATATATATATATATATATATATTATATAATATACATAAAGATGTTTAAACGTATAAGATTGTTTAAGATGCTTTGTAAGATGATAATTAAGTAGAATTATTTTACTACTTTTCCTGGAACATTAGTTATGAAAAATAAAATGTTGAATTTTTATAAATGATCATGTTTACAAAACACTTACAATCACATCTCTAAATTCCGATATCTTCCATTTAAGCTTAAAAGATAATTCTTAGTTAATGTATTTTGTTGTGCCTAACACTTAGATGGCTAAAAATACAATTTCACATCAAATAAAAGGGAAGCTTATTTAGTATTAATGTCTCTCTTTCTCGCACACCATTATGTGCATGACATTAATTGAAGATTGCGGATGCCCGGGTAATCGTTCGCGTATTATGGCTATGGGGTGCGGGAAATTAAAATCGGCTTGAGTGAAATATCAATGCTCGCTCCCGTTCTCTCCTATCTCCCTTCCTCCCTCCCACCCTCCCGCGCCACCTCATCGTCAACCTTCACCAGCCTTCCCAAGCCATTTGATAGCCTATGTTATCGACGCCACTCGACTTCCCTGCGATGGCGCCATTGTTCACATCAGCCGACACACTCGGATCAGTCCTGAAATAATACCTGCTAATGGCTTCGAGAAATCTAAGGTATGGGACTCGCAGTCGGGACTTACATCTGCGCCCACTCGGCTTAATTTGTTTTGCATGAAAATAAACTCGTTGTTGCGCGAGTTACACATTCTGAGTACGTATTGGTTTTGGCTCTGTGCCGATACTTGTTGTATTTTCTCGCTGGATGCGCGCACGCGTGATAAGGGAGGGAAGAAAAAGGTTTTAAGAGGATTTACTTTTGCGGATAACACGAGCACAAAGAAGAAATAGCTCAATGTGTTATTAGAGTAAAATGGATTTTTTTAAACTCCAAGGATATTCCAGTTAATGCAAAGTTTTCGCATCGTCAAATTATATTGGACTTCTGCCAATGAGGCCAAAAGGACGCATAGATAATCTTAATGACATTGCATTAATATTGTCACTTGAAAAGTGACTTAAATTTCCTTTTGTTTTATTATTTGTTCTTCTATTGATATGTTCCCCATAAATAGACAAAGGGTGGGGATAATCTATAGTTTTTAATTGATTTATTTTATTCGACTTCGATGAGGTAAATAAATAAATACACATTAATTAAATAGCATAAAGTAACCACTTTATAGTATAAAATTGAATAAAAGCTAAAGGTTCGGCGCTTAATATCAGACATACAAGTGTAGTGATGTGATGATGTGCTTTACTGGATTATTTTATAATTTATGTATTTTAACGAATGTGGTGGTCGAATGTTTAATATATGTGCAATCGTTTCGCTTCTACTCGGAATCATCAAATGCAATGAGATTCATTTATAAATATGGACTCAGGCAATAAATGAAGATAGATCATTAATTGTTAATGTAAGATCAGATGTTCGGTACTATTCTAACGACATTAGACATTAGATTTTGCGCATTTAAGTCCATCACGATTAATTCATCGGCATCTTCGATTGCTTAACATCAATTGAAGGGAATATCGAAAAAATAAAAAAATTCAATGCAATGATCAATATTCGAATTTTCCACGAGTGGGAATACCACAGACCATATAATTTGCGAGTTGACGTATGGGAGAGAAATTCTTCAAGATTGTGCATATTTACAATTTTGTCTTTAATTGTTATAGTTAAGACGGTAAAAAAAAAAATGTTTAAACTCACATTCTCCTATTATATTAAGAGGGATTTTATTAGAAAAAATAGATACTAAACAGTTTCGCTTTCACAGTTTTATTCATTGCGCAAAAATTGTATACAAACCAAGCATCTCTGTCTGCGAAATGATGATGTCTATAATTTGAAATGGATTTCTCTAAAAATCTTATGTCAAATATCTCCTTTTACTAGCTGTAGCACATTTATGCCATCGAAGTCACAATCAATCCCCCTTGTGATACAATCTTTTGCTTTTTATTACTAGTAATTCAACTTTTTAACCAATAATTTGCAACTATTTTTCACAATGTGACAAGCCATCTAATATACGTTATCACTAACGTAAATCTTCGAATTATTTTTACTCTGATAATTTAAATTACGTATATCCTCGATATATCGTTGTATATGTCGTATGTGGCGGGCGTATACATTTAAATACAAAACTTTCTACACATAACTTTTGTATACGTCTTCATAATTAATTAATTTTCGTATTTTTTTTTTTTTAAAATAATTTCACAAATCTCCATTTCTCTTCACATTAAAAAGAATATTACATAAAGAGGTCGTTTATGCGCAACAATTGTCTCACCCATTATATGTGTTCTATAATCATGTGACTTAGCATTCGCTTTTCCTTGTCTTACACTCAGCGCCGATACAGTTGCTCAGCAGTCGGAAAGTCGAGCTACTCTGCACCGACTGCACCTTGGCTCTTTGAGCATTTGTCGCTATAATAATTAATTAACTCTATCTTCCCTCTATATCCCCCCCTTCCCCTTCCCCTTTCCCCACGCCTTCGTACCAAGGTGATACCTGCAGTCGTCTTCAGTCTTGTCGCATTATCATTTTGCACTAAATCTTCATGACAAACTTCCGAGTGCGATACCATTTTCCAGTCGATTTATTTTCCAAAAAGTAAAAATTAGAATAAATTAACACTGAGAATAAATTATAACGCGACCGCAATATATTTGTAAATATTTCTCGATTTTTGTTTCCTTGTCATTCTTACTTATTTCGTCGCTAAGCCTTCACTTATTATTTATCATCATTACTATAAATTACGCCCTCTCGTTGTACACTCTACATTTTCAAACGTAATTGAAATTTGCTGCTTACCATGAGAAATCTCGAAGAAGCTATTCCCATTTTCGTATAATTCTGTATCTTTATCTTTCATCAAAGCTTAATAGCTCAAAGAGACGTGAATTCTTTTGTACGGCGTTAAAAATTACATACTTCTTTCATTCCAATTATCTCGATGATTCTCTTTTCAAATATATCACGCGATATATTTCAAGCTTCGTTCAAGTACTTCTTGTAATTCCGACTGCCTAATGATAATTATTAATTGTTCGATAAATAAGCAAACAGGAGCATCTTCATCATTATCAATTTTTTGTTGTTGAAGATAGCATCGTTAGCTCTTATTGTTCTTTCAAGGATTCATTGAGCTTTCGACTTACATCTGGACTATCTTTAAAAGATTTTAGAAAATCTCGACTCTTATTCGCTTTCACGTGTTAAAATAAACCATTCGATATGATAATATTGCATTATAATGTTAAACGTCGGCAGGAGGATAATTATTGGTTTGAAAATGTTGTAAATTAAAGAAATTAAATTAGAGAATAGAAAAATTAAGATTTTTCGATTATAAATCAATGACTATCGGGGGAGGAGAAATTTTTATAAAATTTCATGAAGCTTACGATCCTATTAAGCTACACAATTAATAATTAATTAATCGTACGATTTTAACTGCACGCCTTTAACTATCGCCAATTGTTAATTCATGAATATCGAATTTTTTGTATTTTACAATTCTAATAAACAATAAATTATAATAAACAATTGAAATTCGTAATTTGAAATTATTCCAAATGTATTTTGATACGAGTGGTATTCGCTTGAATAATCTTAAAATTGTAACGAAGCACTAATTAATTACTTAAAATTGGGGCGTCACGATCGCTCCTCGTCATTCCATTTAGCCGACTAAATTACGACGACATTCGTAATTTATATTCTCCTCCGATCGAACTTTTATCGTCGCTCTACTAGGCACTTACAACTCCAAGTCCAAGACATTATATTATTTAACACGACACCGTCAACATCGCATCAGACAATGTCCCTCCTGCCCCCCTGACGACGCTCACAAACAATTATCTGTACTTATTAATTTCACGTTAATATTATGATTATCCGCGCATTAGACATCATCCGCGATTCTCTCTGCTCCTATTGTTTGCTCGACTGCGCTAATGTACAAAACCCGTCAGCTACGCGGCTATGTATTTATTCATTAATTAAGGAAGCAAGCGTATTGTGGGCCGCGATATAAAGCCGCCGACTGGGATCTCGTGTTACGCTATTAACCGCCACCGGCTTTGCCCACAACGGAACAACAGTAGTCAAATAAATCAAACACGAGGCTATTAACTGGGTCAACAATATTACCGTGACTTTACGAGTACTCGAGTTCGTCCACTTTCACGTCCGAGACGTCTTTATTTCTCTCGATTTCCCCTCCCGCGCTCGCGGACCCCACCACCGTTTTTCGTCATCTCTGCTCCGTAAGTTGACCGCCGCCGGTTTACCTGTTTGTTGCTACAACGACGGACTACAAATATTCTAAGCGACATTGCATCGTTCGTTTAAATTTTAACGTAAAGCATTGTTCGATTAGCCGGTTAGTTGGTTGAGATACGGAAATTAGATGAAAAATTGGACGAAACTATCGGATAACCTTACTTACTTACTTACTACTTTTACGTAGCTTAATTCTATGCTAAACTCTTAACGATAATTGAGAAAATTTGTTTAAATAATATGAATTTCTTAAAGATGGATCAAATTATATATCTCAGATTACGTGTATTAACGTAGGCTCATGGTTATTCATGAATGGTTATATAAATAAACGATACCTTTCATGCTCGCGCATATTTGTCGGTATGTAATCCTACAGCATAAAATCATTTAAATAAAAAGTACCCGAAACTCTCTCTCTCTATCTCTATCTCTATCTCTATCTCTATCTCTATCTCTATCTCTCTCTCTATCTCTCTATCTCTATCTCTCTCTATCTCTCTCTCTCTCTCTCTCTCTCTCTCTCTCTCTCTCTGCTTTTCTTATGTCAAGCTCGTTGGATTTACTTTAGTCAATGTAAAAGTTATTGACATTTTACTGCGACCTTGGTTAAATGAATAAGTAAATTATGAGCATTTAAATTTGTAATTTAATTTCACTTATGTAAGTTTTCTATCCTGATTATATCCTGATTATGCCATGAGACCGACTACGCATACATAATTTTAAAATGCTCACACATGTTTATCAAATAAATAATAAATCCTTTTAAAAACCTAAAGGCAAATTGCGTTGTCTCAATCGCGCACTAGGTGATCACGAGACATTTTATGCCGAACATTAAGCCAAACAAAAAAGCGCATCACTCGCATAATTCGGTAAATAAAACGTCGATATTCATATAATTTCATTCAACGTAATTTTTATTGCAGTACGTAGGAAAACACGGCTCACAACTTTGCCGTGGTGCTGCGCAAACAATCCCAGCTCATACAAATCTGAAAATTTTTACTTCAATTTCGTCTCGTTCGTTCTATAGCCGCGCTCGTAGCGAATTTCCACGGACTCTCTCGCTCTCGCGACCCTCGTCTCTTTCTCAACATCGGCAACGGACTCGATATTTCCCTACGTGCACACTACCACTCAAAATAAATAATTCCCCCGATGCTATGATTTTCCCTCGATCCATATACTACTACTACTACCTTCTCCTCGTACTTCCGCGCTCTTGCCAATATTGTTTTAGGTCGGCACTTTTGCCCGCCATTGCGTGAGGCATGGAATCGCATTGACGGGCGGTATGGGGGAGGGAGAGCGACGACGGGGGGTTAAGGGAGGGAAAGTGATGCGACGTTATGTTAAGTCTTGTAATACGAGAAATTATCGCTTTCTCTACATTGCGCGCCTCTTTTCAAATCTTGCTATTATATATTATGTGTACACACGTCTTCCGCCGCTAGTGCGTATAATCACACGATTGCGTGCATTTATAGTTTTGCAAAACGCTTAGCCCACTTTTTTTAGAAAATTTTCAGAAAATTAACCGAAAATTAATTTTGTACATTTTTATAATAATATTATCGTATACGTATACAAGCGTTATGCGCAGTCAGACAGACGTTCACGTGGACAATGCAAGTAGAAGAAACATAACTCGACACACGTTTAAATGTTCAACGCTTTTACTAATACAATACGTATAGAATTATCCACTATTTCACCAATCTCCGGCTAAATCGTATAATAATAAATTAGAAACAACCGTGTGTATATATATATATATATTTTTAAATATAAAATACTTATTATTCAATATACTTAAATGTACTTTTGATAGAGACGAGATAATCGCAATATGATTATCTCATTTTAGTAGGCCTTAAATCTTTTAGAGGAACAAAACTTCTACAAAGATTAAAATAACTTTCGCTATTGCTTATACATACATGGACTCATTTATAAACAAAGTTACGTACATATTAGTATATTAAGTTCCGTTCGCAGTATATTAAATATTGTTCTTACTAAAGTTTTATTCCGAAAATAGATACATTAATGTAATTTCATTGATACTTACTAAGCTAAATAAATAATACAGAGGAGCTTTTTAATTAATGAAAATACAGTTTTTATTAATTTATTAAAAATCTGTTTGTAAGTTAAAATTATTCAATTTAAACAAAATGCCAAAATCTAATTAACTATTATGCAAGTTAAAAATAGTTAGGTAATTGTGAAATTTAAATTAAAAATTAATACTAATATTACCATGTAAATACCTAAAACCATAGATAGCGAAAAGGTGTACGCGTTCAAGCACGCATTATAAATCATTGAAAAGGTAAAAATATTAAAATGATAATTTATAAATATATTGTATGTCAAATAAGCAATAATAACAAGAATAATTTTTATTTATGGCAATGATAGTAAACAATTAATGTTTAGGCGAAAGAATTGTATATTCGTGCATGATTGTATATTCTTCATGGATTTCGTTCAATGTCGATGAGGTTAAACAATTTTACGTTAATTTATCCAGATAAAGGCGAACTATTGTAATTATTTCGCTCGTAATATGTCCCACTTCAATTTTCATAACTATTCGTATCCTCTATCTTCGTGCATTTCGTTTCATACTCTGCTGTCTCTTTCCCGCTGAAAAATCTTCATAGACTCGGGGCTCGCCCGTTGCATTACGTCGTGCGAAGCTTTTAATCAAAGAAGGCGTCAGGCAGCTTCGCCTCGTTATTTCCTGTTCGGCTAAATGATCCGGTATTCGCATTTTCCGGCCCGCCGAGAGAACGCCCTACAAAGTCATAGTCCCAATAACAATAACAATAACAACAATAATAATAAGCATTACGATAATAATAACAACAACAACAACAACAACGGCAACAACAACAACAACAACAACGATAACGTAACGACAATAGCAACGATAACAATAATAATGCTAATAACAATAATAATAATAAGTGAATGGCGGGGGTGGAACGAAGAAGGACGTGGAGGGGTGACAAGTGAAGGGAGCCATCTTCACTCGCAAATGACAAAGTCGTAACGCCGCCTCTCCCTTTTATGAAATCACCGTAGGAGGAGTTTTCTGTCTGGCTACGCTCGAGGGGGATGATCTTGTGGATTTCGAGCTTTGCTCTCGAACCTACGCAAGCCCAGAGATGGCGCGCTATCAACTTGGCTGCGCTTCCTCGACGCTTCCTTCACGCTTTCTCCCCGTATAAGCCAACATAAGGAAGTGGGAATTTCGATTTGGTCATCGGTGTTCTAGTTCCCGACTCGAATGCAAAAACATTAATATTCTATAGATATATTTATACGCTATATACTACCGTCAAATCTCAAGCTATTGATTTAAAAATGGCGAAATAGTTAACTTGACTGCTCAAACGAGAGTGTCATAACAACGCTTATCTCGTAATTGAGTGAAACTATCGTTATTGCGACCCTTACTTTCCAATGTCTAAATCTTGAATTACCTCTCAAGATATCTTCTATAAGTGGCAAATACTGCCAAGACGTTAATAGTCATATTGAGAGAGAGAGAGAGAGAGAGAGAGAGAGAGAGAGAGCCTATATTTCTCTTTTTATAATTCGACAATATCTGTAACTTTTATAATCTTGTTATTTTTATTTGTAGAAGCATTTCATTCGACAGTGTTAGATTATAGTTGTTCAAGAATCTCTTAGAAATGTATATTTGAGTAAAAATCATCTTGGCAGTTTGACAAATTCTGAATAGGCAGCATCTTATTATAAAGAGATTTATCGGTATACTTTTGCACGAATGCTCGAGCAATGTGTGTCTTTATTATTTTTAAAATACTAAAATACGAAAAATATACCTAAAAGAATAATCTATCGCCGAAACGAATTATTACGAGCATATATATATATATATATATATATATTGTATAAAGCTCGTTGCAACTGAGAAAAAAGAAGAAAAAGAGAGAAAACGTTAAATAATCGTATCGACGAAGCGAAACATTAAAAGCTTCTTATTTTTTGCAATTTGAAAGCACGTTTTTACAGTAGAAAGGTTTTTAAGACGCAGCTTCCGAAAGATCCTAGGTCGGCGCTTTTTCGTAACTAATTTTGCAGGAAAAATCGAAACGGCATCGGATAATGCGCGCGCACGGAAGGAAAATAAATATGAAAGGGAGACGATCTCGCGCTCTAACGAGCAATTGTAAAGAGTCTTTGCCCGACGGCTATTCGACTCTGTGTCGATGTTTAAAAATATATACACATGTATAGAAATATCAGGCCACAACCTTTAATCCTCCTACAATCGATCGATCCAGCGTTAATGCCATTTACCGAAGCAGTGCCCGAAAAATCCGGACGTGGACTCGACGTAAAATGCTCGATACCTTTTCTCCCAATCGTTTTTCCATTGTAATTGCTTCTTGTGTACATGCCGAATTACAATACAGATAAAGGTCTTTCTTACTTAGTGCGAATATAATATACTGGTTGGCCACAAACCAAATTTAAACACATACGATTTAATGGAGGAAAATTGTTAATCGTCTCTTCATAACGATTAATTAATAAATAAATCTTTATTTGTCACAAAGTTATTTCAACAAATTGCCTTTCTACGCCATTCTACCAATTTTACCATTCATCGGGTACATACATCATACCCCGCATCAATCAATCATCAACACGTTGATATAACCGTAGCTAGTGTTCGTAATTGTATATGTATATGTCATAATTACGGAGAAGCGTTTTTTTTTTTTTAACGATCGTTGGCTGTTACGAACGACGTAGGCGCGCATGAAATTCATTCGCGCTATTCCCTGGATTATTCGCAGGTAAAACTCGTGAAAAATATCAAGCTGAAAATTTTTAATACCAAAGCCTCGGCGCCTATTACCGACACTTTCACACACATACACCCCAAGTCAACCAAATAATACTAATAAAACATTCGTCGGCCCATTATCCAACGAATTCATTTCAACTTAAAGTATTACCTCGATTATGGCCCGCATAATCTACATATTGTCCCGTGATAATGATGTTCCGTTACGCAGGACTCGTCCTGGCTCATTACGCAACCGAAAAACTTAGGATCGCGCGCACCGCAAAGAACAATGGAAAACGATCCGAATAACCAAGCCACGGGTTTGCCAGCCCAGCTAATACCAAACGAAAAGCAAACATGTCTTCGGCACCCAAGCCTCGATTCTCCGAAAGCCATAAATTCACCGTCAAATCAGCATGAGCGGCCGGCAGCACCGTATCGCGCACTCCGCTCATCGTCGTCGGCCCCTCGCAACCTCAAGCACTTATTATAGGCCGAAGGAATCGAGGCTCCTTAACTCCGGGGCAGGGCCAAGCTCTTTATAATCGCGCTTTATAAAGGTATACGAGGGTACAAATCGCAGTCCGCGTGCGCTCTTTTTAATGCCCAAGTTAGCGTGAGAGAGGCCCATTGACGTGTCGGCAATGTTTGTACACTCGGAGGATCTGTTTAATCGTTTGCGCAGATGCTGCGGATTGGCCACCGGGCCCACGATGGACCCCGCGTGGCTAAACTTAAAATCCGCCCTGATGAAGGCGTCATTATGCATGTCCGCACGGCTGGATTATACGAATGGAATTGCGCCTACGAATGGAAGGAGAACCTTGCGACAACACAGTCGTTCCTTGTTGCGTACATGAGCGTGTCCGTCAGGGTCCTCGGGTCCTCGGGTCCTCGGATCCTCGGGTCCTTGGGCTTTTACGTTTCGAGGGAGGAGACGCCGAGTGCCCGAATAATGGCGATAGCTAGGCATCGAAGGTGGCCGCGCCACCAATCAAATCAGCAAAGATTTGCGTAATGATCGCGCGACGGCCAAGTATTGGCGATTGACTTGTCAGATGGTACAGAGGATATTTTATGCTCATCGCTTCTGCCCCTCCCACTCTTCTGCTCGTCCCACTCGTACATCGTAACGCCTCGCGATTACCTTCGAGAGACCCCGAATTAACACTCTCGGTAGAAGCAAGCACAACAAAACAAAAGATAATAATAGAGAATTGAAAATGTAAGGTCGATAGATGGGCCCAGTGGACGTGAATAATCGAACGTAAATGAGCTCAAAGTAGTGCCACGAACATTTAACAACAGGCATTCCCTTCTCTACCTCTTTCTGTCTCATTCACATCGCATTATTCGCTCAATCATTTCGTCGCATTGAATTGCCAGCCGAGAGTAAACTACGGGCTCGTCGAGATCCTTTCGCGCGGACCTTCTTTCCCGCCACCGCCTGGATCGCTATTCAGATGTATTCAAATGCCGTCGTCGGGGATCTCAATAAAAATATTTGCTATGAAAACAGCTGGGCCGCGCGTCATTGGGCAAGCAATGCGCGGGGAGATACGATGAAGTGATACGGAGGGAGAGCCGTGGGCAATCGGGACTCGGAAAATTTAATTCTTCGACGTATTCTTATATCTGCCGGGATTCTAGACTTTTTTTTTTTTTTTTTTTTTTTTTTTTGGGTCAGCGAACTGACACTTATATCGCTCGTTACGAGTTTTGCTTACAAGCAAAGTGCATTCGGAATTTCGCGCTTTTGTGCGCTTGAAGCTCGAAAAGCTTGAAATGCATTAGGTAGTGGAAAATTATGTTCTCCACGCGATTCTTAGAGATTCGCGTGCCTTCTTGAGCATATACCGAAAATATTTTGTTGCTATTATCCACTATCGGTGAATTTCACGTCAACGTAATTCATGCACTACGATTCATTTTTAAATAAATATTTCGATAAAGGGAGGTAGATTTTGTAGCAAATAGAGCAATTTATGTGATTCTCGATTAGTTAGGTTGAACCGATTACGAACCCAAGTATGCTTACAAAATTTCAACGTTCCATTTCGTTTAATGAGTATAAAAATCGAGTCTCTTCACATGTTGTTTACAATGCACGATGTTTATGTAAATAATAGATAAAATATCGTTAATAACAAAACAAAACAAAGAAAAAAAGAAAGATAGGAAGAAAGCTATTACAGAGTAACATCACCTTTTATCACACATTAATAATTACAATAGTTATTTTTAATTTTTTTTTCTTTATAAAATGAATAAGTCTGTATTGATATATTTAGCGTATAAGTTTTATTCGCAGGTAAAAATGACTTTGATCCTCAGTTCTTCTTTCCAGTCTTGATGCAATTCTGGTTTTGACAAAGCGACATATTTTCAAGTCGTTTTCTAAATCTATGTCGTTTGTTATTATTCAACGTTGCGCTTAAATTATCTAGTTGAAATTCGTCTTTCGATAGATCGTAAAATTCTATAAATTTCTGAGAACAAACGATAATGGGTTAAGCAAATTTTATAATAAGCTTATTATTATATAATTCGTCAGTTGAATTAAAACGAGTGAAAATTACATTCAAGAATGACGAAAAAGAAATTATGTATAACTACTAAAATCATTAAACAATGCCAATAACATTATTAAAGTACTGTCTTTCTTAAAATGAAATCTTATTCCTTGCTTTCTCTCAAGCCTGCTAAAAAGGATTAAAATTATGGAAATAATATTGGCGTCGATTACCTCGTTATCGTAAAATCGGCAAAATATATTATTGACATCGTCCGCGACTCGTCGTATACAAGTATATGTATTGTTTATTGAGTCTTGGCATTTGCAGGCAAAGTCTTTCTTGCACAGCTATTGAGAAAATTAACACAAAAATCCTAGGTAATTATAATTTACATAATAAGGATTATATAATTTTTTACGCGGGGAGGAATAATTTACTCGGTTTTATTATGCTTAATCGACAAAAATTAACTTCTCTACGCTTTTTTTTTTTACATCGGATTAATATTCTCATTTTGGTATTTATTAATTATTTTAAAATCGTGACGCCAAATGATATCACAGTTTTCATCGGCCAAAAAGACCTTATTATTATTCAAGCACGCAAAATGAAAAACTGCGCAAATTTACTTTCCAATTCGCCGTCACTAAGTAGTGAAATAAGTATGAAAAATAATATGAAAAATAGTAGAAAACACTAACATTGAGATTGCGATCGCTGTCGGTTTCACAGCCAGACTGAGGAATGCCCTCTGACCTTTCGCCTTTGTACTCAATAAGGACAGTTCTATCCTTGATTGCACTTTTTAATAGAGATGTACCGTCAGAGGGCTTCTGAAGACCGGCGATGTCCATAATTGTGGCAAACAAATCGACACTGCTTACGGCCGATTGGACTTCGGAATTGGGACTAATGCCTGGGCCTCTAATGAGAAGCGGCACACGTATGTCTGTCTCATAAGGTTGTCTCTTATCATATGGCATACTGAATTGACCTGTTCAAAAATATCATACAATGGGCATATAAATTATTGTAATTTGAAGGAGTCAATTGACTCGTCCTCGGCTATTTATAAATGTTACTTTCATTGGAATTTCTCGTCTTTATTGGCTACGCGCGCTACATAAATCCGATTATGCTGACATTTTAATTCAGGCTTGGCAAGTGTCTTGGCAAATCTGACACATCGTTAAATAATTACGATCACATTGAACGTATATTATGATAAAATGTATTGTATCATTCGAAGATATTTTTGTCTGCTTTTACACGGATATTAATTAATATCAACAAATAAGAGATATATGAAAAATATCAGAAATCTAGTAAGTAATTTAATATTTAATGAACGTGATAAGTATGATTGCGAGTATTTTTAATTATTTATTATTATTTTACTAACATTAACATTATATTATTACTACTTTATATGAGCAATAAAAGGAATTATATGTAGACATTTTTATTCGAGTTGTATAAGATTGTATTGTCAAATGTTAATTTATTCTATAAGCTTTTTGTAGAAATGGATAAAAATGATTTTCTAGATAATTGTAATAAACTAATTGTATGTAGTTATATAGGAAAATATTATGTTATCGTATGATATTAAGGCCAATGTATTTACCAACGTGAAATCCATTGTCAGATGTAAAAATGATATATGTATTATCTAGCAAATCCTGAGATTTTAATTGCATATACACAGATTCCACTAATTCGTCAACGGCCAAAAGTGTCTGCCAACGTTTTCTATAAATTTCATCGATACTCTTGACAATATCGAGAGGCAGCGGTGAAAGGCCCATTCTAACAAGCCAATGCTTTCCCTAAATATTAAAAAAATAGTAATAATCATTGTGTACAATTTAATTTATGTCAAATATTTTCAATATAATTTGATTATATTATTATCACTGATTATGTCAAATAATATCATTGATGACAAACGATACTTCCAATTATGTTATAAAAAAAGTTTTCACTTCTAGTCAAATATTAAACATTTGTTTAATACTTCAGAGTAAAACGTCTCTTTCTCAACTGAGAGCCGTATAATCTTTGAATTATTTATGATGTTATATTATCATCATTAACGAATAGGGGTTTCTTTTTTTTTTTTTCTTTTTTTTTTCCAATAGTGGTCATTATTACATCTGGGAAACGAATCTTTGAAATTGACTGATGAATGATATTATAGAGTATATTAAACATACAAAATTTGCCATTGAATTTCAAAATGAATTTTGTTATTTATTCAATTTTAAATAATTGATTAAATACAATTCTAGATAGATAAAGAGTAATTTGAATTACAAATTGAATTTAAAACATAATCTTAATACTGAAATTTTAACTAAAAAAATAATAAATACTGAGAAAATTATGCAAATTTCGATATTTTCAAAGTTTATCACTTGAAACGCGATTATTTATAAGCAAAACTATATATTTTAATGCAGAGAATTAAATAATTATAAACACTTTACTAAACAAATGATAAAAATTAAAAAATAAATTCTTTATGCAAGTACATTAATGACATCTTATAAGCATTTATTTTATCGTCTTGCACCATTTTATATGATAATTTGTTTGAAAATTTATCAATTTGCATGAAAGTCAGCTTATTTCAATTTTAAAATACTTATAACCTTTCCAGGTGATATATTGAAGTTCTTCGTTCTCTTAGCTCTAACGCCTTCAAATTTATCCTTGTGTCTCGGTGCAGCGGTAAATGGCTCATGAGGTGCTGGTGGTGCAAGCATCATTAAAAACGGCTCTTTCTTATTCTGAGATTTAATAAAGTCGTTGGAAAATTTTTTCTGCAAAATTAAATGACTGAGAAGCAAATAATTTTAAATTAGACACGATGGATTTGTAATGCGTGAATCATTCGATCCAACATAGTAAAATGTATTACAGTAAAATGTATAAATACACTGCATATTACCGTAAGAAAAATTGCATAAACAGCAACAAATACATACGCATGAAATTAATTTTATTATAGAGAAGATTTTTTAATAATAATTATTATTTTCTTATTCTTATGATAGAGTAATTCGTAAAAGTACAAATTATTATAGTAATTGCTTTAGTATTCTTCTAAAAGCGATTATATTTGCATGTAAATTGTATTTACATAGGAGCAGAAAGAAATAGAAAAAATTTTATTCCATATAACAAGGTGAGACGTGCTGTTCAATCTTCAATCGAGTCTTACAATCTTTTAAATAGCCAGGCATATTAACCAAGCGTACTTTATTAATTATTAATCATTAGTTATTAATGCATAGTAAAGCGAAAGTAGAACGATCAATAAATTGTGTCGTAGTAAACTAGTAAAATAATGTAAATTAATACATTGGTTGATTATTTATCACAAATAATTATTAAATTCAATCGAATTTATTTATTTAGATAATTATAAAAATAGTTGTTAATATTTTTATTTAATTCATCGGATAAGCAAAGCTTCAATTTTTCTCAAATCCAATGTACATTAATAATGTGAATATACTTTTACCATTTGATTTAATCGACGAATTGCCGATGTCTATTCTTTCTTGTAAATATGTTTAGTTTAAAATCCTACGGTAATACGTTTAACGTTCGATTTTGCAATAAACCAAAAATTAATATATATATATATATATATAAAAAAAAAAAAAAAAAAAAAAAAAAATTATTTTTCATTATTAAAAAACCTTACGAATTAAATATGAAACTAATAGTTGTTGTACTAACAATAACGTCGGTCAAATAATTGTTCGGTTTTGATCCGTACTTTTTCTCAACGCCATTTATGGACAAAGAATAGTCGTAATATTTTGAATTGCCAACTAATCCATACCATTTGTCCCATCCAGGTGGAACATAAGCTACTCCTCCAGCGTTTTTGTGCCCATACTACGAAAAAAAAAAAAAAACATCACATTAGTCTCTCAAATTGATACGAAAATTTTGTCAGAAAAAATTGATTATCTAGCACTAAATTTATTAGCTTTTATCGACTAAAATGTTTGAATGAAAAACAGTAACTTTCTGATTAAATCATAAAATTTAATTTCTTATAATATTATTAATTGAAGTGAATTTAATATATTATGCGCGTAAATTATTCTTATTATAAATTATAACAACATTATTCAATGATTATTCAATGATATGACAAAATATGTTTAAAATCATTATGTACGCAAAATCTATCTTAATATAACAATAGTAAACTTGTATCACCTTGTTTAAGTATTTTCCAGCGTAAAATGTTTTATAATTAAGTTCGTTATTTAAGATAGCGGCGAAAGTTGTATTGCCATGTGTTTGTTGCCATTTCGGACTGTTACAACCACCTTCCAAAGAATTATTTAATGCTCTATGATTATGCTGGTATTTGCCTGTTAAGATCGATGCACGATTTGGGCAACATACGGGGACTGCGGCAAACTATTTGAAGGCATTTTACTATAACAATCTTTTATCATTACAAAAATTGTATTCGTATGAGATATTTCTTGCTATTGTTATATTGGAATTAAACAATAAGCGAAGAGATAGTAGTGTATGTATATAAACTCAATACTATCGTTTTTAAAAGCATTAATGATTTTGTTAGCTGAAATATTACTGTTAAGATATTCTTTACGATGTATAACATGTGTGCACGAATGATAATGTCAAGGTTATAAATTTACATCCATTCTTAATCTCTGACTTTTTTCATACTGCCACAAGAATGCTCATTTTATCAGTGAATTTTTATACTACAAGATTTTTATTTAACGAGTGTAGTGTGCGTAAAATCGTATTTTTCGTTTATATTTATATATATATAAAATCGTTTTTTTTGTTTATATATATATATATATATATATATATATATATATATATATATATATATATATATATATATATTATAGTAAAATTAAAAATAAAATACATATTAACTAAGAACAATCTGTATGCATTATAAGAATTGAAAATTTTACATACATTTAAATTTTATTTTTTTTTTCCATCCTATCGTAATATTAGTGAATTTTAAATATTAAGCGTATAAATAAAATCTTGCAATGACAAAACAAATGCAAATGACATATGAAAAAATGCCATATCTTATATAATATTTCTGTAAGAAAATATAGATAAAGAATGATAATGAATAAATCGTCAAGTAGTTAATGTCAAATATACATAATTGCATAGATAAAAATAATATTTGAATGAAAATAATACAATGATAAACATGTTCAATAATTCAAGTAATATGTTTACTTCAATTAATAAATGTTTATTCTTCAAACTTTTATAGATAAATTAACATAGATATTTAAAATTTTTACATTTTATTTATTTATCTTCTGTATATATTAAATATTATTAAAAACTAAGTATAGTTTGTGAACTTACGGCATTCTGAAAAACAACTCCTTCGGATCTGATTAATTTTGTTGTTGATTTCAATGGTGTCTAAGATATCAATAAAAAAAAAAAAAAAAAAAAAAAAAAAAAAAATTGCATATAATGCAAAAATAATAATAATAATAATAATAATAATAAACAACAATAATAATTTATATTAATCATTAAAACGAAAAGTTTTGAAAAATTAATTAACAAGTATTTTCTAATTTCTATGCGAATAAAAATTATAATACATTTGTAATAACGAATATTTATTTATTTTTATTTTTTTTTTTTTTTTCTAAACAAACCAAATACCTAAAGTAAAAAAAATAATTTATAACATAGAATTATAAAAGAATTCTTTTATAAGCCGTAAAATTTTGTTTATAAAACCTTACCATTCCATCGAGAATCAAATCCAAATCATCCGTAACGATTAGAATAATATTTTTGCCGGTACATGTAAGTATGACACTGATAAAAAAGAAGAAAAGCCTCGATAAAAGCAAATACATAATTATAGCATAAAATTTGTCAAATCCAAAAACTTGGCTAGATAAATATTTTGATTTGCTTATCGTCACTTATATAAAAACACCAACACTAACAGAAGTTCTGCCACTTATAGGACTCTTCTCTCAATTTTTGAGTTGAGTCTTGAATCCCAAATGTAAAAATAACTCTCCCCACCCAATAATACTCGTAATGGTCTTGATAAAAGCAGGGGAAGCGTCTACGAGCTGGTAACTTAATTTATTCACTAATATAAGATAGAAGGGATATTTCAAATGTAATGGTTCTTTTTTTTTTCAACTAACTCTTAATTCAAATAAAATACGTAATGTTTTATAATAACATAATAATAAACGTATAATAAAATATAATAATAAAAGTTTTATAACTAACAAAAATAAATTATATATATATATAAATTTTAATTTCGAATTTCTTTAAATATAATGACTACTACTAATTGAATATACAATAATACGTAAATAGTACGTAAGTTCACATGCGCATTACTAACATTACAGATATTAAATTTAATATTTGGAAAATATTGAGTACCGTCCCATTTAACTTAAATTATGTTATATTGTATCCAATAATCATTCATTCGCGACCAATAATTACCAGAATAAATTTCTGAACATTATTTGTTCAACTCAGTATAACGTAACAATATTGAATCAACAAAACAAACCAATAAATAGAACATTATTCAAAGATCGAACTGAAATTTTTTTCTCGATTTGCATTTAAACTTATATTTATTTGTTATACGTAAAAATCGTTACATCCTGATCCGAGGATGCGCAAACGATTGCTACCAACGGTGTGGCCAAAAGAGAATCGAACGACTGCCGAATGTTGACAAATAGCTCTGTCGACTCGTTTTTGAAACTCGTTTTAAAAAGTAACGTCCCCATCTTTCCTGTCACTTTCACTAATCAATTGTAATATTTAAGTACTCATATATATATATATATATATATATATATATATATATATGTATGTATGTATAAAGTTTATATAGTTATTATTAAACTACGTATTTATGGAGTGTATCAGAATTTTAGAAACAAACACTATAATTAAATCAAAATATTTATTGCATTTCGTAATTGTTTATAATAAATTAGGAATGACTGCTTAAATTAAAAGTGTAATATTTATATCACATTAGTTTGGATGAAATACCATTAGAAGTCGGTACTTACGATAATTTTTACACTTATGTGTATTATTACAAGCATTGAAATCACTTTACAGGTGTGTGTGTGTGTGTGTGTATATATATATATATATACATTAAAGAACAATTAAATACATGTGGTAATTAAATAAGATCAATAATAATTTATTTAAATAGCAATGAATTATAAGTCTTTATAAATAATATGAAGATTTAATAAAAATTTATTAATACAAACACTTCGTATTAACTAAATTTAAATTGTTTATAAATATTTACCAAAAATTCTATATATAAATTTGTACATTTAATATTTTATAATAATGTATATGTTAAAATAATGAGTATAAAATCATATATATATATATCAATTATAATTAAATTTATTATCAAACCCACTTTAATTACACACATTTTATAAATTTTCTACATAGAACAATAGACTTCAATTATAATTAAGTATCCTCATTAGATATTTTCATACTAATATCCAAATATTATAAAAAAAATAAAATAAAATAAAATAAAAAATAATAATACAGTTATTATTAATGATGTTAATATATTTAAATTAAAAGTTCTGTTGGTCAAAAGAAATTTAAGGTGAAGCAAATAAACATGAAGCTGAATGTTGGTATATACAAAAAAATTTTAAACAGTTCAAAAAACTTAATAACATAACAACCCCAATTTAAATTATATTATTTACAATATTAAAAACTATGATAAATAAATTTGAAACATTAGTAAAAAGTATTATGAATTATAATTTGTTAATTAAAATAAACATAAACTGCAAAATTTTTAAAGTAATATGTAAAAAATTGTCACCTATTGACTTAAAATTGTATATGAAGATATGTGTGATTTCTGAATATTCATACTTCAGTGACAATAACAATATTCATGAATTATATCTTACTTTTAATGTTTTATTTTGTATTATAATTGTGGGCTCCAAAATTTTCTCCCAATTTGTACGTCGAAGCTCCAAAGTCAACTGAATCCCGATATTTATTAAGATATAAATTAGATAAATTTTGTTTAAATTCTTCAAAAATCTCATAAGTTTTCTTTCTCTATTCTTTTCGAAACAATAACAAAGCAACGTACGAAACGTTGTGAAAGTCAAAACAATGCAACTGTCTTAAAACCATATTCGTTATTCAGCAAAAGTATTGTAAAGTTATAACTGACTGTGTCAATGGATTTTCATAATTAACGCATTAAATGCTGTACATAATGAAATTAAACAAAAAATACAAAATTGAAAATTTCTATGTTAAATATCATCGATACGTTTACATTAGCTAGATTTATATTCGTTTACATGCAAACAATATCAAGTGAGCGTTCATTGTAGTAATAATATCATTGCTTGAAACTATACTAGCAAACAAATAAAAAATTTTGATTAATAAAAAAAAACATGAAATACGATTTTTTCAAAGACAAGACTGATAAATATTGAGAAAATAGAACGAATAGAAACATGGTTCTTCGCCTAAATATAATGATACAAGTCGCACTACACGATCAGCAATCGAATTTATTAACATTTTAAACAATAACTTTACTACTACGTTTTTCGAGGTTTGAGTTTTTTGCTACTCTTGCTATTGATATTTTTTATCTGCTCTACGATAATATCGTCCGCCCTTGAGTCAGTTGCTGCTAATAGATTCGGAACACCTTGAGAGTTTCTATTTAACGACGACGAAGGTCGTTTGTACCATTTTTCAATAGTAGTATTTAGCCAGCCGCAGAGAGCTTCGCGATGAAAGAACGCAATGGTCACAAGAATGATAAGTGGAAGAGGCACGAATGTGATTTGGTTCGCATCGCCCTGTTCGTGTTTACGCACAGCGTCAAAGCGCAAATCTACAAATTTAAAGGATGAATTGGCCTCGAAGTAAACTGGAAAAATCTTGTACTCGTGGGTTAGCTTGGAAAGAGATGATTCGAGCTGGATGAAATATTTCTTGCCATCGGCTTGAAGAGGAGGAAAATGAAGAAGAAAGCCGGCATTGTTCATTTTTCCAAAGTATTGGCTTTCAATTTTCGCAATGTGAATCGGTGAATCTGGTATATCTTCGCGACAAAGTTTTACCTACAAAATCAAATGCAAATTGAAGAAAAGAAAAAACATATTTACAATTATGTACTTTTCTAATTAAAATTACCTTTAGTGTGCGATAATTCTCTAGCTGATTGGAAATGATCCTAATGGACACATCTGTACGGGATACCGGCTGCAAAGCCATAAGTTTGATATCGTGAATATCCTGAGTGGCTTGAACGGCAATAGAACTAGGTATGGCTCTCAAATTTCGACTATTTGAATTTTGTTCGTTTAACTTTAGCCGAATGGCATATATGCACTGAAAAATTAATATATCGATATGTTCGGTAATGTGACGTATCACTATGTTACTTAAAAACTATCATATTCATTGAATATGTTACATTAATATTATCATAAAATTTTTATATCATTGCCCAATATTGATATCAATTATTATTGATTAATAAATTTAAAAAAAAAAGGAGAAAAATTCAAAAATTAAAAACAAAAATATTAAAATTGTAAAAAGTTACCGCTATCTATCCTATTGTTTAAATGGCGCACAAAATTGATATTTCGAAGAAATGTTTTTACCTTGGGCTCAAGACCGCGAATTCTCCACGTTCCATCATCCTTGGTAGTTGCTTCCTCCTGCAGATCCGCGCAATCGTTCTGACCACGTGCTTCGACGAGTAAACCAGCCTCGGGTTCTCCATTTAAGCACGTGACCACGCCATAAGCACTGAATGCAACTCGTCGGCCGATGAAAGTTACAGAAACGGTTTTACCTTCTTCGACTCGAATCATTTTCGAGGACGATTCAAAACGATATTCCTTCATTGTCGGTCGAAGATAATAGTCGCCAGGAGAAAGGGAATTAAATATTTGCGTACCTTCTTCTCCAGTCATAATATTTTTGCGATAACTATTTGGTCCGCCGCCACCTCCGGATAATGATAGCAAGACGCCCTAAAAACAAATAAAACGCACTGATTACAATTACTCTATAAATATATATATATATATGTGTGTGTGTGTGTGTGTGTGTGTGTGTGTGTGTGCGTGTGCGTGCGTGCGTGCGTGCGTGCGTGCGTGCGTGCGTGCGTGGATGTTTCAAATGTTTTTTTAAAGAAACGTAATGTTCGCTTCATTCGAGCTTTATCCATTTAGAAATGACGGAATAGCGTTCTTATTTTAAAATAGATCACTTTTTCATTGTACATACTTGTAAAGGAATAGATTCGGATGCATCGATAACTTTAACATTGATTTCAGCTAATTTACGAGCAAGAAATTTATAATCCTGTAATTTATGATCACGCGTTAAAATAAAGCCCTCCTTCTCCGCTGTAATACTGCAAGTAAGAAATACTTTTAGATATTAATTTATTCTTTCGAATATTTTTAAATAATTCGACTTTTAGATTGTAATTTTTGCTTAAATGTAAAAGCTGAATAATTTCAACTATATCAATGACAATTAATAATAATCGTTATACCTGTAATCTATTCTCCCATCTAGTGGGCCAACTTTAAAAGTCCCATCTTGCTGCGTAACTAACGTATGAATGGGAACTTCTTTATCATTTCCAAAAATCTTTATCGCTACACCTTCCAATAAAGGATGTATAAAACCACTGATAATCTAAAACAAAAAATACAGTTCAAGTCCAATAATGCTTTAATGATATTGTTTAACTGTCTTATAAATTCTCAAATTTTAAGTCCTATAAAAGTAATATGTAATATTACAGTTCTACAATTGATTTATTTATTATTAATGTCAAAGTGTTAACTTAATAAACTTACTTTGCCTTGTTCCGCTCGAAAAATTGTTATATCATTTTCACAGTCATCAGGGCCAGTAATTTTAAGGGAGGACGGATCAAATAATAAGACTTCAGAGGATGGAGAAATCACATACTTTTCACCACTAATGGCATTAAACGAGAAAATATATTTATAAAGCTGACCTTCTCGAATCGGTTTCAGATCCGAAAGCCTAAAAAGAGACACAAATTATACATGAAATCGTTCGCGCAATGTTCACAGTTAAATTAAAAATTTCAGCAAATATGACAATACTTTTTAACAAATTAGTTAATTTTGTCATACTATCATTATTGTATAACACATTTATTGAACATTACCAATGATTTATTTGATAATTGTGAAAATTAAGTTTTGCCATATTTGGATAAAATAAACTTAGCGATAATAACGCATATTCGAATTGTACAGTTTTGTCATAAAGGACAAATTAAATTATTATATTTTTAATGATTTAAAAAACTCATTATTTCACACCAATAAATTTTTCTAAATACAATGAGTTCTAGCAGATTTTAAAATAATTACACGACAGCTACAACATTTCCCTTGAATGATTATTATACTATCGATAAATGTAATTTCATTACGTTCAAAAATCTTATGTGCTTATAAATTTAAATTTGTAATGTAAGTTAAATTAAAAATTTAACTATTAATTAATAATTAACAATCTTATTTTATTGCATTTTCATTTTATCCAAAAAAAAAAAAAAAAAAAAAAAACTTAATTAATTTAAATTTAATTTTGAAATTTTTTCACTCAATTTTATTATTTAATATTACAATTGATATTTAAAAGATCCAAGAAAATGTATTGAATTATACTTAAAATACTTACACTATTGGTATTTGCGCTTCGGATTCTGCTTCAATTCTAACCGAAACACCATCAATAGCAATGGGGCTTAATATAATTCCCTTTTGTAAATGTTCGGTCGATGAAAGTATAATAGGTGTTCGTTCATTTGTATTCCAAGTGTATACAGATTTGGAATATTTATGGCATCCTTTGGGATGGAAATCATATTTACCAGATACTGGAATACAATGTCTTGTACTTCCTTTCACAAGCTGGAAGTACATTTTTTTATTGGGTTGATTAGGGACTGAATACGCTAACTTCGTATCATGAGATGAGATAAATGTGACAGAGAATCCCGTCTGCCAGAATACTGGTTCGTTTACTGGTTTCTCAGATGCAATAACTATTTGATGACTTGACTTATCCCAACAGAATATATCAGTATCCACTATAACTTCGTATTGGCCTGGTAGGACATCTTCAAAGATATATTCACCAGCTGGGAAAAGTATATTAAACCATTTTAAATAGACTTATGATAGACTGTTTAATTAAATGACGTAAACATACCCTTGGCTTTGACTGTTTTTGTCTCGACAATACCGTCGACCATTTTTAAGGTTATTTGAGTCTGAGTGCATTCGTCGATGGAATCTTTATTTGGTAGGCAGATTATGGCACCTTTTAAAGTCGCCTTAAGTTGTAAGAAATTGACATCTTTTAATGGTGCAAAAACTAAATCGATTACACGTTGAAGAGGAAAAAACCTAAAGGAATCTTTTTTATTTAAATTTATCAAATAACCTTTTAATATATAATATTTGCTACATACTGTAATCCTTTAGTTTTTTCTTCATCGTTAACAATAACGTTTAATTGGTATTTAGCAGGTGGGAGGTAAACAGTCCATTCGCCAGTATTTGAATCAATTTCTACTTCTTGTCGATTATTGGAAGACATATTTTTTATTAAAATTTTTCTATTTTCTATGTTCTCTTTGGTCGTTGAAGATACTTTCCCAAAAACTTTATAAGCTATTGGAGTTATTACAGGTAATTCAGGATTAGACGGAGAGATTTTTATCAGTTTTTCCTCAAACTGCATATCATCTGTAGAAATTATTTACTTAGAATAAATTTTAAACTAACGAGTTATTGATTCATACAACTACTAATAGACATTTCAAATGTAAATGATGTTTTTCAAATACATATTTATCTACAAAGTTATACTTTCTCTCATTAATTTCATTTCTATAACAATTTTTTTTTCAAATTATAAATTATATTTTAACAGTTTTTTATATTCATCAAAATGAAATGCTAAAAAAAATAAGCCTCTAAATGCAAGAAGAATAATTTACATGGACAAATTAAGGAAAAAATATTATGAATATTAAATACCAACAAATTCTATGAATTACTCACTTGCTTCTGCATGTAGCATGTACTGTTTGGCTTTCACATTGTCAGTTTTATATGCTCCATTATTATCCGTAATTGCAATTTGTTTATTAGATAAATATACTTTTGCTCCAGCTAAAGGAATTAGCGGGTTAATCGATGCCATAACTTTGCCACTGATCGTAAACCCGGTCACTTTGAACTCTTGGGACAAAATTAAACTGTCTTGATTAACGGTAAACGGAAGCTCTGACGGTTTCACATCGAATTTCGTCCTTGATCCAGCATAGTAAGGTATCAATATATAATCGCCAGGTGAAAGTGCAGGAAACAAGAATCTGCCTGTTTCATCGGATGTAACGTGACACAATGGTTTCTTTTTCGAATCAAAGCCTTCTACTGAACTTGTAGCACAATTTTTCCCTCGTCCATTCTGCAATGAAATTATATAATATAATATAAAATAGTAGTAACTTGTAATTAATAAGAAAAATTATAATATTTTATTAAAAATATATTCGAGCAACTTTAATAGCCTGAAAATATTTAGGCAGTATATATGACTTTGATAACTTACCGATGCTTTATTGTAAATTTCATACGATTAAAAATTATATTAAAAAAAGAAGAAGAAAAAAAAATATCAAAAAAAAAAAAAGGAAGAAATTAAAATTGCTACATAATAAATAACATTCGACTTTTTATTACTAGCACATATTAAATTATAATTAAAAGATTATTTCAAATATTTTGTTCGGTTTGATTCTTGCAAATATATTGTTAAACCATACAAATTAATCTATATGTAATTAAATTTACATAAGATATAAAAATAATTTGCCACTAGCACAAATCTTACATTTATTTGGAAACTCAATTATATTAAAATACTATATTACGTTATTTTAATGCATGGAATTACTTACTCCAAATAGAAGAAATGATACTCTGCCAACTGGTTCTCCGTCTATAGTCGTCACACGTCCACTAACATCAAAGCCAAATACACTCAATTCTCCATCTTTTAATTCTGTATTGCCTTCTCTTACAGTAACGGTTGTGGAATGTTTGTCCATAAGCCATCTGATAAATACAGCATGTAATTAATAAATTTTCCTTCCATTAATATTATTTTACTATTTTCTTACAATGAAAATATTTAAATATTATTTCTACTGTTTTATATATAAAATGCATATATATTCAAATGAGGTATTTACTTTTATACTTGTTGAAGCGAACATTTAAGATGATAAGTTATAATTTTACATATTTATTATTTTACATATTTGTTACATATGAAAAGTTACATCTTACGTTGGATGACTAGCAACGAGTACATATTTCCCAGGCTGAACAGGAGTAAATGAAAATGTGCCACCTTCTAATGTAACAGTTGATGCAAGAAGCGTTTTATTACTTTTATCATATAACAAAATGGATATTCCTTTAGGATATTGTATCGTCTTTGATGACGCGGCAGTAATAACTTTGCCAGTAATACCAAATCCTTTGAAGATAAAGTTAATATCCTTCCCTTGACTACAAAGATCTGAATTAGAGCCATCGATATTAAGTATAACTTTGGTTGGTTCAAAACTCCAACCTCTTGGTGGTTCAAGTTTTAAAAGATATTCTCCTTTATCGTATACAGGCAAAAAATAATAACCCGTATTAGGAGCACATTCGGTTTGATCTTTCAAACTGCCACTCTTCGTATATCTAGACAAAAATTTGTTTACAAAAAAATTATGTTTGTACAGGCTTATAACGTTTATACATAAAAATACAAATAACAAAAATAAGTTACAAAAATGTTTAAATTACCCTATTATTATTTAGTACTATTTCATTATTTGAATTAATTATGATTTATTGTAATAAAGCTTATGATATTTTAAAACATTAGATATTTAGCAACAAAATGATGCATTCCTTGTCATTGATTGTTAAGAAACATTCTACTATAATTTCAATTAAAATTTTCATTCAAAACGCAAGCAATTTTGGTTATCTCTCAAACACAATAATCAACTCTAAAACTATAATAATTTCAAGCTTCCTTTAAACCTTCATTTTACGAGATACATTAAATTAAGTGCATTATATTAGCTTGACGTGTAAATAATAAAATAATCATTACATTCACAAAATTCAATGAAATCATTGTAAGCAATGGGAAAGAAATTTAGGTTAGGAATGAAAAACTTACAATTTGACAGTGATTTGACTGAAATCGATGTCGGCATGACTTTTCATAAAACCACCGCATCCAAGAATTTCATCGGTTCTACATCTTTGCACAAGTAAAAACACGATTAGCACGAGACCGAGCTTGGAAAATAAAAGACTGGTAAAAAAAGACATGCTTTAACTCCAATTTATAACAATGAATCCAACACTCATTGGCACGGGACTTCAGCCAATCTAATAACCCAACTATATAGTACATAATACCGCATTTTTGTTTTTTGGATGCTAATAGAGGAAATAATTAATGCTGGATTGCCTGAAAAAAATTATATCCCTGCATCAATACAATCAATATCACTGCTTATCATTGTTTTATACCTAAAATTTTCAATAGACTTGGTTAATTTATTCAAAGGTAGTATGTTTTGAGCTTACGATTGCAAATTGATCGTATATATTCAATTATCCATACTTATATTCACATAAATTTACAACCCTTTAGCTTTATTATTATCATTATTATTATCATTATTATCATTATGATTATTATTATTATTATTATTATTATTATTATTATTATTATGTGCATGAAAGATTCATAATATCGTAGATCTTACATATATTTTTAAAGTAATATATATATATATATTATATAAATATCAAAACGTGTGTGCGCGCGTGCGTGTGCGCATGTGATTGAGCGCGCGCTTACATGCATATGCATGCACACATGCAATTTCACCTATTTATAAAAATGTATTGTATCGTTATATGTCGATAATAAATATACAAATAGTTGACAAGTTACAAAAAAACTTATCTAAAAAAGAATCAATTGTACTACTAGAAAAAAGCAACCAAACTATAAAATGCGAATGTAGCAGTTCACATATAAAATTTTTAATGATATAATTAATTGCTAATTAGTAAATGTGTTGCCAACTATACCGTTTATAATGCTATATGTTATATTAAGAATACCTGTTATGCTATTACATTTGTATGAATAATACATCTTATTTCATCGTTCTATTTGATATTTTATGATCAAAAGGCTAATTGAAAAAATACATGATATAATTTTTTTCTAATTTATGTATTATTTTTTAAAATAACTTTTTATGTTTTTAAAGCCTCTTTTTTATACATGATTACAACTAAAATGTAGATATTGTTTTAATAAAAAATCCATATTACGTAATTCAATAATAATACAATTTAAATTCTCGAATCGTTTTATTTAATTACTTTTATAATGTTAAATAAAATACAGAATTAGTATTAGAATCTCATATGTGCAATCATCTATAAGATTTTATTTATTCTTTCTTTCTTTTTTTTTTTTTTTTTTTTTATTTTATATTATCATTATCAAAATATTCTTCAATTAATAAAATAAGCATATATTATTTATTGTTGAAGATTGGTATTTATTTATCAAATATTTGTAGCCGTAGGAATCAGAGAGATGATGACGGGAACTGTCAAGCTTGACGATCGAAGCCAATCGATCCTGATTCCTCTTGTACTCGTAATATTGTTACCAGCTTCTCCCACGACAATTCGAAAATTAATGAAAAGATGAAAAGTGGGAAAGAGAAAGGAAATGCGCATAGGCTAAGCCAACGAATTAAAAAGAGTAAGAGAGTGGAAAGACAGAATAGATCTTTCTAAGTTTGCTAAGTTTGTACTTTATTAGTTAACTTATATCTTTTCTTTCGTTTTATTAGAGGACATTTTTATATAGCATATTTAGCCTAAAATTTCAATGTAGATTTATTTATTCTCTTAAATAAGATCAAAAATAAAACAACTGTTTGTAATAATAAGTACGCACGTATGGTACGTAATATAGAAGAAATTTTGAAAAATATAAGACTTCGGCAATAAACAGATACGTTTAAATATTTTTTTTTAAACACCAATCGTATCTTTTGTAATGATATCTTGTTAATTTTTTATAGTATTTACATCGCTCTAAACGATACACATATTTTATGGATAATGATTTTGAATGGATCAATTTTTAATACAACGAATGGTTTATAAATTTCAGTTATTTTAATAAAACTTTATTTTCTTATGAAATTAACTAGTATATTCACTTAAAGTTTCGTTAATTTTACACCTTTTTTTTTTTTTTAGTTATCTACTTATAAATATATAACATAAGATGTTATAAGAAAGAAAATTGTTGATAATTTGTAGAATTACAATTTATGTAACACATTAATTTTTTAAATAACAATTCAAACAACTTTTGCATATTTATAAATTAGACATTTTTTATTACATCAATTTCAATCTACATATTTCTTTCTAATATACATTTGCAAATAAATGTAATTGTAATAATGTTCGTAATCATTTGTATACATAGTAGCGTGACCCATTTTTATGACTTCAACCACATTTTAGAAGAAAATATTATTACGAGTATTTAATGAGTTTTAAGTTCGACTTTAAAATCTACATCTTTGCACGCAATTGAAATTCCCTTGAGAATTTCCGCGTTCAATGTAAATAGGTGAATCTGCACGCGTCTGGCACAACTTTTTCCTGTATTTTCGTTATTGAATCTGACGCTTTGAATTGACTGAAAGCTTTTTTTATCAATACATTGCAATTTCTACCGAATATTGTCTTTTCGCATAGTTAAAGATTTTCTTATCACCGCTGTTTTCGTGAAACTTTGATGTGTTCTTAATTCTTTCTCACAGGGTATAGACGTTAAATAACCGATTAGCACAGCCCGCGATTAACATACACGCGCGCTCGCACACATGCACACACATACCAGGTTGTTTAAAATATTGATTACATCTAATTTCATTCAATACACTCAGTTACATACAGTTAAAATATTATAAATTATTATTCTCATGTTTCATCTCTGAACATTTGATTCACACATTTAATAATACAACATTTACTATTTTTATTTTTAATTATATTTAATTTAATAATACACCTTTTTACTATTACGTTAATTATCACATACTTTTTATTATAATTTTATTATACTTGCCGCGAGATAAAATTAATATTATTTTCGCCATTGCTACTTTTATTCAATTTCAAATTATTGGCTACATTGATTTGACTCCCTTTTTAATTATTCTTTATTAATTAACTATCAGATTTCGAATAGAAATATCAAGATGTACAGGTAATTATAATTACAGCATATAGCTACAATTGATCATTTGGTATTTCCATAAAGAAAGATTCGTAATGAAATAGATGTCGATCAAGGTCTCTCAGATAATATATTTTAAATGAGAGAAATTCGAAAGTGCAGATCAGCCTCTATATTCTTAGTACAATATCCATGAACGTCTATTCGCGATTAACTTGTATTTTTCCGTGTCAAATAGAGAAGAAGCTACTCTACGACTTGACAATGAGAATGATTAGATATTTTATTAAAAGCTAGGAAAAATGATTTTTATTAGAATTTAAAGCGCGCGCCATCTCATATTCAGATTAAGTGCAAATATGACACGCATGCCAGCATCTCTTTTGGATTAAAGATTATCTAATTGTGTGTTATATCATTTGACAATATTCGAAGTCTTATCGACATATTTGAGTTTAAAATACTTTTCTTTCATAATAAAAAATGAAACAGCTGAGTTTCTGTGAATTGTTTTCAATGCAATATTATTATTAAAATGCTGATGATTAAAACAAATTTTCAAATTAATACCAAAGATTACATCATATCTATTATATGATTAACGGTTAAGATAAATTAAAAAAATGTAAGCTATATGTTATTAATGATAGAAAACGAAGTGAATACGTTGAGATTTAAGAACATTTTGAAAAATTATTCATTCGATAGATTGACAACTATTGGGTTAGTATAACTGAAAGAATAATTCAAGACCAAAAATAATGGGTAATTTATTAATAATAAAGCCACAGATTTGACGAAAAGTAATATTATCGTGTAAACATATAAGGGGTATTGTAGTATAAGTATAATTTAGTATTTTTTATTTATTTATTTAAATTTATTTTCTAATAATATTATTTCCCTATTAATATTATTCATACTTACAATAGTAAATTATGACCATAAATTAAAAAATGAAAATTAAAAAAAAAAAAAAAAAAAATCTCAATTTACATTTGAAAAAAAAAACTGCTAAAAATAATGTTATAAATATCTCAGAGTGAAATATCAAGAACAGAGATTTTCATTTTAGACGATTTGTATGAACAATTGCGAAGCCAATAATTGTATGTAGCCAATAAATAAGCGAGTCTCTACTTTAGCCAATATTTAACAATATAATAAAATAGAATTTGGCTAATTATACACTCATTCTCGTGTATTTAGAATTTTGTCGATGAAAAAAATCTTTTACAATTTTAAAACTTATTCAAACTTAAAATAATCGCTTGAATATTCATATGTGATTATTGTGAAAAATTGCAAATAATTTATACGTAACGAATAATGTATAATGATTACATTAAATTGTATTTAATACACTCGGAATAAGTAATAAGTAATATAATTTAAGATCATTGATCGAGAATTAATTTAACACAAATTTACTTATGTTTCAAAATTATATATAAAATTTTGAAAGAACTTGGATATTTCGAGTAAAATAGAATTATCGAAATTAGTCATTTCAACGGTATATTAAAAGGGAATGGATATTTTAGTTGAATTTAATTAAATTAAATTGATTAAAATCTCCATTATGAAAAGTCTCATACCATTCAAAATCGGATAAAAGAAAATATGAGTAGAAATATCGTCTTTACCGTTTCAATAAGTATAAAAGAAAATCATAATATCATTTTTTTTTTCACATTATATAAGCGAATGATAATTTCATCTAAAGATATACTGATAGATTTGAATAGAATATGAATTATATATATATATATACTATTTTTTATAAATCATTTACTATTTTTTAGATGCAAATACTTACACAAATACATTGAACAAAGTATAACAAATTAAAAAATATTGCTGCAACTTTTATTTATTTTGTGAACATTTTTCTTACTATCCACGGTATTTCTCACATAAAATACCAAGCTATAAATAAATAATAATCTTACGCGTATGTAAATACAAATATAGTAAGTATAAGTATGTAAATAATTATCATTCGAATAACTTGTTTACGTTTAAAAAAAGACATACATGCTGCGTTATTTATAAAAGACAATAATGATATACTTATCGCTGCTAATAAAATAATTTTTCCCCGAGTATTTTGTCTCAATTGTTACAATAAATAGAGAATAAGAGAGAGAGAGAGAGAGAGAGAGAGAGAGAGAACTAGTTATAAACATTGCCATTTTTACATCAACTCATACTTATGCATCGCAAAGACAATAGACTACATCACACAGTGTGCAACAGAATGTACAATAAAAATCCCCTCGGATGACAGAGATATTATTATATGATCTTATTCATACATCTCATCCAGGCGGATAAACATGATACAAACAATAATAAAAAGAACAAAAAAAAAACACAAACACACACACACAAAAAAACAAGAATCCTAATATTAAATGGCATTGATAAACTGTAAGAAATTTTTATTTCTTAACTAAACTGATTTATTTCATTAAATTGTTTTACGATAACAAAATGCAAAGAGCTTTTTTTATAATACAAAATCTTCAAGCTAAAAAACTTTCAAATATTGTATAATGTGCACAAGTTTTTTGACATACTATGATGATTCCTTGTAAAATATGTCTAAATTGAAAAAATTTATCTGTGTGTTAAGAAATACATTACATTTCAAATCATGTAATATGATTACATCAAATAAAGGCTTTAATTATGTTTAGAAAGTAGTTTAAAAAATTTGTAAACGTATGGCACTTGCAACAAACGAGCCTTAAAATAAATGAAATAAATTTCTCAAAAATGCTCATAATTTTCTATAATTGTATTACTCGTATAAAATATATTAATAAAAACGTGAATACCTCACATTATAGTGACTCTCTGAAAAAATCTCTTTGATTATTATGTACAATATTTATGAAAATCTTGTGAACCAAAACAAAAAAAAAAAAAAAATATATATATATATATATATATATATATATATATATATATATATATATACATATCGGTGTAAGCTTGGAAAATAAACAAAAAACTTGTTTACATTAATTTTCATATAAATAAATGACTACTTAGGGAACGAACTAACATTTAAGAAGTTATAATGCCTAAGGACAGGTTGTTCTATTGCACTTAAATAAAGAAAAAAGAAAATACGAAGATTATTAATGAGGAGGGAAATAAGCAAGTGGAACTAGGTAATGTAATAAGAGAGGCTGGGAAAAATCTATGTAATCACTAGTTACAGTAAGCCCATAAGCCATAAAGAGGGAAGCGAGTAATATCGAAAAAGAAGCGACGGCGTTTCAAGTTCAAAAAAGTCAGAGCGATATAAGATTTTCGAGCGACCGCCAGCCACTCGGAATAGCCCATATAGGATTTATCGGGCGCCACAAGTGCGTACGCAATAATCGTTCACGGAGAGACGCGCACACGCGCATACATAAGCGCGCGCCAGCGCGCTCTTACTCACACGCGGACGGGTGTCCTCTCGCCCGGGGAGATACGAAATATAAAACACGTCATTTAGCGTACATGTGTCGGGCGCCTCTCGCTCTCAGCGTATTCTCGTGTATTCTTGGTAATAGCATAAGCGAGCCGATGTGTCGTCTTAGGCTAGGCGGCGCTTATAAGTATCGCCGCTATCGCGAGAAAGTCGCGCCGCCGCCGAGGACGACGACGTGAATGGCGCCTCTAGAGGCGCGCTCATATCACCCGCGACACTGAAAATTCGCGCTGCAGTTCGGCCTGGCTCACCGAGTGGACCGAGTGGAGATTAACCGTATAACCGCGGGTCCACGAGCGGTAGGATGAGGTCGCACGCCCCGCGCCTCCTGACCTTCGCCCTTTTAATCCTCGCAGGTGAGAGATAGAGAGATAGAGATAGAGAGATAGATAGATAGAGAGAGAGATAGATAGATAGAGATAGATAGATAGATAGATAAATAGAGAGAGAGAGAGAGAGAGAGAGAGAGAGAGAGCGCGTGTTCCCGGCCCCGGTCTAGCTTTACCTCCTCGCGCCGCTCGACCCGAGGACGAGGCCCGGTTCTATCCTGCTGCGCCCCGACAAACTATTTTTATATGCTCCTCTGCTTTCCCGACCAATACGCACCCTCTCTATCCTAAGAAAAGCTCCGTGCCCAAAAGAAAGATAGATAGATAGATAGATAGAGAGAGAGAGAGAGAGAGAGAGAGAGAGAGAGAGAGAGCGCGTGTTCCCGGCCCCGGTCTAGCTTTACCTCCTCGCGCCGCTCGACCCGAGGACGAGGCCCGGTTCTATCCTGCTGCGCCCCGACAAACTATTTTTATATGCTCCTCTGCTTTCCCGACCAATACGCACCCTCTCTATCCTAAGAAAAGCTCCGTGCCCAAAAGAATGTAATGCGTATTACAGGCGTAAGTTGACTTTATCGATATCGCCATTACCGCGCTTAATTTTGCCCATCCGATGCTTCTCCCCGACTTCTCATCTTTCACCATACACTACTTACACCTGCCCTCGTCGCGACTATCCTCCCCCCCCCCCCACACACACAAACCCACGCCAACGCACACGCAAGCGTATTTTAATGGCATTCCAAATCTTTCATTATTTAAGCGTTGCCGCTGCAACGACTTTGACCTCTTGAGCTTTTTCCACTTTACTTTGGCAAATTATTATACATTTATAAATTTCATGCTGTTTCTCCTTAAAAATTTATTCTGTCTATAATCGAGCGATTAAATGAATTAAAGCACGCGCTTAATTCGCTCAATTAGACGAAACTATTTGACAATTCTTAAATGTTATGCTATCAAATCTAATATTGCAGTAATTGGCTTATTTCTCATCTTATTTCAACAAATTCTCAATTCAAGACAATCTTTATGAATAATATGATATATACTTTATTTAATATTTACAGAGGGACACCGCTATGTGTTAAAGTAATTTATATCCTTTAGTCGATTCGTTTCATTCGAAAAACATAACACTTGCTAATTTTATCTAAAACTTGAATATCATTGTGAAATTAACAAACTACCCGAATATCTATTAATTTGGACAATTTAAAGGACAACGATATTTAATTGTTATTTCTTCAATTTACGAAACTTCCTAAACTTTTATTATTTCGTGCATATTTTCTTTGAATGCAAATAACATTATTATTGATAAACTATGAATAATTAATACTTAATAATTAATCAATAATTAACTTTCGTATTGATATAAAGAAAAAGCGTAATGCATACGGCAATTATTATACTTCAATACCTCCTAAAAATCCAATGAATACAAAACGCTAATCAATAACATCCTTACTTTACTATTATTTATAATTATTGACTTAATTATTGATCGTAAATTTGTATAATCAATAAAAATAAATATAATCGCTAAGTCAGATAAGCCATTTGTAAACGAATTTGGTGATTTTCAAAATTATGAACTGTGACCCATAGCTATGAAATACTTGATTAATTATTTCTAAAAATAAAACATTTTTTTAGGCAAATTAATCATCATCGATACAAAAGAGGTATCTCCACAAAATTCTTTGTTAAATGAAGTGGAAATGATGATAAACACTGCTATTAAATTAATTCACGAACCAGCAACATTCAAACTGTATACCAGGTAAAGATAAAAATAACTAAGAATGTAGTTGAGTTATATATTTCAATGTTAGACTCTTTTTTTTTTTTATTAAATAGCATATTTTTATTCATAATATCGTTGATTATCTTATATTTATATATAATTTTAAATAATTCAAACTCACCATTTATTATTCATAATGTTGTTGTTGTTGTTGTTGTTGTTGTTGTTGTTGTTGTTGTTGTTGTTGTTGTTGTTGTTGTTGTTGTTGTTGTTGTTGTTGTTGTTGTTGTTGTTGTTGTTGTTGTTGTTGTTGTTGTTGTTGTTGTTGTTGTTGTTGTTGTTGTTGTTGTTGTTGTTGTTGTTGTTGTTGTTGTTGTTGTTGTTGTTGTTGTTGTTGTTGTTGTTGTTGTTGTTGTTGTTGTTGTTGTTGTTGTTGTTGTTGTTGTTGTTGTTGTTGTTGTTGTTGTTGTTGTTGTTGTTGTTGTTGTTGTTGTTGTTGTTGTTGTTGTTGTTGTTGTTGTTGTTGTTGTTGTTGTTGTTGTTGTTGTTGTTGTTGTTGTTGTTGTTGTTGTTGTTGTTGTTGTTGTTGTTGTTGTTGTTGTTGTTGTTGTTGTTGTTGTTGTTGTTGTTGTTGTTGTTGTTGTTGTTGTTGTTGTTGTTGTTGTTGTTGTTGTTGTTGTTGTTGTTGTTGTTGTTATTATTATTATTATTATTATTATTATTATTATGAGTGAATATTTATATGATACATTAAAAGTAATAGACAACTATTTTAATTCAATATTTAATACAATAATTAATTTAATTAATTCGTTTCAAAAGCAATATCAGTATGAATAAAAAAATACATTCAAATTCACAATTAATAAATACAACAATTGTTTATTCTGTTACAACGTTTACAAATATATGATAGATTTTTAATTTACTATTCGGAATCAATTTTTCCAATCGTAATATTTTTTTTTTATTTTTTTTTTTTTATAATAAATTAGTAGAGGTTATCAACTCGTAGAATATAATTTCTTAAAAATAATAACACAATGGTCGAATAATAGTTTAAACTTTATAATTAATAATAATCTCATAACAGATCATCGATTGATCTTTCGATCATCTCAACATATTATTTTCAATTAATTAAGTATTATAGTAAAAGAATCATTTACCTCCATATTTTCTTAATTACTTACAAAAAAGTGAGGCAATTTATATTCTTCAAATAAAATTTGCGTGAATATTTTTACAATAAAATGATCATAATTATGAATTTATCGAATATATAAATCTTACTTAATTTTATATTTAAAATATTGTTGTTGATATTGTAAATAAAGCAATAACTGCCTTGTAAATGTATTTCTTGAATATTAATAAATTATTCACAAAATTTTTTTAAAATGGCTTAACAAAATGCTCTTTTATATTAAATTAAAATATATATATATTTACTATATAGCAAAATATACGATATTAGCTATTTAAATATAAATTGTTATTTGCAATAATATGTGATTGTTTGAATTACTTTATATATAAAAATGTATCCGATACTGTTGAATAATAATTACATTCATCTGATTGATTGATTGATTGATCCAATATTATTCTGAATGCATAAGCAACGTTAAATTCAATTTTTCAATGACCTAATGATGTTAGTTAATTCAATTTCATACGATCATCCAAATATATATTCATGTATTGACTATTTGAAGAATTTTTAAATAAAAAATTTGTTAAGACTTCTTTTTCTTTTTCCTTTTAAATTTTATCAAAAATTAACTCTCTATATCTTCTTTAAAAGTTAAATTTGAATATTCAATAAATTAATATTTTATGGAAATATTTGTATTTCTTTGAAGCAACTAAAATAATTTTTAATTAATCATAATTTCTTCACGGTATATGGAACAATTTCTTTAAAAATATTAGTTGTTTTAAAAGAAGTATTTCGTACGTTTCTTTAAATTCTTTATAACCTAATTCTACTTGAACCAATGCAAATATTGTGGAGTCTTACCTATATATTTAGCATGCGAATAGTTTTTATAATTAGATCAATTTAACCTATTTCTATTTATGTTGATTAATGATATTTTTAAAAAAGTAATGCAAAAATAATTGTAAAATTTAAATTCATGATTATTATAATTAAAATCTAAGTTTTATGTAAACGAAGAATATTGCAAAATTTCATATCGTTCAAGAAAAAAAATCCAATGATGCTCATTAGAATCAACAGTGTATGAAAGATTTGGAAATTTAACTTACTTATTTTTAGACAGAGTCAATATAATTAAATCGGTAATGCAAATATTAAAAAAAAATTATATCATAATTATTATTACACAATTTTCAATTTTTGTAGGATACATTTACTTTTATCTCTTTTTCAATTCTTAATTATTTTGCTGAATAAATACATTTTTCCAAAAATTTTATACTATAACTTTTGGAAAAGTAGATCCGTTTGATCAATAGCCAAATTTAAGTATCTGATGAATCATCTATTAACAATGAGCTTCGTATTTTTAATAAATGGAATTCAAATATTTTCAAACGATAGATACAATCTGAGTTGGTAGATAAGTTTTCTTCAGTTGAGCATTAAACAAATCCGGGACATTTGAAATCACAATTTTATTTTAAATTCAATTTAAATAATTATTATAAAATGATAAATATCTATTCAGCATATTGTATATTTGAACAGATATTTAGTAAATACACCATTTAAATATTATATAATAAATTAATGAATTTAAAAATAATTCAAATAAACTCAATTTAGATTATTTAGAAAATTGTGAATATATCTCTAATTTATATCTAATTATTATATTTTTAGTCAGTTTAAGTACTATTTAATATATTTGTAATTTTATTACGCGTGTAGAAAACATTTTCAAATCTATCACCATGTTTCATATTAAAAAATAATTTTCTCTATTTTAAATGAATGTTCATTGCAACGTTTTGACTCGTTATTTTTAGTTGAATCATAATCTTTATAAATATTTGTCGTACCCATTACAAAATCCAAATAATTTTAAATATATTTTTAAAATATTCGCATTTTAAATAACATTGAATTTTTAAAAAATTCTAATTTATAGATTCGTGAATTTTAAGTTCATATAAATTTACGATTTCATAATATTAAGACAAATAGATTAATAGTAAGTTTTTAGTTATACAAGTAAGCATAGAAATATACACACATAGAGACATGTATATAAAAAAATTTGAATAGCTATTGAGATTTTCGACTTCAAAATATATTTCTATATTTTAATGTATTTATAAATATTGGTTATTTTGTATCATTTTACTCCAATAGATATTGTATTAATTAATTTGACTTGTGAAAATTATAAAAAATTAAATTCTCAAATTCCTATAAACATTGTTACATTTTATTTGAACAAGTATACTTATTTAATTCATGTGCGCGCGCGTGTGTGTGTGTGTGTGTGCGCGCGCGCGCGCGAGTGTATGTGTATGTATGTATGTATTTATATGTGTGTTTAAGAAAGACTACTCTTGTTGCAAATTTAGTTTTTTTTCTAATTTATAAATAAAATAAATAGACGATGTAATATTTTAGAGATATGATTGAATTCATTATATAATTATATATATTATATATATATATTACACACACGCATACACACACACACACACACACACACACACACACCTATATATATATTTATCTTAAAATTTATTTTAAGATATTTATGATCATACTTCGATTTAAAAATATAAATATTATTAATTAGAATATTAAAGAATAAAAATATAATAAAAAATTGAACTTAAAATAGAAATTAAAGTTTTTGCAACCATGGGTATATTTTAATTGAAATAATTATATTAAATTGTCTATTACTGTAATAAAAATAGATTTCTTATGTTATTATTTAATTTCGAACTTAATTATTTATCTTAATATAAATTAACTATATGAATATTTATTGTATGAAGTGGATTTTGTAGCGTAAATAATTTTATTTTTAAGAACTGGATATAATCATATGACTGATATTTTCAATAATATCTCTATTTCAATCCACATAATCATCTGCCGTATATGTGGTATCTTTAAGATAAAAATATTTTTACGATCATTAATGATTTATACTTGAAATCTTTCAAAAGGTATTTCAACATTAAGAAGTAATATTTTATATATAATCGTAATATTATAATAATTAACAGATACTTTTAGAGATTTTTTTTTCATTGCTCTTGAAAAAAATGTGTATAATAGTAACATTAGATGACGAAATATTTTTCTAATTTAATTTTATATTATAGAAATAAATATAGATAATAGTTTAAAATGCTAATATCAGTGCTATGAAATTTTTAAATATTTCTTTCGATTAAAAAAAATTTAATTATCAAAGTTGAGAATGCTTATTTTAAAAATATATTTTTGCATTATGTCTGCATTAAAATTAAAATTACAATTGCCTATTAAAGAAGCTATTTTTAACAATTAATTCTGACATACTGTTCAGTGTATCCTTTGATAGTTTAGCATTGATAAATTGATGAGAGCTTACAGTGCTGCAAGTTGTGATAAAACCCAAACAGTACTACATATGTACGATTTTTCAGTTCCAAGATAGTCGAGTGTATCATATTACATTCCGTTCCATATTTATAGTTCATATTCTAATTAATAATTAATAATGCAAAAAGCTGCAAGCGCAATAATTGCACAGAATAAATTGTTAGTAAAAAATTGTCATACATACTGCAGTGATTTTTTATACGTTTTAAAGTTATGTAAAATTAAATGAAAGAGATTTTTCAAAAATGTGTTTTCATTATATTTCGTTTTCAATTGGATTTTTTTCTTTTTTTTTTTATATTCTTTGGAATCACTTTCTACTCTTATGAATTTCTACAAACCGACTATGTATAAAACGAATACAACAATTATTTCATAAAATGAATGCATGTGTAAATGAATAATCAATTCGTTATATCAAATTCATATCTAATGCATTGGTTATCCGTAACATCCATTAACATATATGTAACAACGTATTATCGAATAATTTAAATGATTTAAAAATAATATTTGTAATTATAAAAGATGTAATTTATAAAAGAGAAAAAAGAAAAACCATTTATATATAAATTAACTATTTTGTTATATAATTATTAGAATGTCATATATGGTACAACAATGTATTACGAAAAACTTTTAGTCATTTAGTCGGATTTCTTTCTCAAGTACTGTCGATACTGAAGCAATCTAAATTAAAAATAAATCTAATTAAATGTTCTAAATTCAAATTTCAATTTAAATCCAATGAGAGTACAGCCACGTTAATTTGACATTTTATGCCCAAGCTATTCGAATTAAGTTTCACTAGCTTTCGAGCACGCATTAAGTCTGTGTTCGGCAGTATCTTTTTGCCTGCTATTTTGATTAGAAATCAGAGCGACAGACAGTGACACTTTATTTTAAGGAACTTTGGAACTATGCATATTAATAAAGAATGATGAATTACATTATGAATAAAATATGAATAAGATTGTGCCGAACGATTTACTATCGTCGACTTTAATATCGACCACTATGCTGTCTCACCCTATTACCCTACACATCGATCAATATTCTCATTCTTTAATCCACGATAGTCGGCGCCTTCAAAAAACCAGTTAGCACTCGTAAGCGCTCGCTAATGGCGCGTCTCGAGGCGTGAATTCAAGGAGAACGATTCGCTCGTTCGCCGATCGTCGATTCTCATCTGTCGTGGCCCGTCAGGCAGTTGGCGCATGCAGGAAATGCCAGCGAGCTTCGCACTAATAAATGTATCATTTTTTTATGTGGCGCCTAAGCGATGAGCACATTGGTGCCGACGTCTACGTCGTCGTTTGTTTTTTCATTTCCTTCGCTTTTTTGCTCTTCGCGATACGCCTATTCGCGTGTGATGAATACGGCATGAATATTCTATTCTCAGCGCTGATGCTCGACTTGTGCCACCGACCAGCCGTGAATATCATCGCCGTGCCGATAAAAGCACGTGGTGGCGAGAGAAGGGGAGGATAATAGAGAGAGAGAGAGAGAGAGAGAGAGTAAAAAAAGACAGAGGGATCGATTGGAAATTAAGAGGATGGCTTCGTCAAAGTGGTATACCCTTGGTTTTGGCAATCGACCGTTGGTGCGAAGTACGCGACTGACTTATTACTTTAACTTATCATTGAATAGCATTGATTTTTTTTACCTTATCTCCTGTCTCGTTTGTAAATTTATATTTGAAGACGATTACATTGCTTATTATACGATAAAATATGAATCTTGATATTATATTTGATATTTATCTCTTGATGAAAATTGCATTTAAAATTCTTCAAATTATTAATTGTATTATTAAAATAAAATGTGATCCTCGTAATTTAAAATGATTTGATTAAATTATGCTTAATAATTTCGATGTGCAAAATATTTTTTCCTTAGTCTTTATAGTTTTAATTTTTTAAGATATTACAAAAGTATGTTATTATAATTATTATAATTGACCAGTGCTTAATTCAACAGATTGGCAGATAATTTGTACAATCATTTTTTAAGTTTATTATAAGAATACTTTATGAGTAAATCTATTAAAATATAATTGATTAAACAAAATATCATTGAATAACTATGAATGTGTGTGTGTGTGTGTGTGTTTGTGAATCATTATTTATTGTATGAAATTGACCAATTAACATTAATATATTAGAAATTATTGGAAAAAATTTTCTATAATTACTTTTAGTTCTAATTATTTAATGCCCTCATAGATAATGAATATATCATTAGTTATGATATTAAAAATTTATTAAAATTTACGTTTATATAAAATTGAATAATTTAAAATTAATAATAAATTCTTTAATTACACTGATATTGCCAATAACATTCTCTATGAAATTGTTTACAACAGAATATTTCTGTATAAATTTGTATTCTCAATATTTGTATTATATACATTCTTAAATTAGCACATGATATTAAATATTAAAGTTTTATTTGATATAATTATTATTAACATTAATATTTAATATAAAATTTAATAAATTTAATTATTTTATCTTTCTAAAACTATTTTCTTAAAAACCACGTTCTTTTCATTTCCATGTATCTTCCTTAACTAAGACGATAATATATATATATATATATATATAAGAAATATGAAATAAATTATCGTTAAATATTAATCTTAGTCATATCAAAATTATTTATATTTTCAATAAAAAAAAAAATATATGAGTAGAAAAATAACTGTGAAATATTTATATATTTTTTCATAAAAATTAATAGGAAGATGTTAAAAAAAATCATATATTTTGTAAATATTAATTATTTTAATTAATTATAAATAATGTATTTATTCTCGCGCATATAACATTGTATTATCAAATTGGTTAATTATATAAATATTATTAAAAGAAAATTAATTTTATAATTTAAAATTAAAAAATTATCTTAATTAAGCACCATTAAATAACGTCGGTCATATAGTATTAATTTTATAGTTTTAAACATGTACAGACAAATTTTTTTGGATTTTTTACAAGAAAGTCAAGATTTATGTATTTATTTACTTAATGTAATTCTTGATTTATAAATATAAATTTTCTATAAACAATTTTTGTTTTATAAATGTAAAACCTGTTTTAGCATGCCAAGTGAATATCAAGTTTTTATGTATATAATTGTACACAATTATTTTATACGGAATGTCATTTAGTAATTATTATATTAAACGTCATTATATTAAATTTAAATTCTTAATATTATAATTCAGAATAATGTATGCGTTAGCAAACGCACACGCACCAACACACATATATGTTATAATTTTTTAAAAAATACAACGCAATTGTGAACACAATTTTATTTCATTGGTGTAATATATTTAATTTTCTATACAATCACTTTCTAATTGACAAAGTAATAAATTCTCTAATTAATATTCTTAATTATTTTTTAGAGAAAATCCTTTTGGTGAAGAGCAATTATTGCTAAACAATACCGAAATTCTATATGCTTCGCATTTTAACGAAAGTCGACCAACCAAACTTATTATTCATGGCTTTAGTGATACGGGAAAAGAAGTATGGATTCGAGGACTGATCGATGGTAAGTGCAAATTTGCTAATTTAAATTAAATTAACACAGAATATGAAATATTATTAATATTAACATTATTACAAATGAAGACTACCAAATAAATGCTCTAGTTGATCTATACATTATTTGATCAAAACTAAGTGTAGACTATGGGAGAAACTTTTATCGTCGGAAAAAAAAACTGAGTGTCGACATTGTTGCACATCATCGCAATGATAACCTCAAGTGAACTTGTTTGAATTCAATTTTTCTTATAATTTTCTGGTGGAAAAATCTTTGCAAAAATTCTTACGCTATTTTCTATTTCTAAAATATGACATCATTTTTTATAATGAAAAATTTTTTAAGCTAAGTTTAAAGTTTAATGTTACGTTCGTTCTTTGGATTGCAATTAGACAAATTTTACTTACTCTTTGAAGCCACATTAAACTACTCTTTTAAGTAAAAAATTTTTTTTCATATTTCAAAATTTCATATTCGCAAAATATTTTGTAACGTTCTGTTTTACTATTCATTACTTGATAAATAATTGTCTTACAAGATTATTTTAATTTTCATAATATATTAATAAATTCAAATAATATAATTTACACAAATATTTGTTATTTTTATTTAGATTAAGAGTACTTAGATTAAATTTATAAAGATTATCCGTAAAGATTTATTATCGTTTGATCAAAATCAATTGCTGGTATATAGATTTTCAGGAATATTCTTTAATTTTTATATCAAATTATATAATTATGTACACCTACGGCAAAATTTATGTAGAAAATAGAGAAGAACAAATTTTTATAGTAACGTGCACGAGCAACAAAAAGATACTAAAAGTTATTCTTATAAAATAATTAAATCTCAATAAGAGCTAATATCTTTCTTAACAATTTTTTATTAATTAAAAATAAAATTTAATTACAACATCGTTTCTAAATGACAATTTTTCATATTGCTTATTAAAATTTATCAATTCTTTAATAATTTATAAAAAATATGATACATCTGTAATTTAACAGGTTCAAAATTTTTTAAAGTATAAATAAAGATTTTTTATAACATGAAAATAAAATTCCCGATAATGCTTATAATTTATTATCTAAGAATTTTAATTGAGAAATAGAAGCGAATCTTTTTTAACATATAGAATAAAAAATAGACATTTAATATTTTATTTATTATAAATCTATGATGAAAGTGTGACACTGTGTTTTATCATTGTTATACGACTTTATAGAAAAGTAATTTTAAATGTTAAATATTTTTCATATAAAACTATTCTGAATCTAAATATTATAATACAATTTGATAAATAATCGAAAGATTTTAATCAATGATTTCTCTGATAATGATCATAATCAATGTGTAATATTTTAATTGTGAGAATGGTGAAAAATTATTAAATCAAAGTAGAAAATAAAAAACTATAGTACATAATTACTAATGTGTATTATTAAACAATTATGATCTTATTTCAAATAAATGTAAATAATGACTTTGAATTTCAATGAGCATCAATCAATTATATTTCCTCTAGACAGATGGTAAACAGCAATTATTTAATATATTTTTAGGGATACTTTTCGTTTTATCATGTTACTTGTATTACTAATGTACTATAATTTTTTAATTTTATAAACTATCTTAAAATCAATCGCAATCTTTTATTTATTTATCACTCGTCCGTCTTAATAATAAATGGTGATTAAAAAATTCTAGATTTGTAATGTAATGGCAATGTGATATAATTTCGTGGTATAATTACAATAATTTTGCTGTCACTATTAATCAAAACAATATAAACAAGGCATTTATTAATAAGAATTTTTTGCTACATTGAAATCTCATCTATTATTTAGTTTATTATTATATTGTTGAATTTCCGAGTGGTTACAATAAATTTATAATATATAAAATACACTGTACTATTAAAACTGAAACCTCTATTTTGAATTTCACAAACATTATTAATTATATAGTGTCCAAATGCCTCGAGTTCGTACGGATTTCTTTAACCGGCGTTATTCCTTTACAGCACAATCAATATTACGTACTCGTCGGTAGAAAAAAAAAAAATAAAAAAAAAATAAAATAGAAAAATAAAAAAAAAATTAAAAAATCAAAATTAATATAAATCTTAATGTACTTCTAGCCTATTTGAAGTACCAAGATGTAAATGTGATCGTAGTTGGTTGGGGCATCCTCGCCGCGGATCCGTATCCCACGGCGGCGAACAATACGCGCCGAGTAGGCGAGTATCTTGGTGTTTTTTTGGAGTTCCTGTCGCGCGAGTCTAACCTCGAGTACAAGGACGTACATATGTGCGGGCACAGTCTCGGATCACACGTTGCTGGATTTGCCGGGGCATTCTTAGATGGGAGAATTGGTAGAATTACTGGTATGCAGCACGCTTTTCTTTGACACACATTGCAATAACTCGTAAGCTGGATCACCTTGGATTTGCTATTGCTATGGATTTCACAGCTACACTCCGCACAATGTTCATAATTATGAAAATAGTACATAATTTGTGAAAATGTTATTTTTTAAGGCTTAGATCCGGCCAGTCCACTGTTCGAAACACCCTCCGGTGTTGTGGATCCGGACTATCGTCTTGATCCAACCGACGCCCAATTCGTCGACGTTATTCACACTAGCGGAACTGCGTTTGGATTCCTCGCAGCAATCGGTCACGTTGATTTTTATCCAAACAGTGGAAAATTTCCTCAACCTGGCTGCAATTTTGCACCCACGAATAGTAAGATTGTTCATTTAGCGAATTACGCTATTATATTACGTTAAGCACAATATAATATTATAAATTATACTTTCAATGTTTTTCGATATTTCTGCATTAAATAATAAATTTTTCTAAAAGTTTTTAAATCCCAAAATCCATCATGCCTTATTTTAATTTCTTCCACTCTAATAATTGAATAATCCAATCTTTCGAGCTCTATCTATTATGATAAAGAATAAACAATATTTTCAGAAATGTATTAAAAAAATGTTTTCATTAGTATCGTAGCTTAAGTGTTTGTTTGTTTTTTTTTTTTTTTGTACAGCGTACTGCAGTCATACGCGAGCTTATCAATTAATGACGGAAAGTATCGGAAGTACATCTGGTTTCAAGTCGAAAAATTGTGAAAGCTGGGAAAAATATAAGGATGGCCAGTGCGATCACAATCCAATTGTCTTGATGGGCGAATACGCGTCGACATCGTGAGTACTCACGAGCCTGATTATCAATAATTTTTTTAATCATTATATCGAAAGTATCTGAATTTCTTTCTAATATTATTATTATACATCTTGTTGCTATAGGTTACGAGGCAAGTTCTACTTAACGACTAAATATGCACCTCCTTTTGCCATCGATTGAGACATTCATATTAATTACGTTTGTAAATCTCACTTTACAATTTTGAATGTAACGCTTTCAACTAGTCATTTCTCCGACATTGTATTTATAAATCATGTTACATTAGTTCACACTTATTATTATTTTACTTTTGGTTGTGAAAACAACGGAATTTTTCTTTTTTTTTAAAAAAAAAAAAAAAAAAAAAAAAAACATCATAGGCGCACCATTTAAAGAATAAATTTAACGACCTAGTTATACTTATTTATTCATAAAGATAATAAAATTTTGAATAATTTTTAATTATTCAATTGTTGAATAATTGAACTTCAATGTGACTTAAATTATTTTAAACTAAAATGGCAATACCTTCGAGAGATCTACACTAAGAATTATATATTTTAGAAAATATATTTTTATATATTTATTATTTATAATAAAATTAGTTGCTTAATTTATATAAGATTTTATATTATTCGATCGTTATTATTGTTCGAATTATTGTTAATCAATAAAAAGTTTCATGACCGAATTATATTTAGATTTGAGTATTGTACAAAATAAATAATCTAAACAGTCATTTGTTATTGAAGAAATGGCATTTTTATCAATTTATTTAAACTATTAAATTTGGATACAAAAAAAAAAAAAAAAAAAAAAAAAAAAAAATTCTAATAATAATAATAATAATAAGAAAACAATGTATCAAAATAGTTATTACTGTTTTACTTATAGTTGTAATTAAAAATTAATAATAATGATAATTTATAATCGCTCACATAATACAGTTCCACATTTTACACCCACAAAAAGATGAGTTAAAATTTGCTTCGAAACAATCAGTTTTAAAACATTAATCATTTATGGTAGTTTCAGGCATCTTATCTTCAAGAATTAATTTTTTTCTTCTTCGATTTTTTATCCCCAGGTGGTGGTGAATGCACTGCACCGGTTAATGCGCTCAATTTTTGTTTCAATTGCAGAAGAACTTCCACCTGTGGTTGCCACACGCTCTTTTCATTCTTAGCTTTTAGTTCTCTCACGAGATTACCCTATTAACAATAACATTTTTCTATGTAATCGAACACTTCAAAAATATATTACCATTATACGCATTAAATTTGAGGATCAACAGTTCAATACAATCACTGTTAATTAATTATTTCTTATTGAAATTTCACATTCTAGTGATAAGAAATCACGCTTTCATGTATGAATCACATTTTAATTGGAATTTTTATTGTGTGTATACTAACTTGTTTTAATACTGCTGCTTCTAGTTCGGTTATTTCCGCGGTAACGTTACCGTTTTGCTCGGGAGCAGCTGCAGTGGAAGAACTTTTACTCTTCGCAGTCGCTTGTCCCGATACATTGCTATTAACTTGGAACTCAGCCAACTTTTTCTTTAAATCTAGTAGAATTTGTACTTGCGGTTGCCAAACATCTTTACCTTGTTTGGCTTTTAAATCCCTCACCAGCTGAGCCTAAAAAATAAAAAGAATAAAATAAAAAAAATAAATAAAAAAAAAAAAAAATAAAAAAAAAACAAAAACAAAAAAACCAGAAAATGTTAATCATTATACGAGTTGATTATATAATGAAATAACGGAGTTCAAGTTGGCTATTTGTATGCCCTGATATAATTTATAATGAAATTAATATCTTAAATGTAAGTATTTTTAAATCATCCGCCATTCTCACACTATCCATAACTCTATCAATTGTGAATTATAAAGGATTATGCGATAAAACAAAAACAACGATTTTCAATTAAAAGGATCGATTAAGCGAATCATCGACGATGATCATAAGAATTGGTGATAAAACAACAGCTTTCCCATAAATAATTTTTCCAGATAATTAATTATAAGCTTGTTAAAGTAAGTTGTAAATTAGTAAGGAGACGTTATGTAAAGCGGTATTGATATTTATCTATTTACGTACTTGATTTGCCACTGCTTTTTCCAACGACGCTAAATTAGTAGAATCTTGTGAGTTTTCTACCGATACAGATTGCTTTCCACCATATTTGTGTCTTAATTCTTCGACTTGCTTCTCTTCGATTTTGGAAAATAGTGGAGAGGGTTTACCAATACTGTGTCCAGCTGGGAGCATAATTGAAAGAATTTCGGGGATATAGCCATAATTCTGTTTTGATAATCCCAATTGAACCCTTATCTCTCGGGCTGTGTTTGGCATAAACGGAGCCAGCAATGCTGAGATAAGACAGGAGATATTGCAGCATACGCCAATAACAGTTGCTCCCTTTTTCCTGTGCAACAATAATTATATATTAATCGATCGATTAGTCTACACGTGGAGATAAATTGTTGTAGATAAAGATGATTCGTTGTGACACTGACATTTTTTAAATTTTTATATCGTTGAGAGAGTTAATTACGATCGAGTTTAATAGTAATATCGAGTTTGTTTGTAAAATTTCGCAGGATAGAAAACAATATTTTGTGTACTTTAATGCTTTTTTCGGACAAAACTTACTTTTCTTCTTCCGTTCCTTTAATTTTAACCCATGGCTGCTGATATTGCATGTACTGATTTCCATGTTTTGAAATAGCTAGAACATGTTTCAATCCGTCTCGTAATTTCGCTTGTTCCAAAAAGGATATATAGTTCGTCAATTCACGTTGTACCAGTGCAAGCACATGCATATCTTCATCGGATAGCTCCATTTGTGGAATTTTGGAATTAAAATTTTTCTCCACAAACATAAGAGCTCTAAATGACATATTCAATATAACGAAAGGATAACATTAATACAATTACATCATTATTTGATTGCTACCAACCTATTTATAAAATTCCCAAGGTTATTCAATAATTCGCTGTTATTTTTTGTTGCTAGGTCTACCCAATTAAAATTTGAGTCCATACTTTCGGGCCTAATGTAAGCAAGATAAAAACGCCAAACATCGGCAGATATGCCAGTTTCTCTGGCATCCGTACCAAATACACCGATTCCTCTGGATTTTGAAAATTTCGTATCCTCGTAATTCAAATATTCTAAATACAAATAATTATTCCAGATAAGCAACAATATAGTGATGTGAATTTTATTGAATCTAACGAATTTTTCATTACACGTTAAAAGTTAAAAATTACGCGAATTAAGAGTAATTTTATATGAAGACTGTGATGAGGAATAGGAGTTAAATTTTTAATTTGCACATTTTGTTATTACATTATTGCACAAAGGTTACTTTCAAACAACTCGACTATTTATTGATATTCTGATTGACTGCTAATGAATAGCAAATTTATTCCTTCCATTATAAAATACTTGAAACAAATATTTACCAGTCGCCATTATATGTTTTACTAATATATGATCCTCGTTAGCAGCTAAAAGAGTTGCAGGGAACATAATAGCATGAAATGGAACATTATCCTTAGCCATAAATTGGTATAGATTAACATCAACGTTATTGGGTTTCCACCATTTTTCATACTCCTTAGTATATTTTTTTGTAATACTGAGATACCCAAGAGGGGCATCGAACCAAACGTAAAAGACCTTATCTCGATAGCCATCCAATGGTACTGGAATACCCCATTTTAAATCTCTTGTAATGCAACGAGCTTTCAAGCCGTCTCTCAACCAAGGCTTTGTAACAGTTTTGGCCACTAGTGACCAGCCGTCTTCTACCTTACTCGCCCATTGCTTTAAATTTTCTTGAATCTATCATATAATATATCACATTATCATTTTCAAGATAAACAAATACAATAATAACAAATGTATTATGAGCAATTGAACATTACCTTTGGTAAATCTAAGAAAAATTGAGTCGAAGCTTTGATTACTGGTTTGTTGCTGCATACTTTACATCTTGGATTAATTAACTCTGTAGCATTGACGAGATGACCACATCCGTCGCATTGATCGCCTCTTGCATCTTCGTATTTACATCTAGGACAAGTTCCTTCGACAAATCTGTCGGCCAAGAACCTATCACAATTTTCACAAAGGAGCTGATCGATTATATTTGTTAAAACATAACCTTTATCTTTGATTCTTAGAAACATTGCTTGAACAATTCTGAAAATAATAATTTTGACAACGCTATGTATTAATATAAACTGCCAATATATATGTATTAAAAGAAAAAAATAAACAACTGTTTCACAAGCATTTATAAATTATTTAGAACTATAATTACTATTTTATACTTCATACTAAACTTTAAGTAAATTTGGCTTAATTTTGTGTAAATTTAACAATAAATTTTTACATAGTTAATTAACTTGTATAAATAAACAAGGAAATATTAAACTCGGCGTAATTACACGTGACTATTCATGTTTTTTTTTCATCGTGTATAATGGCAATCCAATATCTTACTCAGTTTGTTCCGACGTTGTTGTACGACCAAAATAATCAAAGCCAATACTGAACCACCTGTAAATGTCATTATGAATATCGAAAAATTTATCGCATATTTGCTGAGGGGTCACTTTTTCCTCTAGTGCTTTAGCTTCGGTTGCAGTGCCATATTCATCGGTTCCACTATAATATAATACGCTTAGTGAAAATCAAAATTAAATAAATGTAATTCATATCATTCATATTGATTATAAATTATATTGACCTTATATATAGTGTATTATAATTTCTCTGTCGACAATAGCTGTAAAAAGCAATTTTTATTAACAAGTTAAACTATATTTTCTTTATAAAAATAAATGAATAACAAACCGTGCAAAAATATCTGCTGAAAGTACACAACCAATAATATTTCCTAAATGAGGTACATTATTTACGTATGGAAGAGCTGACGTCACCAAAATATTTTTTTCTCCTTTTTTAGGCAATCTATTAACATTATTAAGAAATTCTTTTATTTGTATGTTTAATGTAATAATAAGAATAAGTAGTAGTAGCGGTAGCGGTGGTTGTAGTTGCAGTAATTTAAAATATTGATATATTTATTTATTATATTTTAAATTATATGTAACAACCACTTATGCATAGAAGATAAGTATGACATACACAGGGTAAGGAATTTCCTTAACGGAAGGATAAACCACGGATGTCCAACTGTTCTTCACAAGATTAATTTCTTCATCTGTAATTGCTTTAATCTCTTTATCTTCTAAATTATTATTCTAAAATAGATGTTAAATATAATAAGCAAAATATTTTTGTTGTTTATTAAGATTATTAAATTATTTACCTTTAAAATAAAAACATGAAACTTACATTCTTTTCTGCGGATATAATCTGTGAATTTGCAACACCAGTATACGAATTGAGAGGAAACCAAGATGCCGCGTTCATAGACATAATAGCTTGAATACCTCGTTCTAAATTCATTTTTTCTAAACATTTTTTAATAATGGGTAGACTTTCGATATGTTTTAACCATCTATCGACATTAGGAAATTCTTTACGTATTACTTCTCCCATATCAGTAACAACTACCGTAGACCATAATGTTACCCAAATAGATGCATCGACTATGGTTATATTGTCCTTATCCTAATATAAAATATGCATTTTAACATAATAGAGAGAACGTGATAATTTTTCAAATAAAAAAAAAGATCAGTAATTGTTGAAATAAAATATTATACCTTAATTAAGTACTCTTTATTTTTCAAGGATGCATTTAATTCTTTTATAAGGGACCATATTCGAGGCTTGTGAGATACATCTAATTTTCCAGATCCACCATAAGAAACTATTGCTGGCTGTAATTAAATTCATAAATACTGGCGATTTATCTAACAATTTGCAAAATATTTCTTTTCATTTATCCTAAAGTTGTAAAGTAATAATGTGACTCTAATCGTCACTGATACATTGAAAATTAACGGTTGTAGGAAATAATATATTTTATCATGTAAGCAAATGTAGCGATCGAGAGGAAAATATTTATGAAAAAAAATGTAGTAAAATAAATGAAAATACAAATTATTGAATTTAACGCAAAAAAAAATATAGTATATAAGGGTTATTTGTCTTTTCTACTTAAGGCACTTATTTTCTATACAAATTCATGCAATTTAATTATGCGCTTATTGCAACAAAAATATTCAATGAAATTGTATTTACCTGCAATTGTGAAACATCCCATTCCAGCCATCTGTTTGCAACAATTACATCTTTGTTACTTATTGGTGAAATATATTGCACAGCTGCATTAACGCTAAACAATTCTTTTCTTGACGAATCTATTTTTAGCGTCGGTAGACGATTTAATGAACACTCTAACGTAACACATAAAAATAAGAATTTTAAAAATATTTACGACATAAATGAAAGAAAAAAAAAAGAGAGAGAGAAAAAGAAGAAGAAAAAAAGGATATAGTAAAAGAATAATAATAATAATAATAATAATAATAATAATAATAATAATAACAACAACAACAACGACAACGACAACGACAACAACAACAACAACAACAACAACAACAATAGAAGGAAGTAACATGTTTTTTGTAACGGTATAGGATATTATTTTTCTTAAATAAGCGAATTACTCATTATGACTGTGGAATAGAATTAAAGGAGTTTTAAGGCAAAATATTGGAGAATTGACGTAGCAGAATACAATTGTATCTGAAAGGAGGTTAGGTATCTTACGTTTTGGATCACTTGTGAATTCAATTGCAAGCTCCTTTTTACTTATTTCTGCCGCCACTATTAGCTTCAAGGCATTGGGATTATTCGGATTCGATGTCACGTTCATTTTCACTAATAAATTAATAAATACGCGTAATAAATATTAAAATATGTTCGCTTCACAACGGACACATGTGAGCGATCTAATATGCAGCGCCAAAGAAATCTCGGATGAACGTTACATTGTACTATAATATCACGTATGTCGTGTCAGGAGAATATTAGAGTAAATAGCAATCGTTCATAATAATTAATGAAGTAATTCATACTCCGACATTAAATATAATTGAGTCATTTATAGCAGACTACTTTATTAACTGAAATAAGTGTAAACGGGCGTTTACAGAAAATGACAATCTGCACTGGATTATTGATTATATTGCATAGTAGTGGTAATTTTCAACAAGTAATAACGATCCACCCATTATCTATAACGCTAGACCTAAATAATCAGTATTTTTTATTTTTAATTTTTATTTTTCATTCTATGCTTATTTATTATGTACACTGATAAGAATTGCAGATGTGAATTTCTAAGCGAAAAAGGTTTAACAATATCATTTGCTGCCAACGACTACAATGCATAATGGTGTTAAATATTCTTACTTTACGCTCGTACCATCGCATTAATACTACAAATAATAGCAAATAAATTCATAAAATAATGAACGAATAAATACGTTTTTAAATGTACATTAGATTTGTTACTTCAATCAACATAATCAACTTAATTATCCATTTTTTCATAAATCGTCAATTATAGATATTTCTATTTTAATTTGTGTCGAAGGTACGCTTTAATTTTCTTATTATATTACAGCTGCTGCTGCTGCTGCATTACGAATATCATCGCTTACTTTTACACTCTTGGCATAGTCAATAGACAAAATAATGAGATCGTAAATGCTAAATTGAGCTCGCTTAGATTTCGCGCGCCTATACCATTTATTTATTTATCGTGCGTTTGAAGAAAAGACAATTGCATCCTCCCACGAGTATAATCGATCTATAACCATAAATAAGGATGGAATAGAATATAGTCTCATAGTGTCGGGAATTTTATCCGTCACTTTAACATTTAGCCTTATCCTTACCTCGGCCCATCTTAAGCATACATCAATTGCATGAATACGAACAACGAATAATACAGCAATTAACAACGCATCTACAACCTTATGTCTTAAAATGCTCGGCTGAATGCTAATATGCCATTTGCCAGAGGCGCGCTGAGGTTTTCTCGCCACCCCGTTAAGGTTGATTATCCGTATTGCCGATGACTTGTCGGGACGCAGCGTACGAGGGGTTGCCGGGTGTGCTGGGTCGCGGGTGCACAGTGCATACAGGGAGTCGGAAGTTCGAAGTCCAAAGTCCGAAGTCCGAAGTCCAAAGTCGCGGAAGTGCGCAGAATCGATGAAATCCAGCTGGCGCTGATCTAGAGAATCTAGTCAACTGCTTGGGAATTTGGATTTCCGCAGAATTGTGCTGGTAAAAGGGAGGATTGAACGTCTCAGTTATAATTTAATGCACAGAATTAATATTAGTATCGATAATTCCTTGATTGGGCTTATTAATAGACATGGGGAAAAATAAAGCACAGCGTACGAAAAATAATGCTCGCGTAAGTCTTTTTAAAAGCGTTGTAGATGTTATTTATTGTATTAGAGGAATAACCTGAAAAAATGTTACTACCCTTTCTTTTTTCTTTCTTTCTTTCCTTTCTATATATATATATATATATATATATATATATATATATATATATATATGTGTGTGTGTGTGTGTGTACACATAAATATGTGTGTATTTACATGCATTGTATAATTGTATTTGTATTTATATATGAGTAGCCGTCGAATAGCAGCCGTAGTGCGGAACTTCTTGGAACATCTGCGCCCAGTTTCATTGGTTTTAAACCTGCTAATGATGAAGAATATACTCCTGTGTCACCAGGCTTTTCCATAGCGGTTAAAGTTGATGTGCCCCCTAATTTTCATATAGTTTTTAAGAAATTGAACAAGAAAAATGCGACGACAAAGTACAAGGTACATTTTATAAGAAGAGAAGATATTTAAGAGCATTGATAAGACATCAGTTAGTTATAGTAGTAATTTAAAATTCTACTTAGTTGCCAAGAGTTAAGAAAACTTATTTTAAACTCTATTTAAATTGCTGTAAATTTATATCAATTATCTGTATATTTCATCCAACGATTTGTCTAAATAAAATTTAATTAGTATTTTTGGTAATTGGGTACGAGTTGGGAGATTTCGAATGTTTCGATACGATATATCCTTTATATGCGATAGATCGATTTTATAATAATTTATTTATTTTCATAAATGTCTTATCCCTTATGTAAGAAAAAACTTACATTAATTTCATTATCACTATTTTAACTACCATTACCAGCATAAAATAGTAAATCATCGTTAAATTAATAAAAAATCATATATTTTTATAGGCATTACAAGAACTGACAAATTTCTGTACAAATGCAAATTTGACGGACATAGAAAACATGTTAATATTTTGGCCTCGTTTTTACTGTTTCCTTAGTATTGATGTAAATCACAGAGTGAGAGAGGCAACTCAAATAGCCCATGCAACTATTTTGAATCGAGTTGGGAAGACAATAGCCGTACATTTAAAGGAATTTGCTGGTCCTTGGTTTGTCTCGCAATATGATTCGTATCCACCTGTAGCTTCAGCAGCCACTAACAGTTTTAACGTAATATGCATACTTAATTTTTAATTATTAATGAAAAATCAAATCCTCCGATAAATTTATTAATCGCATCATCTTTATTCGTTTTTAGACTACTTTTCCTCAACAAAAATCTGTACTTGCAATTGTTCATTGTCAGCATGAAATTCTTAATTATATTTGCGATAACGTGACCGTTGTAACTCCCGAATCACTTTCTACGAATAAGTACGTTTTAATCCTTGCTCTCAAATTTCTATTTTACTTAATACAAAAAATCACATAAATTATTAATTACAGAATGATCAAATTAAATCATCATCAAAATAATTAATTTTGGCCAAAATGGCTTTATAATATTTTATTTAAGCTCCATTATATTTAAATATTGTTCAATAATGATGTTTTAACGTTTTAATTAATTTCGGTTTAATCCTTATTAAACAAAATATTATATATTTTATTAAAAACTTAAATGTTTTAAAATGTGCCCATTCGTAGCCCATCGATAGCTGGAGAATTAGAAACGCAATATCAAAGATTGGTTACGTCTAGCTTACAAGCCTATATTTTTTATTTAAAAACTGTCAAGCCTTCGGATATCGAAAAAACAATAGAGTATCACAAAAAATTAATAAGCGATCCTAGATTCTGGAAGTTTGCTAAAAATGAAATTCCTTCGATTAGAACAGTATGCTTTGGTACATTGTCAGCGTTAATTTGTCATGCTCATGGCATTATATGCGAGGTGAAAAAAAAAATTCTGACTACAATTATGAATAGTTTAGACGAAACAGATCCAGCGCTTCTTATTTCAGTTTGGGAATGCCTTCTTATAGCTATAAATAAAATAGAGGTTTGTCATTTACAAAATTAAAAAATTTTTATCGATAAATTAAATTAATTATCAACTGCTCCATCCCTTTTAATTCATATGATTTTTATGATAACAGAAATTTCTTAAGTCGCTTATCCTATTTATATATTTTTCAATAATTAAAAATAATCTTATAATCAAATTTGTTTTCCTTAGGATTGGCATAAAATTGTAAGTCTAGAAAAATTAGTATTACCTAAATTATGGCGCATATTAAAAAGTGGCGGACAAAATCGTGCAACTATTGTTTATCCACATTTATTGCCATTTCTTAGTCAATTTACGAAGCTTGAAATTAATAAGACTGCATTATTTACCAACTTCTTTGAAAATATGCGCCAAGGGTAAGTTGCCCGAATTAATAGCTGAAAACAATATAATTCATCCAATTTGATAGTTAAAAATACATAGATAATTTTATAAATTTTAGATTTTCAGCAAGAAGTGTAAAGCTCAGTCGATCCGAAACAACTACGGTAGTAACTTCATACTTCGAGTGCTTTAGGTACGCTGTTCTAATTAATAGCAATAATGAAGAAGTTTGTAAAGATTTACTCAAAGATCAGGTAATATCAAATTTTATCCCTTTATTGATAATATTTCTATTTTATCGATATTCGTGTGATTTTTCTATTCATTCTTAAACAAAGCAGTTTAGATGAAATAACAATGTAATTTTAGGTATACGATTGATTTGATTAGTTAATCATAACTTTGTAATCCATATGTTGATCGAGCAATTATATAATTGCCATATAATAACAGGGTTAATTACATATTTGGTTTGGTAGGCCTACTTTTACGATGCAATTTTAGCTCAAATGATAAAAGTTAATTGGTGCTAAATAATCTGTTAATTCTTAATGAATTCATGAATACAATTGAAAAGAAAAAAAAAATCAATGGCAACACATTAAGATTGTAAAAATATTTTCAATATATTATCATAAATTATTTTTTAATGTTTATTTTTTACTGATAAAATAATCAACAATTTTACTCACTACTCATTTTAATTCAATGAATTTACTTTTTTTTACAGCTAATGTCCATGATAGAATTATGTATCAACAAAGATCTATCGATGAGGTCGATTTTCTTTCCTAAACTGAATAGTTTAATAAGATATTGGAGTAAAAATAGCGACAATCCCGAATACTCAGCCTATGCAAAAGTGTTGAAGATTTTCTGGTTTGAACTAATGGCAATTTTCAATCGTTTCATCGATAATTCCAACGAAAATCACGATATTACGACAAACTTTATTATTGGCTCAATGTTAGAGCTATTAGAGCATCTGAATAAAGAGCCCAGCGACAACCGGCGTCATATGAAAATCACATTCTGGGATTCGCAAGCAGAATCTTCCGAACCCTCCAAGAACACTTCTGTTCAAGAGACGACGGTGGAAGCTGATAAAGATAATGACTTATTCGTGAAACAAGTCGAGCAATTCATCATAAAATTGTGTGTCAGTTACTTTAAGAGGATCACAGATAGAACCAAGATCGTTGACCTTGTAAAAATCATACAAATTTACAAAAGCAAGGAATTACTTATTGCACTGGTAAATACGAACAATGAAAATGCCAACCTATTAGATTTTTATAATCAGAATTTAAGAATATTATTGACTAGCCAAGATGTAAATATCGATGAGTTGATCAAATTCATATTTATTTTAATGTCATATGCCGAAGATTTAGAAAAAGAGGCGATCCTGCAGTCATTCGTGGAGGTAAAAGATTTTTATTTTAAAGATAAGGTTGCCATTTTTATTTAAAAGGTAAATTTTTAAGATAATTTCATTTATAATTTGATAATAATTGGATAGTATTATATATTTGAGAACATTAACAATTGGGAAATAAGAATATTGGTGCATATTTCTTTTTTTTTTTTTTTTTTTTTTTTGTCAATTTGTCATTTTTTAAATTTGTCAATTTTTAAATATTTTCAATTATTAAATATATGATATGAGTACAAAATGAACAAAGAACAAATTTTTATTAGTTACATAAACCATGTCTGCCTAAATTAAGAGTTGTTAAGATTTTTTCTTTTTGTTTTTAACTTCCTTATAAAATTATAAGTAATTTTTATTAAATAAATCTTATTATTATTTTCTTTCAAGGTCGATAATGTAAAAACATTAAAAATTGCAGTTCAATATGCATTAATGGATTGGTATAGGGAAGATGCCGTAATACGTAAATGGCACAGACAAAAAGTTATAACTAATACATTAGTGCTTACAGCTCAAGATATCTTATCTACTTTAGAATTAACAGATTTTGATCAGAAACTTTTTCTAAAAGCATTCGAACCTGCACTGGATGGAGGTAATTTAATTTATTAATAATGTTAGTTTAAGGAATAATAAATATTTTAAGCTAAATACAGGTATTCATAACAAAACTTATACATACAATTTTCAAATAAATCTCTATTTATTTATAATTAAAAGCCACGTGATGTGGATAATTATATTTATACGATTCTGTGATTAAAATTTAAATATTTGGGCAAAACTATATGATTATGTCGTGTAAAAAATGCTTCTTATTAGAACATTCATAAAGCGAATAAACAATAATTGAATAAAAAAGAAAGTAATATACGAAACGACAATTAATAATTAACAATTAATATTAATTTATTTAGCTTCAATTATATAAAAAATAAAACTTTTAAATATATTTATAAAATTTTGTATTAACTTATTAATATGATTAATATTATTTTCAGAATTAATAGTCAGAAATGAAGCTGTATGCGGAATTTTATCATTATTCTGTTTAATAGTTAATAGATTGTCGTGGAATGATGAAAACCAAACTAAACGAATTGTTAATCTTTCATTTCAATTATTAAATTTATCATGGACTCATAAAGAGATCGATAGTAGTGTAATTAAATTGTTCAAAGCATTATTCGACTTACTTATTAATGATAATATAAAACAATCTGAAGTTGATGTTAATTCATCTATAAGGAGCATAATGCAAGAAAACTGGATTAAAGGTCTTCATGAAATAAAGAGAAGAATGTCTGCCGATGTTTTCGATGAAACTGTTAAATATTTTACATCAATAATCTGGGAGAAAATGTTATTACAGTAAGTTAAGACAAAATTCCAATTTCATCATTTATCAAATATTTTATCATAAACAAACTTATAATACAAATACAAATTATTTGTTAATTGAAGCTTACTATAAACTGTATTTAAATTATTAAACGCTTAATTTATTAATAAATAATCGTTATTAAAATAATATTAGTAAATTATAAACAATTTCCTTTACTATTAACTATGTATGTTATTTTTAGAAATTATACTAGCGATTCATCAAACAGCAAGGAGCCACTAATCGATCTATCAAAAGATTTTATTGATGCACATATTAAAATGAATCAAACGAAATCGAATGAATATATTGAAAATTTTATAATGGAGTTGGAAATAAAATATTGGATGAAATGCTTATCTAGCATATCATTGGCAAATTATATGTTTCTAAATTGATGATAAAAGGATGTGTATTTAAGGAAGTATTTGATATCGATTTATGCGATATTTGTTTAAATAATATTGAAGATAATATTGAAAAATGTTTAAAGTGGGCCTTGTACAGTTCAAAGATTCTATATAAATGCTTAAATCATTTACCTGAAAATTCAGATTCAATATCTGAAATTTTTATTAATATATCTTATGTACTCGTATTAGGTGAACTTTGCGTTGAACATAATATTTTTGTAAGTAGAATATAAATTTAATTAGATATCAAATCATAATTAAATTAAAAATTTATTCTTCAAATGCAATATTTTTATTTTTTAAGACCAAACATTCTAATGAAGTTTCTATTTTATGTCAAAGTCTTAAAGGTTTCTTAAAACATTTGGGACTGAAATTATCTGATAATTTTCACGTTAAAGTTATATCTAATATAATACAGTAAGTCTTTCCTAATATTAATAAATTTTATAAATTTAATTTATAAATTACTGTAATAAACTTCTTTTAGGTTACTGCTATCATACGGTGGTATTTACCAATATCTTTTAAAATTTTATTACTCCACCTTTAAAGATAATATCAAAGAATATGATTTAGTTATTAAAGAATATTTATCTTCGATGGAAAAATCTAATTATGATCAAATTTTCTTGCAATCCATGCAGGTTTGTTTTTGAAATATTGGTTTTATTGACTATAAACATATTGTTCAATAAAAAATTTTTCATTATCATTTCATATGTAGATAGATATTTAACTAATTTATTATTTTAGATATTATGGGACTGCGAAATATATATGAATTTGAAAAATACTTTATCTTTAAATAAAAAGATTTTCTATGAAAATGATTTGTATACAATTTTCTTAGCAAGAAATCAACTTGATCAGAACGAAGAATTGTTAGAAAACATTTTTGAAAGAATAGTAAATTTACAAAAAAAAGAATCATTGACTTTACTCTTAGACTGGTAATTAATAACAACATGTTATATTGAATAATGAATGAATATTTCATTAATTTATATTGACTTAATTATTATTAATTAATATTACAATTACAGTGATATCCATGAAATGACATGGGCACAATTTACTGTACCCATCGAAGTTATGTCTTTTCTTACCAAATGCATGAATACAATTTCTGAAAAGCTTACACTAAAACAGTGGTATCTTATAGAAATTTGCATAAAATTGTGGAATCTTTCTATTAAAAAATCTATAAATTATCATGATGATTTTAAGGTGAAAATTTATATTTTTATAATAATTGTTCTATATCCAAGACGATTTCTTACTTTTACACTCCATAAGATAACCATTTTTTTTTTTAATTTTCCGTTGCAAAAACAATTGTTTAAACTGAATTAAAAAATTTTTTATTTCATTGAAATTATCTCGAGAACATATTAATATTACTAACAATCGACTATTTCGCTTTTGTGTTAAATATAACTAATCGATATCATAAAGAAAAATTAGTAATATATATTTAAACAAAAAAGGTTTAAAATTTTGTACATTTTTCATTGATTTTTTTTTATCTATAAAACATATAAAAGTAACTAACTATGATAATACTAAATAAATCGATTTAAAAAAAAAAAGTATCAATTGCATTAATAATAGTCATTGTTTTTATAATTTAAAAGTTAGTTTGAGAAAACTGTATTTATATTTTTCAAAATATATTTGCAATATACATATTTTTCCTTAATAAGTGATTGTAAAAATATAAGTTATATAGATATAATTATATAAAGTTAATTTATGACAATGGCAGGTTCTCATAAATATATTTTTATAAAATAAAATTTTACTATTAAATTATTAACAAAAATATTAACAATAAATTAAATAAACATATTAACATTAAATTAAAACACATATTTATAAGAGATTATTTCATTTGATTTATTATCGCATTTAGGTAAAATCATTTGTTATTGGTGTTAATAAGTTATACGTCTCTATTCAAAGTGTGATAAATAAAAAAACCTTACAATCATCTTTGTTAAATGAATGGGAAGATTTATTCGCCTCTAATATACAAGCTGATATTTTTGAAATATGGATGAAATTTGCAGGTAGATTATACGTGTAAAATAATCTCTTAATAAATAAACTTTAAATTTGAAATTAATTTTTATATTGGTTTTTAGACTTATATCACGACAAAAAGGATTTGCCCATTATTGCCGATGTACCATTAAAGTATTTGGGAATATCGTTAACATATTTTGATAGGCCCATAATAAATAATGATACATCACAAAATAAAGATAATCAAAATAAATTAAATGATCAGATGATGCAATTGTTATTAAAGCTGCTATATTCTCCAGTGCAAAGCTTACAAATAGGAACTTACATTGCTTTAAACAATATAATAGACACATTGGTTCAATTAGATAAAGATGATATTGAGATAAAAAATTTTAATCCACAATCCTTAAATATTTATAAATTTACACAAGTTCTTAATATAACACAAACTATTGTTAATGCTATGTTAATGGAGTTTAAGTAGGTTTTCTATCAATGTTTTTTTCTTGATAATGTTAACTTTTATAATTATATATATAATATAATTTTCCTTTTTAGACCTTGTGATTTTACAAATTGTATAATTCAACCTAACACTGATTCTTATACATACACCATTAGTTATTTATTTACATGGGTTATCGTATTAAATATGTGTGCTAAGGCAACTACAGATTTACGTTATCAATATGCAGAAATATTAAAGTACGAACTTAAAGATTTATATAATTGATAAAGATATAATTAAAAAAGAAGTAATAACATTGATTTTACAGGGAAGATTTATTCGCAAACTTGTTAACTAATATATTCCGTTTAATGCCAATAGAAATAAGTATACAAAGGAAAACTTATAATTTCAAAAAATTCTTTAGTAGCCCCCCTACTTATAATTTTATTGGTGAGCTATAATTGAAATAACTTATTTATTTAATAATATTTATACTATATCATAAATTTTTAAATAATTATTTAGAATATTAAATAAAATATAAGAAAGTATTATAAATATTAATACGTCTACAATTGCAGATAATCAAATTGAAGAGAGAATTGTACATTTGGTTTGCTATTTATATATGATGTCCCTTAAATACTTACCAGTTCTAGTAAGACAATGGTTGAGTACGATGGAAAAACGAGTACAGACTATGGTAAATGGAACTACAGAAATTTATGTTAGTCCGCTATTACTGGAAGAAGAACTTGAATACGATAAGCTTAAAAGTATCGATAACATGCAGGTATTAAACTACACATATGATTATAAAAAATTTATTAAGTTTAATGAAAAAATGTATATTGACATGTTACATTTTTTAATAAAAAATATATTAACAACTTTTCCTTTCTTTAATATTTCTCGCATCTCGGTACTAAATTTGATTAATTAATTTATAAATAGCTTGATCATCTTTGAAATACAATTTTTATTATCCAATGCATACTTCTAATTTTGCATTAAAAATAATATTTCTATTTGATTTTTAAATAAGTAATTCATAAAGTACTATTAGATGTAATTTAATATAAAAAATTGTTATTAAAATAATATGTTTTTAATTTAATTTATATATATGATGTATAAGCAGTTGATAAATAATTCATTTTTCAGATAGAAAAACATCCCTATACCCGAGAAATTATAGTATTATATTATATTGAAGATACAAAATTTGAAATTGACATAACTTTTCCAACGAATTATCCACTTTCCTCGGTAACGGTCCAACCGAAACCACATCTCAGTGGAATCCCAAACCAACGAAATTCTCACATGCAATTATCAATTTTCTTGGAACACCAGGTGTGTATTTAGTTTTAAAAATATATTCAAAATAACTATTTTATTGTTTAATGTAAATGTATACATTTTTTAGTGTTACAAAAATTTAACAATCAACAAATTATATTTACAGTTTAAATTTCGGCTATGAATATTTATGTTAAATTGATTTTATATAACTTAAATACATGCTTAAAAAAAAATATGTTAAATTGGAAATAGCAGAGAATGAATAATGAAAATTTTCTATAGTCGAAATTGAAACTTCCAAAAAGTTAATTTCATTGTTTATTTAGTCTTAAAATCCTCTTATGTATGTAAACATTTTTAATGTAACAAATCAAATTATCACAATTTTAATATAAATTAAAAATTTAAAGCGCATAAGAAAAAAATCTAAAGTAATCAATATAAATATTAGTTGAAATATACTTTCTTGAAATATACTTTGAAATATTGAAATATACTTTTGAAATATACGTTGAAGCATACTTTCAAACAAAATTTACATGAATTTAGAATGGTACAATTTGCGATGGTCTCATGTTATGGAAAAGAAATCTTGATAAAAAATTTGCGAGTATGGAAGAATGTTACATCTGTTTCAATATATTTCACACGAGTACTTATCAAATACCAAAACTTTCCTGTGGTACTTGTCGCAAAAAGTATCATCCATCTTGTTTAGTAAGTGCCCACTGATATTATTCTATTTAAAAAATTATAATGATTTACCACATTATTATTATTATTTATTTACAGTATAAATGGTTTAATAAAAGTTTCAAATCGACGTGTCCTCTATGTAGAGATATATTTCCACTTTAATGCGGATTCCCTACATTTTATTTATATTTTTAGATAAAGAAAGTATTATATGTACAAAATCCTTATTGTGAATCGTTTTTATATAATAAATTCATAATATCTAGATTATTAGCTTTAGAAAATTATTTGTTAATATAGAAATAATCTTAGATTTTAATATTATTATTATGTTGTTATGAAAATATATCAACCTTTAAACCTAATTCAACACTGTGAACTTAATTATTCTAATTTTCCATTGTTTAATTCGATTATTAAATACAAACTTCAGGTTAGTAATATAAGTGCATATATTTACAAGCATGAAATTAATGTTATGAAATAAGTAATAGATACTGTTTAATACAAATATTGATTAAATCTTGTAAATGTTAATGGATTGTTTTAAGCTCTTGGAAAGCTTAGATATTTTTGGTCATGCTGGGTTTTGTATAGGAATAGAACGATGTCAGCTTTTGCAAAATTCTCTGATCATACTGCAGCAAGAAAATCATTTTCAAAAATGTTATTATTGGGGAAGAATTAATGGGATTAATAATGATTATTATATAGCTTATGGATATAAAAAAGAATGTTTAGAAGGACAAACCTACTTTTACAGGTATAGAGATATATTGTTCGCGATTATATGATATATAATATTATGCTTTATACAGTAACAATTTCTTTATCATAGTATCGACTGCTTAAATTGGTTATTGATGCCAGAGCCAAGTAAATGTGCTATTTTATTAACTTCTCTAACTGTTTCTGATTTTCAAGGGGATCCGTCTGTAAGTGTAAATGCTTATGATGCCAATCCTCCATATCCACCGCATGAAAATCCTCAACATTTTCGTGATGTAAGTTTGAATATTCTTATTTTGTAGTGTATTCGTTGTAAAGTGCGTTTAGAATTAAGATTGAATGATTAAAAAAAAAAAAAATGTAATAATTGTAAATGATTTTTTTTTTTTTTAATATTTATTCATTTTCAAAATTGCCAATAGTATATTTAAATTTTTCCAAATTTAATTCCAATGGTCGCTAATCAATTTTTTTTTTTTTTTTTTTTTTTTTTTATAATTATTTGATATAATTAGAGTAAGCGGGAGAAATACAAATTTTAATATTTACATACTTTCATGAATCCACGAAAGGAATCGGTGAAAAAATATTTGATGGAAGAAGATCGTTTGGCTGCTACAGTTTATTTAATTAACAACGATGCTGCTGTAGTTCCCCGAGGAAGTTGGCTTAAAACTATAGACGGACAAATAATTGAAAATTCAAGTTTTTGCGGTTTAGAATCAAATGAAACGTCGCAATTGAAATCATACTTGCACGCAAGACTGCCACAAAATACTTGGAACACTAATTTACTTTCAAGACAAGATTATGATTATGCTTTGGACTTTTTGGATACTCTCGATGAAGATGTTCCTTCAGGTATAAATTTTCCTTTGTTATTGAACGGTATTGGGAATAAAATATTTATATTAAAAATTTCTAATTGTTTACGAGATAGCACTTATAAAGACATATTGGTTATGTTAATGACATTTAAATTTTCAAACATTTACTGCAGTAGCTTTAGCATAATTATATGTAAATAGAAATTTTTATAATATAATGATGAGATTAAATATTACTAAAATTAAAACTTAATAAAAATCAATAATTAAATTCAAAAAAGAAACTTTATGCATCTGAAAATTTTCGTGTTTGAGTCAATGAATTAATTAAATCACACTATACAAACATGTTTTGCTAAATTGTAATACTGAATTAATGTAATGTTTCTAATGTTATATTGAAATTTTGGGTACAATTTACGTAATAAAATATAAAATTATATTTATTTTTCTTTCAATTGGTAATATTTATTAAAACCGAAAATTGTATGATATAATTAATATAAGAATAATATATAATAATAATATAATGTAAAATATGAATTATATTTTAATAATTTTTATTTTTATAATGATATATTTTTTAATTAGATTCATCAGATGTAATGTAATAATTTGATCGTACAAATGTGCATTAACGAATGCTTTAAAATGTCGCAATGAAACAAAAATTAATCAATTCTCGTTATAATAATATTCACATTACATTTTCCATTTTAGAGTGTTGGAGTCTACAATTTAAGCAAAGTGGACGTTTAATTTTATTACATAGTATGTATTGGCCGGGTATGACGTTTTTCCATAAAGCAAATACACCCCATTACGGCTTTCTATATATTGGAAATGGAAAGAAAAATATAGATATCCCATTTATGTTATAAATAACAATATATTGAATGAATGGCAAAATTAAATCGATAACATAATATTGTACAATAAAATAAAATTATTATTGATCTATTACATTTTTAATTATTTAAAAATATCTCTCTTAAATAAAATTAAATAAAATAATAAACTTTATAAATATAAAACTACGTATAGATTATATTTTCATAATTTTTAATAGATTTATTTATTGAAGACGATCATTTGTTAGCACCACCAGTTTAGAAGTTTCTTCTATTATACCTTAACATATTTATTCGTTTCTTTTACTACAACAAAATAAACATATTGTCAAATAACAATAATAATAATCATTGGTGAAATTAAAATAAATTATCATAATTACGTAGAATTCAATAAAAACATAAATAAAATTAATTTGAAGAATTAAAAGAAAATAACCAAGAATTATATGTGTATATTTATATTAGAAGTCCAATCAATAATATGAAAGAAACAACAAATTATGTGAGCAAAAATTTTTTCTATATTCTTTGACAAACATTTTATTCTGCAATTAATATCAGTTTCCCGTATTTTTCCTTAAAATTTGAAAATTGCCGAAATTAATTACATTCTATTCCTAAATAAATAATGAATTTTTATTCAAATTCATAACATCATTCATTAGGGAACTTTCATTGTTCAACATTGTATGGTGGTAGAACGGAAATATAAGGCGTTTGACTTAATAATATATATATGGATTGAAATAAAAATATTTACATATGAAAAAAGATTTTCTTACATACAATATATATTTAAATATAATATATTTAAGGAAATTTTATTTACTTAATAGTTTTGTAATATTTTGTGTAAATGTTTATAATTAAAAGACTCTTTGTAATATTTATAAATAAATTTTTTCAATATTCAATCACTCCGAACGTTCCAAATTAATTAGTTAACTATTTATAAGTATAAGTTCAATAAAGCATTTAAATAATCTTGTACGTATGTTTAAAATAGAATAATTGATAAATAAAAATTACAGTGCAATTTTGCATCCTAAAGGCATTTATTTTGAATATCGTTTGTATATCTGATTTTAGAAATATGTATACGTCAAGGACGTTTATATATAATAATAATAATAATTATTATTATTATTATTATAATAATAATATATACTGTTAAAAAAGAAAAGATAAAAAATAAATTTTATTTAAATACATCGAGGAAATATTTTACAATAATTATTTTAATTAAAACGATTCCTACAAGATCTATTAAATAGCTTTGATGAACTTTTAGTTTTAATTGAATAAAAATTATACAATTTTAAATTATAATTTTACATTACAATTAACAATTTTATAACATTGAGAAAACATATGTGGAAAGATCAAAATGAAATTTAAGCATTCTATAAATGACTAAACATATATTCTTCATTATTCTATAATTATATTATTAATTATCTGTAATTCTTTGTAATGAATAACTTTACCAAATTGATTATTTAAAAACAATAAAAGATATATTTTTTACAACATTTAAAAATAAGTATTAACTAAAATAAACAAATATTTAATATGAAAAATATTGTTTTATTTCAGAAATAAATTAAACGTTTGATTATATGTAGTCGAAAAAAACTTTCTAACCAATAGTTGGATTTTGTGGATTTTCACAATTGTTTCAGAAAAAAAAAAAAATCAATTATATTTGCAATTCAATTTATTACATTTGTATTAAAAACAGAAAATATCGAAATTGTGAGTGATTTTGCTTTTAAAATATCAACATACTAAAATTAAATTTATAAAAATGTAAATTTACAAACTTGGTTCGTATGGTTTTCACGTGCATAATATTCTCGCTACTAAATTATTTATTTTTCTGTTGTGAAAATTAATCAAACGCATACGGTATTTTTCAATCTTTACAAAATAATAATGTAATATGATAATAAAAATAATGCCTACGGCTAGATGCTGATTTCTAAATCTCTAGTTTATAAGTTCACATTCTAATGTAAATCAGTCTTATCGATTAAAGGCTTTTTCTTTTGATAACGTCTTTTCCTTCCTTGTTTTCATTTTATTTTAATAAATACATTCTATAACCGTGGATCATTATGGATAATTATTACGTTATGGAGATGTGTAAAAGAAATAAATGAAATTTTCATTAGCCCTCTGAAATGCGGTTGAGAGAAGGGAGCAGAACACCATCGAGTAGTGGGAGACGTCATGTGCGTTGGTCGAACGATATACGTTTACATCGACAAAGTGACTATACACCCGCGAGCGAAATGATCTGCGCCGTCGATCTACGCCGTGATCGGCGCATAAGGGCAAATTGAATGACGGTGTGCAGCAACCGCGAGGATTCCTGCTCGCGCCCAGGTAGCCGATCTCCTCGCCTCAGGGTAGCCGGGAAAAGAAGGGAGACGCTGGTACGGGAGTAAGCCCTAGGAGGGAATTACGATCGATTACTTTTATTGATCGACAATTACTTGCACAAAGTTCGTTTACAAGCGAATCGTACTACATTCCTCTACGCAACTATTTTATGAATACGCGATCTGCCTACCTCATGCGCTCATCACTAAGAAAACTTATTACGTAAAGATACACTCATTACATGCTCTTATTTGCAATATGGTTATTTTCTAATAATTGACAATACTTAAAAGCCTTTTTCCTTTTGTTGCAATGTACATTTTTCAAAATGCATAAGTACTGAATCTGGCGTAGTATTAGCTTATACGTATCAATAGATATTTTATACGATACTTAATCCCTTCCAATTACACGGAATATCTTTATGATTCTCTTTTCTTTTTCCAAAAATAGTTTAGGAACGTGCATTTATTTCATTTATACTCAGAAGCATAATAAGCAACACTTTTTATAAGTTTTTACAAAAATATTTGATAAAACAGAAAATACTAAGCCAAATTAACAAGAAAACAGATTTGCATATTGCATAAATTTATAAAATATAATATAATATCATTATATATAATAATATTGTGTATAATAAATGAAAAAAATTATTAAATACATTTAAGAATTATTAGCGTACGATATTCAATAAGATTAATTATCGATACTAACTTTAATAAGCCATTAAATTCACATTAAAATAATTTACTTTTCATATACAAACTTTGAAATATAAAGCATCTTTAGCGTTAATATATATGACATGAAAAATACAGATTAGCAAACGTTTTAAATTTTTTGCCACCTAATTGCAAATATACCCAAAATACAAAATTAATTACGTAATTGAAAAATGGCTGTATTAAATTGGAATTTAAATTTTATACTTTGATTTATCCTATTACATACTTGGCTATTGTTGACATTTCATATAATATGCAACAACGAGCCACCCAATCAATGACTGCGATTGCGCAATTGTGCTTTTATTAAATTTTGCTTTACCTATGGATGATTGTGTCTTTGATAAGAGTATACATTTTTCTTGTATATTATTAGTTTATCATTACATATTATGCAAACTCGTCTAAAGATACTTTGAAAAAGATGTAAAAGTTAAAGCCTTGGCGACGAGGCGATTTTCACTACACACTTATACGTCTGCTTCATATGCGCGCGCGCGCGCGCGCGCGGGCATTTACGCATGCACTCGTCCGTGTCAATATTCCATTCACGGACATTTGGGTTCCGGTTCCTATTCAATAGAACATATCCTTCGTTGTCGCTTTTCTTCTCTCATATCTTTTGCATTTTCTCAGTTTACAATTTATCCTTGTCTGCTGCCTTTGTCATTCGTATTGTTTTATTTTTACCCCCTGTTTTGATCGTTCTTTTCTACGAAACTTGGAAATTTAATTTACTTGATTTGTTTTCTCCGGCATAATTTAAGATATTTAAGATACATTTAAGTCATATTCAAAATGCTCGTTTATTATATTTTACTTTTCATTATATCTATTATATCTTCATTGATCTGATATTTATTTACATGTAAAATGATTGATTTAAACTAGACAATTTATAAATCAATCAATCTAATCGCTCAAAGCTCTTCTTTTTTAAATCAATGCTACAGTTTAAAACGAAAGTAATTTAATAATGAAAAAAAAGAAAAAAGAAAAATAATAATAATGATAAAACGTATATATTTTAAAAAACAATATAATTTTTGGTTTAAATTCATTTTTATCGTCGAATTATCTTCGAATATAATAATAATAAAAAAAAAAAAAGGTCTCGTTATTTCCATTAAATAAGTATAATGAAAAACATAGAGCAGTTACTTCTCGTTATATATTACTCGTTATTATTTGTAAAAGCATTCATTATGTTTTAATACAACATTTTATAAACTGTAAGATAAATATTTTTAAGAACAAGATTAAACTATATATTCCAATTTTATGCATTTGTTTTATTGAAATATGGTAATTATAACTAAAAATTACTTTAATAAAAAATTATATTTTACTTATCTCGTAAGTTATAATAAAGTCTTAGTAATGGTTTCAGCTTATAAAGATTTTTTTTATGAATTCAGTAAATTGAATAACAGAATTGAGCAGTCAATCGAAATGTAAATCCTTAAAACTAGAGATGATTTTGAAAATTTTAAAATGAATCGAAACTTTTATACTTTGATGTGCAATTTTATTTAAAATGATTATGTCTCGTAACATCGATGCCATTATAATATTTAGAAAATTTTTTTCATAAAACTTTTATTTGAAATATGAATAACGTGATATCTTTTCAATAATGTAATTTTCATATTCAAATTCTTTTCTATCAATTCTGTGACACGCTTTGTATGACCACAAGACGAGCTTTTCGCAAACGTAGCTGTGGCTTACTAACATAATCATCGAGCCTTATGCAATTTTACAATTCGCTTCAATCCAAGCAAAATAATTTGCAATCTACTTCCTCCGCTGAAGTTTCTATGAAGGGATTTGCTATGAACTATTCTTCTTCTATGGTCATTTCTTTTTTTTAACTCTTTGACATATTGATACAGAAATTAAAAGGCAAACGAAAAAAGGAAAAATAATTTATTTGATTTAGTTTATCAACAATTCTGCTTAATATACTTTATTTGCATAACCAAATGAAATATGTGTAAAAAAGTTTTATTATTATATACATAAAACTATATAATCATAAATAATTCCGTAAAAGGGAATGACAATTTAATTTAAAAATTTCAGAATAATATTAAATAATATTTCTATATTATTTATCATCTGTAAGCGTGCGTGTATCGAAATTAATTTTTTCTCTCTTTACAAACACAATCATAGCTCAATTTTTAATCCCTAATATTACTAATTATTAATACGAAATTTCCAATTGTTTAATATTATATTTATTGAAATAGAATGTTTTTAATTGAAATTAGAATACAGTCGGTTTCTTATTAAAAGACACGATTATTTTAATTATATATATAAATATTTATGAAATTGAAAATATTACATGCTTCATCGGATAAAATTTGAATAAATTTCCTATTATCAAGGCCTCTCTATATTTACATATCACAACCTCATCAAAATATAAATAAAAATGAACAATTTAAACGCTGTCTCATTATTTAGAACAATATATATCTATTTTCTTTGTTTACACTTGGTATTGTGCATCGTTAGTTAAGTGATCATTATAATATTAAATATATTAAATTAACTTTTAGAAATCGTCGTATTCAAAATTTTGATCCTTGTATAAGTTTCTTGAAAAGAGATTAAAAAATGACTGGAGCTCTTAGACGATAAATGGTGTATGCTCGTGCGGCTTCCTTCAAATATGTCAGACACAAAATGTTAAAGTAAACCACATATGAGCCGTCGTATTACGAACAAGAAGAAATACGATTAGTTAGCCACGAGCCACGCGTGGGTAAAAAAAAAAAAGAAAAAAAGAAAAAAAGAAAAAAAAAGAAAAAAAGAAAAAAAAGAAAAAATGAAGAATTTATTGAGAAGAACGTACAATCGCCCCTTCGTACTACCAGTCGCAATCGCGCGTGCTTGGCCCGAATTAGGTTAGGTGAGCACCACGAATAGTACGTCCTTGCAATTGGAAGCCTCCAATTAACCGTAGAGGCGCTCCTTTCTACAAACATCTCCTCCGCCTGCACTCGGGCTCTACGATCTGTAAAAATGCCTGTTCGACGCGTCCCATTGCTTTTTTGCGTGTTTTTCGTTTAGCTCCGGTAGCCCCGCGGCGCTCAATCTATTGGTTTCTCTTTTCTGGGGTCGGCACGTCTATAGAAAGAACGAGAAAGAGTGGTGGCGAGTCGAAAGGCCATTGACCGAGAGCCGCAATCAGTCCCCCGTAATTACAAGGCTTTTGTCATTACGCACACCACTACGGCGCGACTACGTTCTCCCTCGCTCCACCCTAAGAAAGTAATTCCGCCACCTAACGGAATCTAGAGTAGAGCGTGAAACAACGAGAGTGGGACGACAATTGTAGTTCCTTTGTTTTTGCACTCGTTGCACTCAAAAGCTCTAAAATCCTGTCATAGCGAAAGGGGAGGTCCGACTTTGTGTATCAAGAGGAGCAAAATGTGGGACGAAAGTGATGATGACTCGATCTGGGACTGGGACGAGAATAATTACGATGGATACAATATTTCGACACTGTGTAAGATTTTTTAATGTTATAATCAATCGCTGTTAAGGTACTGCAGAATGTTTCATTTAAGATACTCCAATGTCCGCATTGACGTTAAGCCTAATCGAATGCTAGACGACCAAAACACTTTGTCGATTTCCAGGAATTTCCAGGAATTTCCATGATGCTCACCTGCAATATAAATAAGATATTGATGATTTTTTTCCTAGATAAATAAGATCGAATGTCGATTTTACAACTGAATTCCGTTTACATGAGTACAGAGTGGAGTTTGGCCACAAAAAAAGAAAAATGAAGAAAAAAAAACGAAAAGAAAAAAAAAAATAATGAAAAAATGCTTACGTTGCTATTTCTTAACTCATTGTTGCATAGATGATTTCGAGAATGTTCCGTGCTTGAAAGAAACAATTAGTCACGTGAGCGAACGTTATCATATTTTTTTTTCTCTTTTTTTTTTTTTCTTTTTTTTTGCATTTTTTTCGCTCATCCATTACCATTTTTAGAATTGTGGTGGGAGTTTAGCATAGACATCGGGCGCTCTTCTTAGTATTATAAGTTCAACGAAAAATAAGGAAAAGGAATGGGGCCCGAAAGTAAGTAAAACAGCCGTTAAACCGTTAAACTGCGAGGAGCTCGAAACGGGACGTTTTGAAATTATACAGAGATACAAAGCGCTCGAGAACGTATGGGGATTGCCGTGTGCTGCGAGATTCTAAAAGCCTTTGGCCTGGCAATTGCAATTGTGCCATCGGCGAGATCCAAAGCGTCGCGCAACGGCATTCGCGAGATGAACGAAGACAACACGAGAGCGCGTGCAGTGCTTTTTTGTGAACGAGGGGCAATTCCGCATCAGTGCCGCGATGGAATCCTATACGTACGAGCTCCTCTACACGCGCACTTACCACACGCGCGCTACCAGTATATTCTATGCAAGCGCGGCTAGATGGAATGATGATTGGTTGGTCGTGGTGGTGGTGGTGGTGGTGGTGGTGGTGGTGGTGGTGGTGGTGGTGGTGGTGGTGGTGGTGGTGGTGGTGGTGGTGGTGGTGGTGGTGGTGGTGGTGGTGGTGGTGGTGGTGGTGGTGGTGGTGGTGGTGGTGGTGGTGGTGGTGGTGGTGGTGGTGGTGGTGGTGGTGGTGGTGGTGGTGGTGGTGGTGGTGGTGGTGGTGGTGGTGGTGGTGGCGGTGGCGGTGGTTGGGGTGAGGGGGAGAGATGGGGAAAGGATTATCGCGGAGCTACCAACCTTTCGACTCAAACTTTCGACTATCCCCAAACGCGAAAAGAGGATCGCATTATAGGTCTCGGTGTTTCTCTCTACCCTCGTCGTTCCACCTCCATCCCCTAGCATCCGACTCAGTCCGCATATCCTATTAATCCCAAATCATGTTTCTTACCCCCTCCCCCACCCACCTACCAAGTCTACCGCCCTACCTCCACACTCCACCACCCATTCCGTGTATTTGATATTTACGCTGTGTCGATGGTGTCGCGCAGTACCCACCCCTGCCGTTGGGATTGCTAACAACAATTTTTTCAGTTAGACCGACCGACAAGCCGTGTTTCTTCGCTCGGATTTCTTCATCGTTCCCTTTACTAACGTTCGGTCAATGTCCGCAACTTCTGCCCTACGCGAATTCAACGAGCCTCGACTGCCAATGAAAATTTTGACATTTATAAACATTGCGCGTAGCGACGGAGATGCTATACTACGCGCAATAAAATATTTTGCTTTAGTTCGAGCAGCAGTCAAGGGGAGAACGCGAGAGCGAGATAATAGGTAGGAGAAAGCAAGATGTAATGTGGGTCAACGTCGACCCTTGACAAGCGTTTGTTTTCACGCCACTTTACTGGTATTTTAATGGTTTATTTCCGAATACGAGCAGTCGCTTGTAGTTAAAAAAAAAAAATTATTTGCTTGCTTTATTATTACTTGTTGTCCACGATATTTCTAGTACTCGTAGTGGCGTATTGTATTCTTTAAAACAAACGCAGCATCTTAAGATCAAAATCTTGCATGATACATACACGAGGTAATTAACGACATTAATATATGTGACGAATTATCATGTGAATTTATTCATCTAGCCTGTATAAATTTATCATCTATTAAATCCTAGATCTCTTAATAATATCTATGTTTTTTTTTTAATCGGTCAAAGCATAAAGAAAAATTTCCTTTTTAAATACGTCGAAAATTCTTATCATCAGCTCAATATTATCAGAATTTAATTAATTTTTTGTATCAAACATATCGCTAGAATTTGCAGCTTAAAAATATCCTCTCACTTACTGTCTGTTTGACTTTTTTCAATGTGTGTGCGCGCGCGCACGCGCCCACACGTGTGAATCTTTCGTATGAAGTAAATAATAATAATAATAATAATAAGGCAAAGCTCCTTTTATGAAAATATAGTTTTTCTTTTGCTAATAACCCGATAAAATAAAATATTAAAGAATGTAAAGGAAATTTAAAATTGACACTAAATTTGTTCGATACTGATAATCGTCGGCTGATGATTCGATGGCATGGAATTATTATGCTTGATTTGATATAAAATTTTTAATAGATTATTAAATGATATTGCTTACGTAACATAAGTCTAATATTCCAAAATTTATGATCGTTGGAATGAAGATAGCGAACATTTAATCTTAGAAATCTTAGACTGTCTTGCGGCGGAATAAGCAAATAGTTTCGCGGGGTCGATACGCTATAGGAAGTTAAAACCAATTATTCAGTTCGACAGCGAGACGGATGCGTAAGCTCCGCTTAATAGTCTTAAAGTAATGGGTTCACGTAACCCGGTGTCACAACTATAATGGGCATAAAAATGGAATGGAATGTCGGGTAAATTGTTGCGAAAGAGATAGTGATGGAGAGAGAGAGAGAGAGAGAGAGAGAGAGAGAGAGAGAGAGAGAGACGCGAACAGGGAGCCGGTTCCCTTAGGAACGTGCAACAGCCAAGTCGCAATCCAGTTACCAGTGAACGCGGTGGAATTAAAGAGTCTTAGGCGAGAAATGGTCGAGGATAGTGCGAAGCCTCTCACGAGTCCGTCCACGGCGACCTTAGCCGCCGTGAAGAAACGTATTTAACGCAAAAACTGGTTATACGGCGAGGCTCTTCGTCCCATCACCAAGATCCCCGGAGTCGACGCTGCGTGTCGGCCTCGCGAGGCACAGTCCACGCAGGTGGAATTACGAAACGCATATCCCTGCTATTGTGCCACGCGCGCGTCTGCGCCCCGACTCCGTCCCCTCCCACCACTCCCTACGCCAGCCTTTTTGTCCGCTGGTAGTGCGCGAGACACGTATCGATTGACTCCGGCCGGCTACTCGGTCGGTAATAGCGAGCGCGAGACGACGACCGATTGCCCCGAAAGAATAATTACGTTTGAGAACGCTCCGAGTCCGATACGAAAATTAATAACCGTCGTCACGCAATTGGTCACACTATGCGCGTGCCCGCCCTCCTTGCCCACAGCGCCCGCACGTGATTTTCACGCGATTTTCAAACTTATTCGATACTAAAAGCCGAAATATTGGTGGATTAACTATCAAAATAGAAAATATCTAGACAATGCAATCTACACTCGGCATCTCCATCTTTCATTAATTAATGGTTAATTCGTTTAACAAATTCGATGCAACGGAACAAATTTTTCAATTTAATTCCAGACTGCAGTATAAACTTTTTTTTTTTTTTTTATTTTTAAAATCATTTCTAAATAAAATTGCATCCTCAGGATTTTTATTTCTCCTTACATCGTATCCGTGAGTTATTCTACTATTTCCTTACTTAAGTAAAATTTGATTACGCTAGTCCAACGTAATTGCTAATAATTCACAACTATTATAATTATTACATCGATCTTTAGTATTACTTTCCAAACATAATATAATTACTAAGAGGGAAATTTTTCTTTTAAATATAAACGTGAAATAAATTTATTGAGTATTCACTATGTCGTTTAGTTTAATATTCGAATCAACATTTACTGTCTGTCACGAGTACGATAAATTTCTATTTATTTGTATTACTAAGTATTTTCATACGATTAATTAAATAATAATCAATACATTCTAATTTCAGTCTTTGTTTTGTAAAAATATATCGAAATTTTTAATATCAATGACAATATTTGAATTATCAAAGCCACTTTCATTATTAACATTTTCAAATTTGAAATCACTAAGAAATTTAATAAAAAATTTAACATCGATGTTCGTAAGTCTTAAAATTTTGTTTCGCTATCAATGGTATTAATTTTTCATCCTTAATTATGATTTTACGATATAATCAAACTTTTAATTTAATAAATTTTTACCACTAGCATGAAAATAATAAAAGACTCGTCGTGCAATATTAAATTCTACTTTACTCCTCTCATAAGGAATTTAACTAATACATAAAGATAACCCGGACAAACTCTTATAAATAATTATTTTAATCACATTAAAGTTATGAATATTTAATAAATATAATAATTTTAATTTAAACAATTTCATGAGAAATTCATTTGCCATATTAATTACCTGAAATTTTCCTATTATGTGTATTTAGAATGACTTATGAACTTATGAACGACATTTAAACTACATTTTCCTAATATTACTGATATATTTAAAAATATATGCAATAGTGTAATTATAAAGTTTATAATTAAATATATACAAATACAAATCAAGAACAGCTATAAATGCGTGTTGAAAACATATATTGAAATTTAATTTAAATTGAAGTGAATATAAAGCATTTTAAGAAAATATATTAAAAATTTGTGTATACAAATAATTAAATCACGTATGCGTCAACAGTCGTTTCAATAAAATATAATTTCATTAATGACTTAACACCACCTTAGTTTATTGAGGAAACTTTTAATCGCGAAAACACGTATTATTCGTATTCGTAATTTCCTACGAATCTGATGATGTAAGAATTTTAATCTTGGAAACTTCAATAATTAATATAATTCGATGATCATTTTTGCATTTTATATTCTATATAGCTAATATCGCTAAAACGATTTTAAATTTTCTTTTTGCTCAAATACAAAATATTAACAATTAATATTTATAACCGATGTTTAAATTTATTTGTTTTAAGAAAATCGCATTTACTATAAGAATTTATAAAAATAATTTCAAACTCATTTACTATATTTATCTGCGTTTTTAAATACGGTTTTTGTACAAACCATTTTTTTTGGCAACGTAAATATATTTTTATTTGAATAGATATACGAGCGACGACAGAAATTATTATTTTTTATCAATTTAAATGACTAAAATCATTAATAAAGTCTGATTATATCAATGGCATTGTAATATATTAACTAATTTAATTGATAATAATGCCAGAACTACATAGGAGATATATTTCTACCGAATGATACATAGGATTTTTTTTTTTAAGATTTGATATTTATGAATCGAACGAAATATATGCTAATGATGAAATTGATATATATATATATATATATATATATATACATTTACAATGATGACTTCATTAGGAATCAATATTGATATTGTAATTAAAATGTGAAATTCTCCAGATCGAGAAATATTTCATACATCTGGCATTTCTGTGAAAAATGAGTTATTGGTATCAATTGAATAATAGTATCAAGTTATAAAAAATTTGCTATTACTATAAATAAACATAATTTTCTTTTGGTATTACTTAAATCATATTATCGTTCATTGTAACGAGCAATTGTTACAACTTAAAGTGCAACAATAATAAAGTATAAGCTACAATGTTATATTTCAAGTACTTATTTTAACCCTTAAACTAATCTGATGCTGGAAAGTATTAGCCATAAAGATACATCGTCTCTCAGTACTATATTTTCGACTGCATTTGTATGAAATTGCCATTGCTATCATTAACCGTATTAACAGTTTTATCATGACTTTGGCATTTTGACGTACTAATAAGTATCAATTAATTAATAATCTTCATTTTATCCAATGCATCATGTACCTTCACATTCTCGAGTTAATTAGCGCATCCAATGGATTTAAATTAATCGCTAGACAATAAAGGATGTTTCCTTTTTAATTCTTTAAAGTAGTCTTGTACTGAATCCTTGCTGAAAAAATAAGAGAATTAAAGTAAATACATTAAAGTGAATTGTACGGTTAAATGGGAGTGAGACCATTTAGGTCATTGATTCGAGAAACTATATTACCGAATAAGTAATCGAGCGAAAGATCAGCCTGAATATAAAAAAAATGAGGATAAGCTCAATCTAAATCCATAGCTTACTGCTCGTAAATTACGACGATAGTAAATTGTAAATTGAATATGAGAACGCGTAAAGTGTGGCCGGTCTGTCGTCCACTCGTCATTATCCTCCTCGAATCAGCTCTTCATCCACGCGGCTCGGGAATGCGCCGTCAAAATATACATATAATAAACGGCTATAGCCAATATCACCAAGTACCCGGGGGTGTCCGCTTTCGTGGCGTCGGTATGTGCGTTGACGACTGCCTCTTTACTTCGCTGTCAAGAACGAACAATAACTTCTTGTGTTACATGGTGATGCGCTGGCCATTTACCCGGGAAAAAAACAACGCTACACGTTCCTACCTTCCTTGCTTTTACTTCTCTCTCTCTCTCTCTCTCTCTCTCTCTCTCTCTCTATTTCACTCTATATATCTGTCTATCTATCTATCCCTCACTCGATCTTACTCTTTACTCGCGCTTTTACTGCAAATATTCCTTACTACACTACGACCCTTCTCTTTAAAAATCACTTGAAAATATAAAAACACCCCGCCTCGTGTTTCTCCCTCAGAATAATCAATAAATCTTACATCGGGACTTGGAGTTATGAGCATAATAACTGAGTAAGTAGATGCATTAATTTTTATGCGTCTTTAAAAGAAGATATGATTATGAATGATAATTTTAGAGCATATTTCATCTCTGGTACACAATTCTTTAATGTTCGTTTATTCTTTTAATTAGATAATTTAATTATCAAATAGTTGGACACTAATATGCTAACTAATACTCAATGCACATTTAGAAATAAGTTTTTGAAATATAATATTATAATTAAGAAAAATATTGCAGTTTATGTATGAGTAAGTGAATAAATTAGAGATTTGAATAGCGACTATTCACTATTCAATCGATACTTTATTAGTGAGAATTCCAATATATTTATCGAAATATAAATCGAGAAAAAAATTAATTTTACCATAGGTTACGTAAAATTGCAATATACAGTAATAAAATTGCAAATATATCATATCGAATGATGTATCTAAAAAACATATAACTGTCTGAACGTACTTCTTTTCATGAAAATAATCGTATAATGTTTCAAATGAATAATAATATTATCTGTTGAAATTTATTATTATTATTCAAATAATTGTTCATTTGCCATGCATATATATATATACATACTTTATACAAGTCTTATAGACGTAATAAGAAGCTATACAAGTTTTTATAAAACGAATATTTATTTGAAAAAATGTAGATTTTGTTTATATTTACAACATAATGTAAAATAATACTTTCACAGTGTCATAACTAAAAATATTAATGTTTTAAAATGATACGAAATCGATTTAAAAGATGTCATATCAATATGAGACTACGATGTTGAAGGTGTCAAAATATGACATTAATGATAATAAAATAAAATAATTTTATTTCGATCGATTTGGCTTTATTAACTATACAGTAAAATTTACAAATATTTTACAAATCACAATCAGATAAATTAAACTTTGTTAATTGACTTAATTTTCATATAAAAGGATTTTTTTATTGAATATTTCGTAACCGTATAGATAATTATTTAATCTAAGTATGAGAATAACAGTTAACTGTTAAAGAAAAATAAAGTTTTTATAAATTAAAAATACTTTTAGGGACATAATATGGTATTAATAATGAGAGTATTTTCAATTTATTTATTTTAATACTATTATAAAATCAAAATAATCTTTGATTCGTATCTTTATAACAAAAAAATTTTAATCCATTTCTCGCTCTCTCTCTCTCTCTCTCTCTCTCTCTCTCTCTTTCTTTCTTTCTTTCTTTTTAACGTATACGTGTGTGGGTGTGGGTGGGGACGTATGTGGGTGCACGGACACTTTAACGAATAAAAAAATATAATTTACGTTCTTCGAGCGGTTTGTATTAAGAAATTAATTAAATACAAAAATTTTCGATGATTAAATATCTTACGATTAAACAATTAAAATGATTTCTTATAAAATTTATCGATAAAAAATTCTCAGGTTTGTGTATACAGTGATATTTGTTTTATATTATTTGTGTAAGCAATGCTGCATTAATTTTTATATTTTTACCATTGCCATAAAAAGTTTTGGATTACATGTAAGTCAATGCATAAAAAAAAAGATTAATTTCTATTGATTATTGAAATAAATTGGAGTTCAATTTATCCGTAATATATATCAGTTGAAAGTACTCTACTTTTTATATTATATCATTGATGTAAAAAATAAATAAATATTTATTGTAGGTGTGTTACTGTACAAATAATAAATTGAAGTGTAAAGGCCAATTTGTAAGAAATTATTTATATTTTCAAATGCAGTATAATTTAGAGTATCAACGTGTTTGAACGAATTTCTTCTTATTTTATATGAAAGGAATTTTTTCTCAAGTTGTTGCTTATACTTTTAAAGAAATTTTATCTTTTCATGACTCTTGTTTCAATGTTTATTTGCTTCTTTCTTTGTCAACGGAGCTTTCTACTCTTTCTTTTTCTCAGCCGTTCTCTTCTACTTTTTCATTAGTACGAAAAAGCTGAGGATAGCTTTTATCAATCGCTATTACATCGTTCCACTGTCACTGTAAGTTGAACTGCTCCAAGGTCTCGTGTATTCCACCTTTTTCTTTCTTTGAACACATATTTTAACTTCCAGCGCCTTGCTTTTCACTCTCTCCTCATTTAATCGATTTCATTCTTCTTTTCCTCTTTATTCTCCTATATTTCTTCTGCGCCTTTATTTCTGATTCACCTTTTTAAAGTCGTCGATTTAACGTAAATGTCAATGTTCCTCTAAACGACGAAATATTGAACTTGAATACATTATCCATTTACTTCAATGTAGAAGAAAAGTTATGAAGTTAATTATTTCATATAAGCTTTTTTTAGAATGCTTAGAAAGTTAATTTGTATTTGACTTGTGAAAGGTTATATTAAAAGCTTCATATAATAATACCAGAGTATTTTATTCTTTACTTGTACCTTTTATTAAATGATCATAAAAAGAATCGTGAATAACGAAGTTCTTCATTAATTATAGGCTGCATATCCATTCAATTATTAATATCTCAAATCTCATAACTAAAGTAATAAAATAATTTAAAAGACTTCTTTACTATCTGTGATCTGTCAAGGTATTACCGATTATAAAAAGATTAAAAATTTTACCATTACAACATCAAAGAATCGTAACTAAAACATTAATTAATAAGGTTATTACATCTCAGTTAATAAAATAATAGTATCATCGTTTTTATTTTTTTTTTAAACAGATATTACTGCAATATAAAATAATTATAAAAATTGCCTTACTATAATTCATAATTTAATTAAGCATGAGAAATATATTTCGAAAGTACAATGTTAAATGTCAAGAATAAGCATTTGATAATATTAAGGTAACGAACGTTAAAATAATACTTTTACAATATTAATGATAATAATTTGTATAGAAACCATGCAAATAATATTTTAGTCGTACAGTAAAATTAGATTGAAAGAAAAATTTGTCATCATTAAAAATAAGATGGATTAATAAATGACATATACAGAAAGTAATTTCCTGGAGACATAGATTAAGATAAATAACCCAGTTTGATGAGTCATGGAAATATTTAGAAATTTTTGGATTGAATACAATGTAACAGAAAATGAAGGGGAAACGAACGATATTTATTGAAGGTTTTAAGGGCCGGCCGTTCGCACGATATATGCGGGTCCAGCGAACATAGGAGGGATCTTTGCTAAGCAGTTCAAGTGAACATGCATAATTAACATTTTCTATTCGTGTGTAATGTAATGAGAGCAGCTTCTACTTAGCTGTAATATATGCAGTTCTCATTGTATTTATTAATTCGTTAAATATTTTTTATCCGTCGTGATAATCATTTTTAGTATTGCAAATATTTTTCATATACGCTCATATACATTAACAGCGTCGAGTCTGTGATCCTTTTATCATTTATCTTTCATCTCGTAAATCTTCGGGGTGCATCGTCAGTTAATTCACAGTCACGTCAATCAGGAGGCGCTCGATTTATTCAATGGAAGATAGAGACACGGATGATAAAGACTCTGACTAGCAGCATCTCCCGGGCATTTCCCCGTGGACGAGGCTGGAGGAGAAGCGCAGATCGAACGAGCGAGGGTGGCTCACTTCGTTCTCCGCCGTCTGCGAAACGGCGGTGGCGGTGGTTGACTGCCATAAGGGCTATGGGGCCACGTGCGATGCCCCCAGCAGCTGTCGTACCTGAACCGTCCGAGGCAAGCTTCTATTTGCATTTCAATCAATGGTATAATTTTCCTTCCTTCAATTTTACTCTGTACATTTCTTTTTCTTCCATTGCCTATTATTTTAACGAGAAGACGGCGCTACGGAAAATTCGCTTGTGCCCGTAAAACTCTCATTGCTCCTCTCGATCAACCAATGAATCTCTATCGATTCCAATTTGGTAGGCAGTACAAAGAATTTCCGAGGGATTTCCATTAAAAATTTGAAACTTATGCCTCCATGGAGAATTGGAATATTCATTTATGTAAATGATAGTTCTTAACGTTAAAGTTTTCCAGCGAAAGTTAAATGCATTTCTCATTTTTATTCTAATATTATATGAAACCTCTTTATTTAAAATTTTTTTTTCTTATTTTATACGTTAGGTTACATTATACGTAATATATATATGTACAATTTATCGGCGATAAAAAAATATATATCATAATTTAGGTGACTCCAATTTCAAATTAATCTAACTTTATAACCATTACAATAATTGATTTTTCATTTTCAATGGTCCATACTACTAACTCTTTAAATAAATAGATACTTAAATAGATCCAATATATATGTTAAATTGGTTTACTTGCACCGTTTACTCAAAAACGGCAAAACCTCTGAATTTCAATTAGATCTTCTATTTTATTTCAATAATGAAAGTTTAGTGGCTGGCTAAATTAATGTAATGAAATCTCACTGCGTCAGCCGATTTTATTTCCATTATGCGGGACGTATAATATACATAGAGCGGAGCAGAAAAAGCTAAAGAGTGCCTAACAAATTCTCTCTATGAGTTGGATTTATTGGTTCTTGAAACCATTCTAAATATCTCTCGCGTCAAAAACTGTCAGACGCATGTGCGGACGTATTCTTCGTGTACGAGCTTTCTCAAGTTGCAACTACGTATATTAAAGTCAATGATTCATAGATTGATTAGTATAATTGAATAATTATGCTTTGGTTAAGCTTTAAACATATTTTTAAAGAAACTTAAAAAAATTATAATTTAGTGATTTATTTAAAAATACACTTTCAAAATAACATTTTGTTTGTCGAATTATTAATAAAATATAGCAGAGCAGTGATTCGGACATTTTAAAAAAATTACAACAACAATATAATCGTCTACAATATGGGAATATCACTTAATGACAACTTAATTTCAAGCACAATGCCGACATTTATCGTTAAAAAATCACTGATTGAATGCTCGTTGCAATCTCGCATTTTTCTTTAAAACCATCGTGTCATGATATCGTGAGAAAATCTCCGAGTGGCTGAAACTATATTTCAATTTTTTTATCCTTTATGAGAAATACTTCTCGGTAATTACCACAATGACTGTATTATATTTATAACATCTCGGAAATCCAAGATTAAGCAGTGATAACTTTTATATTTTCATAAACTTAAAATTTTCCACATTATAACATTACCATTACTAAATTATTTAGAATTGCTTATTTTGAATTATTATTATTACCATTACTAAATTATTTAGAATTGCTTATTTTGAATTATTATACTGAATTACAGAGAATTATTATTTACGAGCTGCAGTTTTTATTCATAATCAAATATAACATAATATTTTATCAAAATGAAATGAAATCAAAGATTATTATATGTTAAGCATCGATAATAATGATGATAATAATTATTTAATAGAGTTTTGAAAAAATTCACTAAATTCAATGTTTATAGTTTGTGTCTAAATATGTGCGTTAAATAAAAATGAAAATTATTAATTTATTTAGCAAATATAAATATATATTTTTCATTAAATATACCATGTGTTTTATTTACCAGAATATGTAAATAAAAAAATAAAAAAATAGTTATATAAAATTATAAGATAACAAATAAATAATTATATTTGTTAAATATCAATGAAAGAAGGACAAAATTAGACAGTAAAATATGATTTTTGGGAAAACAGTTTACGTTTACAAATTTGACGTGTGCTAGTAAATTATATGTGATAAACTGTAATATAATCCAAACAACAGCTGTTAGATAACATTTGTTTATATCTTATATAAAAGTGACGGTAGCCTATTGTACTCAAAATACAAAAAAATTGTATTGATTTTTATATAAATTTATAATATAGCAATATATTATGTATGGTATATAAAATAATTGTTACACATACATAAATTAGGCTATACCACAAACTAAAGAAATTTATCGAAATATTTGCCCTTTCCACATACTGTGCACATTTTATTTGACTATGCATACAGTGTAAATGAAGATCGTCTCGTGTATGGAATGAGAATCAAATTAAGATATCAAAATGCAAGCTTAAGATTCGCACGATAATGAGTAAAAACGTAGTGAACGGAATTTATTACGCCCATCATCAGATCCTATTGGACGAAACCGTGACCGTAAGCTACATCTAAACATCCAGCTTGTCACGAAAATAGCCACACTATACAGCCACTGCTTCCTCTTATCTACAAGGTCATCATACACCAAACGTCATCCAGGATTTACTTCCGCGTTTAAAAATAAAGCGAATGAAGTGGCGCGTGCGCAGCCAATAGGACGAACATCAAAGCCCGTGGGGCTGGTCGCGGATGTACTAACGAAATGAATGGAAAACTCCTCATCGAGCTAGACACAAGTGGGTTATGGAATTCCTCGTCGAGGTTTCGGTGTTTATTTGCCTACCAGATGTTTGGAGAGACGGCGATAAGTTTTTTTTTTTTTTTTCTTTTCTTTTCTTTTACGACTAGTAATTTACAGCGAGATATAAATCTAAGGGAATTGCATTAGCAAAGGCGCAGGTCGGCCCGCGTTGACTTTTCGTGCCGCGGAATTTCATAAACTTTCAATAGCTCGCGATGTGAAAACAGGTTTAAGGTGGAACGGGCTCAAGCTCCGACACTTTTGTACTCCGGGGATGAGATTTTATTTTCTTACAAAAGTTCCTTGGATTTACAACGACGGCGAGGTTTGCCATTGCTTCGATGCCGCCAATTGTTCTAATTAATAACTCTTTCGAAATAGACGTGAAAATGAATCCAATAAATTATAATTAATGCAAGTGATTTTCACTACGTACTGACAATTAAAGTCAAGTTTTCGATCGTAATAGTTTTACTTTCATTTTATAATATTCGTCAGTATACTACAACCTTATACAGTCGAATAAATGGCATTTTATTAAATGGAAGAAGATTATACATTCTAATATATATATATATATATGTATATATATTAATCGTTAAATATACCAAATAAATATTACCACAGAAGGGAGGTGATTGCCGTAATTAGTAGTTTAAATACACTAGATGTATAATATCTCTTTTCTCATAAAGTATATTTTCTTATTGCAATTGATTAGATTTATAGTATATTTCACTTATTAGTGAATTATCATAATTAAATAAGATTATAGATATGTTTTAAAATAAAATATAAAAGGAATTTTAAAAAATGAAACGTAAAAGAAATGTAGAATTTAGCAATGCAGTGTAAAAATATAACATGTAAAATACAAAATCATTAAATTACATTTACATTAAATTTCACATGATAATTTAAAAATAAATCTGAAACGCAAAAATACTTAATTACTTTGAAGATATAATGATAATGGAATACACGAATAGCGCATACCACAGTCATTGATAACAAATTAAAAATACTTTACGTCTTGCGTATGTTGTATTGCGAAAAATACCAATAAAGATAGCTGTAATTAATTAATTGATAAATTTATAATATTTCACAAAGTTTTATGTTACTGTTTGTTAATAGATCTGAAATGGAATGCTGAGTAAAGGAATATTGGAAGTTTCATGAAATATCCCGTCAATTTTTATCATTTTAAAAGAGCCTCGAATTGTTTATGCTTCCCTCACTTTCGTTAAAACATTACTTTTTCTTTCAAATCAATGGTCCGAGTCCATTAAGCACGCCTGCTGCACACTCCAACAACTTCATTAGCTCTTGTATCTGCTATTATGTATAATGCCCATCGCTCTTAAATATCAAATGGCGAAAAGAGATCGCTCGTAAACAAGAGGGGCAAACCTCGATGTATTCGAGAAAATAATTCGCGAAATTAATGAAAAGAAGAACAATAGCGCGACCAAGTTCGGGAGACGATGAAAATTAGTATGAAAATTAGAATCGAAGGAATCACCATTATCAATTCTCATCATATCAACGATGTTTTTGTAATAGCGCAGACGTAGGCCTATGTTACAGAGCTACAAAGAATGCGAAACGATGCGTACTCGATTGCATCACTCAACTCGATTAACATACTTGAGTGATATTAATTAAATATCTAGATGTCGTTTAAGGCGTGAAAAAATTCCGCTACAGACGCGAAAACTCCCTGCGCTCGCACGTGCGAAAGTAATTAGCTACGAGAGTAATCGACGACGGTCGCTCGTACATTATCCCGTGAAATACGAGTCGTACATTGACTTGCCATTTTCTTCGATTTTACTCACACGAAAGAAATACTTGATATTCTTTTCTAAATCTCAACTACTTTTATGTGGGATCATTCATTTAATCAATTATATTAATTATGATCAATATGATTATAATAATTAATAGTAAATCATTGACAAATAGACAAGTAGACAAAAGAATTTCCAACATTAATCTTTACCAATCCATCACCCTTAAAACCAACCTATTTCTACCCAACTACCAGCGTAGTAGACTAGACTAGACTCGTAGTCATTCTGTTCATTTAAGATTAATTTTAATTATTTCTAGTAGAATATATTGTCATAGCTGTTAATTCACGTCATTTATATTATTTTAATTGTCTTTATTTGATTCAATTTATTTACAATCTCAATCCTAATTAAGCTTTACATATTTTGCCTCCGTAGCTTGTTGCACTATCTTATAATTTTTAGGCTATTTCGGAAAACTATGAATATATATATATATATTTAGTTGTATATATATATATATATATATATATATATATATATATATATAATCATTTTAAAAATATCTCTCTTATAAGAGATACCAATTCCCGTAGCGAAAGTTTATATCGAACCATTTAATTTGTTTAAAAAAAATATGGTATTTAATTTTCATAATATTATTTGCTATTTTCTTTTAAATTTTCTTTATAATAATTTCATTTTCTTATCAGCTTTTTTAGCCAGTAAAAAGAATGAAATATATAATTAGATTAATTTTATCGTTAATTCATCAAACTATGAAACTTCATGATTCTGACCCTGTTAATAATTATATATGCCTTTAGTCAAATAAACTATTTTATTTTTATGATACTTAACTTATTTAATTTTCTTTTACCGTTTGTCAATGTAAATGCTTTAACAAATGTATCGAGCGACTCTTTGGTGCGTTCACTTTATCCAAGTTTTACTATTAATTTACATAATCTGTAACTAATTTCAAAAAAGCTTTTATATTCCATTATAAGAAAGTATTATTCTTACTTTTATTTATCTTCCGTGTCATATTTATTTTTCCTTAATTCTTATGTTCCAAAGCAACGTGGATTTTACCTATAATCATAACACTTATTACATTCTTTATTACTGCTTCTTCTCTTATTGTATAAACTTCTTTACTTCTATGTCTTTCATTATTCTGTTTTGTTATTCGATAAATAATGCTTCTATACTTTTATTGAATTATTTATTAGAATTGTACCATATTTTCAATCTGCAATTTGCTTTTAGTTCTTTGATAAGTAAACTATAATATAGATTATTTTTTTACGCTTTATCTTGACTTACACTTTTTTATGGCTTTTATAAATAAATACGAGTAATAGAAAAATCATATTTTACAGATAAATTATAAACGAGTGTAATGAATATTATAATTATATTTTACATTTAATTAACGTAAAATATGTAATGAATACGGCTTATATGTTCCATTATTAGATATTTGAGAAGTATGATAATTTACCGCCATTCACATTCGTAATATTTTACTAAAATTATAAATTTTATATATTTGAAAAAATTATATCAAAGAATATCTTAAGAATATGCACGTAGAAAGCTTTAAGATAATATAAATAATAATAATTTTTCGACTAATATAATAAAAATCTTTATTTTAAATGAAAATAGTGCTTTTAATTCTTAACACTAAATGCTACGATTTTAGTCCTAAATAACTTATAAATAATAAATTATCAAAAAATTTTAAAAAAAATTGAAACATATCTGATGGTATAACGTGCTTTATGTTGTAAATTACATTATTTATGTTGTGCTTTCAATTTGGAAATTTTTTTCTCGGATAAATATAATCTAAATTCTATAGATAACAAACTATGTTTTTAATAAATAACACGATTTTGTTTGAACAATATTTCGAATATTGTATTTAGATAGTGTGTTTGCATATTGTAAATAGCATTTTACATAAATCAATGAATACTGAATATTCACGTATCCTCGATTACTTTCATTGAAAACGTTATATATAAATCTTTTTCCATTAGAAATAGTTTTCAGTTCTATATTCTCATAATAAAATAATTTTAGTACAATGATAATTGTTAATGATAATATAAAGTTATTATGATTACCTATCCCGAGCTTCTTTTAAAGCTGGGTATTGATTTTTTTTTCACTTCATACTTATTATTTTTGATTTACAATATATTTCTATTAATCATGTTATCTTTTGTGAATTATAATTTAATTTTTCATATTACATTTTGTATTTATAACACAATCGCGGAATGTATGACCTTTTATATATAATTGAAAATGCTTTCATTCCATTTATTATTTTCTATAACAGATTAGTCATTTTCGTAGAAAAATATTGTGAAAACAAAACAAAATCCAATTAATTTATTCCTCTAATAAAATGGCTCTTACATGAGTTGAAAAGTTTGTGTATTAATTTATTATATCAAAATAAGTTAAATAAAAGACATTAACTTGGTCATTATTTTTTAAAAGTAAAACACATATTGTGTTAAGCTCGATCAACATTAACGATATAGTGAGCATAATAAGCTAATACAATAAAACTACTAAATGAAGATAAATGAATTTAAAAATTTGTCGATAGAATTTAAAGATTGATTATTCTAAGAATTTTAAGGCTTTGTAACTCGATTATTTTACTTTATTACTATAAATAAATAATGGGTCTAAGTGTCCATCTATTTTGAGATGATAATGAACACAAATCTTAAAACAAGCCCTCGGAGCTCCTGCATGCGTCACATAAAATCTTATAAGCTACAAACGAGTACGTTTATACGTGTTGGTGATTTACTTCTTCGGTCCTCTTTTTTTTCTTGTAACTGTGTTGATTCTTTCGAGGCGGTGAATATTTAGAAAAAAGGTCAAACTTACTTCGTGACAATCTTACGACGTATCGTTCTAAAATTTTTGCAATAAATCTCATAATCGTTAAATTTAAAAAAAGTATCGGACATTGAAGGCATTTAAAATAAAAAAGAATACGTCAGTTATCGCTAAACAATAATTTATGAAGAATAGAAATATATCGCATTATACGTCTATTGAAGTATATATTGATTGCGAAAACTAAAAAGGAATTCTTAATAATGTACAATCTCGTATAAATTGTATATGTGTAATTATTAATAATTTATATATTGTGCATATATTTCTGAAAATAGGTTTTATAAAAGCATTACAAAATCTTTAGATTATTTGCAATTAAATGTATATTTAAATTAAAGAATTTTATAAACGAAGCCACAGTATTTGTAAAGAAATTTTTTTATAATATGTCGAAAAAACTTTTAAAAATGATTCTATTCTTTATTAATATTTTAATAAAAAATATAAAAATAATGTTGATTGTAAAAAATTAATGTCCGACATTGCTGATTGAAGATTTATAGTACATTTTATATACAAGATAGCGTATGATAAAAAATGTGAAGATGAATTTTTTAATTTTTCCATCAAATTAACAATATACTGTAAAGAACTTGATGCAATAATAAAAATACATTTAATAAAATTAAAGTACCATTACAAAATATGAATTATTTTTATCATTAAACGATGCTCCGATTTTTTCCACAGTAGATGCTCAATTATAAATCAATATAAAATCTCGTATATGCATATATATATATATTTGTTTTAAAATTGTATTTTTTTTTATATGCGTGAATGAAAACAATTTAGATTGATATAGATGCACGCATGTAGTGTGTGTAACTATGTGCGCGCGCGGGCGCCACGTGCATTTTTCTTCTTTTTTGAAGTATAAATCGATGAATACCGAGAAATCACTATTAAATTCTTAAATAAATTGCCATATAATAATTAATAACTAATAAAATTATAAGAAATAATAAATAATAAGTTAATAAAAAATATGTATGTAATAATAGCTAATAAAATTTTCAATAAAATGTAGAATATAATTTTCAGAAGATTATTTTTAATAAATAAAATAATTCTGCAAAAAAATACAACTTCATGAAAATTTCATTTTATGAATTTATATTTTTAATTCAATATTTTTAACATACTAAAAATGTTTTATTAATATATCTATGGCTGCAATAAAATTTTCCAATGAGTTTCTGGTCAGTTCTGATATATAAAATGTTTCTAAGTTGCCTCAAGATATATAGTTTGAGATATGGCTTTTAAATTAAATAAAGTTAGTTAGTTAGAAATATACAAATAACTATTTTCACAAAGCTATTGAGAATAATGGCATAGAGGGTAGGTATAGAGCTTAATTTAATAATTTTAAATTATTGAGAAATTCAGCGTAAATGTAACGTTAATATAATCGAGTCACTGAAATACAATATTTTAAATTTGAAATAAGTTTACTCTTTGAGTATTTAAGAATGAACTATTCTAAGAAAGTGTAAGAACTACATAAAAACAAAAATTCAAAAGCAATCACGTGGGATACTTATATATCCTGTAGAGCGAATGCATTTCGAGAAGCCGTAGGTCGAGAAAATACCTATAATCATAATGTAGTAGCATTTGAGTAAACGAGATGTTCATAGAAATAGAGACGGAAATAACTAAATACTCTTTTGTAGTTGATTAAATAGACAGTATCACAGTGTTTAATAATAAAAGAATAATAATGTAACACAAATTTACATTACTAAGCATAAAGCAAAAGGCGAATGAAACACATACCGATAGACAATCACATGTAATATAAACAAATATAGAAAATATAGTTTTTATTACAATTATTTATTTAGTGTAATTACTCAGACAATGTTTAAATTGTAACAGACATTGTAATGAACTTTCAATTTCATTTTCGAAATCAAATTAAACAATTAAGTGCAGCAAATATATATGTAGACATTATTAATTATATACGAAATTGAAATATTTTATTAAATAATTTGAAATCGTTACGTTTAATAACATATGGTTTATTGATTAGCGACCTAATTATCTAATGGATATCGTTAAATATAAATGAACTTTGGACAATTTGTAAGTTTTATATTTATGTAGAAATATTTGTATTCGAGTCTTGTATTCGAGTGTAATACAAAAAATTATTACGTATAATTTCTTTTAGTTTTAAAAAATTATGCACTTGGTAAAACATTCGGAAAATGTATCAGTTGCGAAACTATTTGAATGACGTAATAGTATAGTTTTCATATAAGACTTAGTACAGATGCAGTATATATAATTATTTCGAATAATATATGAAATGAAATGATTTAAAAATATGTATAGATATCCCAATGGCCACTTTAAGTAGAGAAAATTAATTTTAACACGAGTGTTGGGTTCAAATATTATAAATAAATTTCATAAATATCGATATTCTTATACTCGTTAACGCGACGGCATGCAGATTTTCACTGAATATAAGAACTGAGTGATGACGTGTATTGTAAGCTATATAATGCCAAAAGTACTTGTCAAATTGATTTAGTAATTATCCGAGGTGACAACAGCGCTCAAAGTACTCCGATATTTCCGGTAGTTAAAAATCTCATCGTGCAATGCGCAATCAATAAATGCCATTAACAAAAACTGGACGTTTGGTCGTTGCAATGTAGGGGCGCGATAACGAACCGGCGGGAAAAACTTTACGTCATCGAGAGGTTTGGAGTTTTAGCCCTCGGGTTATTAATCCAGCAGAGACCCCCGGATTAATTGGCCAGGCGACATTGATTGGTCGATTGAATAGGCCGAGGTATCCCACAGCCGGTGGAGCTTCGCGCTTCGGAGGTCCTCTCGCGAGTGTCGGGTGTGAATGTCAAAGCCTTAGGCAGCGTCTGAATCATCCGGTTGGCCGGCGTTTTCCAGTCGCCTCGGGTCATTCAGTGGAGCATAAATGCCGTGCGGGTGGGCCTGGACAATAAGGCGATCATGGCGCGTTCGCGGCTTTGTGCGCGACTTAACTCGATCAACTCGCTCGTCGCGCGCTGCGAATATCCACGGGCATCCTGCGGTGGCGCATGCGCCCTTCGCTGCAAGATCGGTCCCTGCGCACCAACGACTGCCGACATCAATCACCTTTTCAAAAGGTCTCGTTTGCCGCTCAATCTCGTCAAGGAAATTCCCCGAGCTCGACTCCTCCGCCTCATTTCTCTCTCTCTCACTCTCTTTCTGTCGCCATCGCGCGCGCGCGCGCGCGTCAGCGCTCGCACACATAGGTCATCTGCCCATCCGCGACCGATGCTTTTATTTCTCAATTTCAGCTCTTCAAATGTAGGTTTTTGTTGCTCATAAGCGATTTTAATACACATGTCCGTGATATTAACGTTTGTTGTTGTTTCAAACACCAACTTGCTTAACAGTTACGTTCATTGTTACCGTACCCTTTGAACACTGTGCGCTTAGAACTTATGCCGTTTTCATTTTTTACAAACTATCACTTCATCATTCATTGAAATGCTTTTAAAATAATCTATAATAAAGAAATACACCACTACTATTTCTACGTTAATCATAGGTATTAATGGTTATTCATAATTATGTACGAAATATATACGTAATACAATAATACAATGTAGGTGCCAATTCAATAACAACAATAATTGGATTATTCAGATTCTTTAGCTTTCAATAATATTATAATTTTACATATTTACAATAATTATCAGATAGAGAAAATTATGACAAAATAGAAGTTGAAATATGGGTAGTATAAAATTTTGAATACACTTGAATAAAATATAAATGAGTACCTGCATTTTTCAGATAAGAGTGGAATCTCCGGCAGGTTAATAGACAAATTTTAAATACAAGAAATAATGTAAATTATTCAAGAGCTAAAATAATATTTCAGTTTAGAAATTCAATAATTGAGTTCGGTGTACGCGACGTAGGTGTGGGTGTCCAATATCGCGTTGCGATTACGATATAAATGACGGCTCGAATACATCGATAATTCGGCATCGATCTCCGTCTGAATTTTCATTCGAATGACGGTACCTGCCTTTTTCTCCGACTCGTCCTCCATTCAATGCAATTCAAATAAATAATAAGTACCCGTGCACCAGAGGGGCTCATATAATCGTAAAACTATCCATTAAAACATAGAAAAATAATAACTTTATTTTTGCCAGCTGTGCATTGATTATAACGAAAATATAAAGAAAAAAAAAATCGCACGTCCGTGCGATATATGAGTAACATAAATGGAAGTGGAAATAAATTTGAACGAAAATCGCTTACAATAATAATCAGGCTTAACTTCATAATTTACGCAACCTATAAGCACTTGGAACATTCATAACTCTAGTTGTTCGTTCTACAGGACTAACAAATATATACATTTTTTTTTCTCCATATACGTGAAACTTCGGAGAAGGAAATATCCCCGGATTGTATTTGCAGACGCGGGCAAGCAAGACTATAGAATAAAATCCCTCAGGTAAGCCCCAAGCGAATGAACAAAAGGGAAAGTCTTTTCCCTTTCTATGCTGATTTCGTGTAAATCCGTAAAGCAGCTGCCACGTAATTATTTACCATGTTACTTTATATTTCTTATGCTCGGACGATCTTTGCTCAAGGATTAGCCATCAAAATAAACGAATATTTCTGCTCTTTTGTATTTTCCTGCATGCCGTGTGTGATTTGCAAGTACTCTGAGCGAGACGCCAACATATTAATAAAGTAACTTAACTAGAACAGCTTTGATCTTCGAAAATTGTATAATATTATTGAAGATTAGTAATAAGAAGAAATATAAATAATTGCCGCCAACGATGACGATAAACTCCATAACTGTTATAATTGTTTTGTTCTTCTAATCTTTCTTATATATGTTAAAGATGTTTTTAACTTTCCCATCATATGTTTTTAAAAAAGTTGCTAGAACGCCGCTAAAATAATATTTTGTGAATTCGCGTTGAATCAAACTTTATTTTATTATTATTATTATTTAAATATATAATATAAAGTATATGAAGATGTATATTTATTTCAAATTCTTTTAAAAATTTTTAATACATGACCATAATTCTCAAGAAATTCTTTAATCGTAGCCTCGAAAGATGAAATTAATCCGAATTTTAGATTTCAATTGCTTTAGCAAAAATATCACATCCTACTTGATGATTTAGAGATATTTATTTATTCGGTAGTTAATATTTGTTTTCTATAGTGTATTATCATAATGTTTCAAACATTACGATTATTAGATAGAGTAGATTAAGTTATGATTATTTACTATTAACATTATGATAGTAAACAATTTTAAAGTTATATAAGAATTTACACTTCACCCCAAGCATTAGTATAAATTGTAAGTATGTTGGTATTAGTGCAATATATATATATATACTTTCATAAAATCAAATAGTACTATTTCTTAATCCTTTAAAACGTAATAATCCCCTACGTGGAAATGTTTATGTTATAAATATTAAAAATTATATTTATAACTCCATTACTCTCTTAAATTTGTATAACACATTTTGAAAATAATAAATTGCGAACTTGTATTAAATAACAAAATAATTGATGGCAGCAGGCATAATTATCCACTGTAATTTGAAGAAGGAAAAAAGGTAGAGTGCGTGTACTTTCGAAACAATTTTAAAAGTGAAAAGAGTTGCGAAGGAAAGGTAAACAATTTTATTATTTAATGCGCGACTAGTGAAGAAAAGTTTGGCCGTCCCGTGGAATTTCATCCTATCCGCAGTGCAGCATACGCATTCCAGAGCCTAGAATGGGATATTTTCATAGCTGGCTTATGGGTTTCGGTCTCGACTAGTTGGTTAAGGAGCCTAAAATAGTCCTCCCTCCTTCTCCTAGCCCACCGCCACCGCCACCGCCACCGCCACCGCCTCCTCCGTCCCGACCACCACCTCCTGCCCCTCCCGCCGCCCCGTCCACCGTGTGCACGCGCGCGGCCGAAACGAAGGTTAAGGCAACGATCGTTTATTATGCGACGATGCGGCGAGGAGTTTGAGCGGTGATGATAAACAGGCCACTGTCAATGTTGAACGCTTTGGATCAAGAATGTGGCTATTGTTTTGCACTTTGCTCGTTGCACGCGGTGAATTCTCTTCGTGGAACTTGTGTTTAGCCGAGCAGGGATATAATGGTTGGTCGTTCCGAAAACGGACTTATTTATCCTTTCAATAAAATACACATATTTCATCTTGCGACAAAAATCATACACACTCCTATGCTTTAAGCACTTCGCACACAAGTAGATAGATTGACAAATTATTAGTAACTGTATCTAGTCGAATTGTTCTACTGAAAAGATGAAGTATTTCTACAAATTGTGACAATAAAAGTCGTAAACTATTCTTCCATTGACTGTAACAGCATAAAATTTAATATCTAATTGTTTTAGTTCAGAAAGAACATTAAAATAGCATATAATTATAATAGCTGGAGTATGTAGCTGTGCTATTGTTATTGATATTGTCATTACTATTATTATTGTATATTAGTTACATAATTATATTACGTTTATTTTAATGTAGCATATAATTAATTTCGCTATGTAGCGCACATTAACATGTAATATCCGCATGTCTATCCATGTGTGTGTGTCGTCTATTATCATTAAAATATATATATATATACTGCGAAATTACGTTTTAGTACAGTTCAACGGGTTTATTTATACAGGTTTTTTTTTTTTTTAATTTCAATAGCACTCCTTATATTATAAATAAACATTATCGTCTTGATTTTTTTAAAGATTAACTCGATCGCTTGAAAATCATACATTTTTTTAAAATTTTTTAATCTGAATTGTGTAAGATAAATTTTCTTTTCACATTATTAATGGATAATATAATACTATATAATTATAGCTGGCCTTGACTTTGAAATAAATATCCGTAAAACTTATTGCATTTACAGGCTAATGTACTTTTTAAAACGAATTTTAATTATAGTTATATCCGAATGATCAGTTCGATATTAATTCTTCATTAATAGATAAATCCATATAAAGTGGCACACTCAAGAGTAATAAAGTCTTTGATATATTTGATTGTTAATTTTATCACACAGTAAAATAATTTATAATTTAAAGACACCATTTATTAATTTATGCTTTCAATAAAGAAGGTTAATTTGAAAAACAAGTTTTCCATTTGTATGAACGAATAAGTACTTTTGAATGAATGAAATACATATTTGTATCGATATAGTAAGACCGGGGGAAATTTTTTTTTTTTTTTTTTTTTTTTTTTAAGTTTATCATTCATTATATAGACTCCAACACGCCATCAATCTCTTATAAATGCTTGCTTTTTTGATAAACCTGTCGCTTTAAATGAGATGGAAACATTACCCTTGTGACTTATTCACAAAAGCCCTTAGCAGTTACAAGAGCTGGTTTATATCAGGATATCTTAAAATAGATTTAAGATCACTTACTTGTAAAATACTTCAATATTAAGATGTACAAATTATGCTAAAATTACCTTTTAATATAAATTATTAAAAATGATTCGTAAAAAAATAGATGATCGGATAATTCTGAAAATATTACTGTTTTTAAAATAGTATAAAATAAATAATAATCTAAATTGCATTGATGTTATATTATTGGGTATGCAATTCAACGTTTATAATTCAATAAATAATGCAACAAATAAGTAAATTCTAATATTGATTTTGTATATTAAATAACATTATAAAGCTGTGGAAAACTTTTATAGAGCTTTGATAATTAATAATTTCAAACATAAACTTCAATTTATGAGATGAAAAAAACTTTGATTCGTATTGATATTATGTAAATGCATAGGAAAAAATTTTCATCATTATCATTAGAATTACCATTCTATTAGAATGAAACACCAATATCTATTTACGAATATGTATTTCATTAGAAATTAGGAAATAGGATCCTTACTATTTTTCTAAGACGTGGCCATTAAACAATCGACTTATATATACTTGTTAAATATATTTTATTAAAGTAATTATATATATTATAGAACAGTCGATGCACTGTTCTAACGATATATGGACATTTTATTTATGAACTAAATAAAACGAGAAAATAAATGGATAGTATTTTTTCTCTCTCTTCTCTTTCTTCTAAGAATCGTTTTTACTTTAAGCATCAACGCGGTATTTTTATTAAAAAACGTTGCTGAACTTAAAATCCTTTTAAAAAACGTTTAATATATTTTTAGTAGAAATAATTTTAGATATGAATAAGTTATTAAAATCATGGAAATAAAAGTGTTTGTCCGTACTTTTCAATCATAATCTTCATAACTGTAGAAATTAATATATTTCTTTATAATTATAGAAGATCTAGTATGTATAGTGTCTTTAGTGACTATAGTGATACTTAAGCCGCTATAAGCTTCTTTATACGAAGATAATGGAGAGATTTGCTTTCATTAGTCGCTACATAAACCAATGAAGCCATAAACATATGTGCCATTTGAAATGAAATATTACAAAGAATTCACGACTTCTTGAATCATAATAATCTACAAGATTTTTGATAATACCAGACATTAAGTATCCAATAATTTATCGTGATCGGTAATCTATCTAATAATCTATCGCAACAACGTTCCTCATGCTATAATAATAATTTTTTAAATCAAGTGTACACATAAATTTTTAATGAGATTTTATATTATGATGATAGAGGGTACAAAGTGACACTTGTAATGATTTGGCTACTTAAAAGATCTTTCTATTCTTTAATTATTCATTTAATTTACCTCGCGTGTTAAATCGTTTTAAATAATCTTAGCTCCGAGATGAAAGATCCGAGTGCTCTTCGATTTATTTAAAAGAAATTAAAGCACATCTTATTTCACTGAAATTGCAATCCTCCAGTCGGTAAGCATCGACTCTTCTACGATTGCTTAAGTGAAGCGAGGCGTTTACCGCCGATTGCCGGATCCAAGCGACAATTCACAAAACAAAGGACCGTGCGCATTTTCTGGGATAGGAGTTCGGTCGAAATGTCGCGATCATTCAACTCGGAAAACAGATGGAAGGAGACGGTAATAAGTCTCCTCCCGCGGATAATCGAACGATGTGTTCAGAAGAGATGAGGGCGTCATGGTCTGGTGCACTCGGGCGTCCGTCCGTCGCCCTTTTTTATCCCTTTCTCCTTGTACGCCTCGCTATTCCGTTGCTCCCGAAACTTCCCGCATCTTGGTTGCCTGCTCGGGAAGCGGCCTTGGGTGTCTGGTTGAAAAGAAAGAGCGCTTGCGAGTGGAGAAATTATGAATTCTCTGGTAATCCTCGATTTTACCATTGTCATTATAGAAGAGGAGTCGCGCGTCTTCATGTTGCCGCTGCTGCGAGAATAAATGTACGTTTGCCTCTAGACGAGTAAATGCTATTTATGGTAATAGACAAATCATGATTTTTAATTTAAAGTTACGTTACGATATATATTTCACTATTTCATCGGCCATATGTAAATTAATTTTGCGAACGAAATTGTTCTTAAAATATAGAATTGCTGTGAATTTAGTCTCAGCAACAATCGTTTGTAACTACCCTCAAATTTATTTAATTGTAAACGTGGGCTGTTAAATAATCCCTGAAACTTGTCAAAATCGTTGATAATAGCTTGGGCTTTTTTAACTTCGCAGGCTCTTTATTCAAATAAATATTGCACGTTTTTCGCGGTTATCTTAAGATATTACAATGAACGGCCTCGAATGAGTGTCAAAAAATCTTTTCCACCAAGGTATAGTACAATTTAATTATCAATTTAAATTTTTATTGTTAAACGTCATTCGAAGTTTTTTTTATAAATAAGAAATACAACATTTATTCTAAAAGCCTTATACTTTAGAATTCCAAATAGCATTTGCAATAAATAAAAGCACCGAGTTTTTTAATATTATACAAATATCGATTATTTTTGTTTGTTTACATTTACCGCTTTAGTTCAGTTAATTGCAACAGCTCTGCCAATATGTACATTCTGACATTGACTTCTCAATATAATATACTAATTTATTTTAAATTAATAATAATAAAGTTGACTATTTCTTCGGAGGTCTAATATGATAATACTATTTTTTTTTTTAATTTGCAAAGAGAAGCAATACTATTAACATTATATTTATGAGTGAAGTAGCCACTTAAATGGATTAAAGTAAAAATATTGCTACTCTACTAATTTGGGGAGAAATGTTTACCTTTAAAATATAGCTACTTACTTTATGGAATTCAGAAATCATCATTATTCAGAAAGAATATTATTAAATAATATTTTCATAATACAAATTACTTCTTCAAATAATTAATATAACATTATTAGATATATTATTACTTCTTAATGTCACCGGCTTGAAAGTATAATAGATTTCTTCTTCTAATATTTCATTACAAATTAAATTATTAAGTATTAATTATCTAAAAAGTAGCAATGATTTGAGTTGTAAATGAACAATTAAAAATGTTTGCACTTACGTTATTATTTATGGATATAACTGTTTTACAATTACAGACGATAGTTTAATACTCTAATTGAAATGGGCCAATTAATACAAAATATATCAATAAAATAAAGCAAGATAATAAAAAAATATATATATATCACCCATGTTTATTGTTTTTTTTCCAAAATGAAGTTTCGAGATACAATTTAAATCTTAACATATCAGAATGATCTTGTCATGAAATTTAATATATCAAATATAATAGAAAATATACTTGGTGATAAGTCAGTGGACTTTTAATTAAAATATTTTAATTTAAGTTATTATTGAATTAAATTGATTCATGTCATGGACAGATATAAATGCGTACGAAATGGTTTTCTTTGTTCACTATTTTTTATGCATTGTTATGATCAATATTGGCATACGCGAACATTTATTTTTGCGTTAGTATAAGTTGCATAATGCTTGATATATTCTTCAAAATGTTAATATTCGTTTGGTTGAAAGAATAAATTTGGCAACCTGTCGTAAAAAAATCCGTAACGTGACATTGTAATGGTTTGAAGTGCGCACACCTAAAGTCCCATAAACACGACATCGCCCTTGTTCACGCGACCAAGCGACTGCGCTAGATTTACATTTCGTACAAGCCGACAGGAGATGTAAATCTTGATTTAATTATTCTCGTATAGGAGAGGCAAGAAAAAAGTGTCGCCGATGCGTGCAATTGGCATGAAAATAAAAAAGTACACGAGGGAGAAACGCGTGCGCTCGCAAAAAGCATAGGTGTGCACTTTGAGAATGACACGTTTCGCGCACGCACTTTGCTCGGTAGCGCGATTTTATCGACGCACGACAAAGTTTCTTCCCGCTGCGTGACACACAACCAAGGGAGTAGTAGTTGCAGTACATTATCACCCCCCCTCCCCCTCCCCCACCCCCCTATCCCAATCCCGTGCCAGCCATGCCTTCGTCGCCCTTTCATAGCTCTTCTTTATTTGACGGGAGCCGAAAGACAATTTCTCGGGAATGATATGACGTTGTAACAGACTACTTGGCTTGGCCTTCGTGACCTTGGCATTGTTAATATATTGTGCGAGCTTTTTTAGGCACCCAACGCACGTGCGGTTGGCCAGAGGGAAACAGAGAGAGAGAGAGAGAGAGAGAGAGAGAGAGAGAGGATGAGAAAGCAGGCTACGCGAGATGTTTTTAATTTATTGAATGAAGACTCACGAGAGCTTCTGTTATATAGAAACACAGGGATATAGTTATACCTATAGGTTTCAATATACTTAATAGAAGATTTCTGAGGGTGATGGAAGTTACGATATGAATCGTATATTTCATGAGTTCGATCATTATTTTTCTGCTACTTATGTTTGAAATCGAAAATGAGTTTTTTTTTCGATTCAATTCATGCTATGAACACATTTGTTGTTTTTCTTTATTTGTTTGTTTGTTTGTTTGTTTGTTTGTTTATTTTGCTTTAGGAGTTTTATATTGCAATGATTTCCAGCACGAATTCTACATCCAATAGGATGATAATCGTATAATGAACAATGTATATTCACATTAGGATAAAAAAATAGTTTGGGAATTTATATTTATCATGTAATTTTATGATATTTGACTAGACAAGCTCTAATGGAATTTTCTAGCTCAATCTAGAATAATAGTAGTTCAAAGTTATAAATTATTTGTTCCCAAAGTGAAACAATCCACTGAATTAATCAGATTATTAATGCTTTTATACAATGTATATTTATTTTACTTTAATTTCTTTCTGCGTAGTTATGGCCGTTGATAAGAGTATAAGTTCTAATAGCTGACCCATGTCGTTAAGATAAACTCTAATACACTATCGGTCTATCAGAATTCTCTTCCTGTCATAACAAGATACTTACCAATTCTTCTTTTTTTCTCGACATTTTTATGTAAAGTCGATGAGTGGATTTTTTAATAAACAGCTGAAAAATATGTTACACCTATGTGTTTTATTTCTCACTGTTTATTTATAGTGCCAAGTTTCATTATAATAGTAATACATAACGGAAAATTTATTACTTGCTATAGCTTTGTTTAAAATATTCTGATTGAGTTTTGCCAGTGAGCATTTTTGAAAATACTTTTAATCACTTTTTTATATCAATGTTTATCGATACGGTATGTTATATTGATTTATTTGTATTTTATAATTAAACAAATTTAAATTTAATTAAAGATATTTTTAAAAAGGAATTCATTGAAATAATCTAGCGTTGTTGTATACTTCTTTTGCAGTTAACTTGGTTTTGAAGTTGCTTTCTTCGGTAATCAGTGAAAAATTTGTTAAAACCTGTAGATAGAAGCGAGTCTGAAAATTGAAGAAACCCATGTAAATATAGCTGAAGTTATTATGTTAAACGCATGTTGTTCTTTTATTTAAATATAATAATATATTGAGTTACTACAAGTAAATGAAAAATGTATAAGGTTTCTTTGAAAAGAAAATTTTGATTACTCAATTATTGTTTTTAAAACAACTTATGTATAAGTGCGTAAAATTCTATTTTGATCAATGCAGATATTATTTACTCTATAATATGATAGATCAAATTCATATATATGCAATATATTAATTTAGTGCTATTAAGTAATATTATAAAATCTCAGTGCAATGATATTTATTTAGCGTGGCGTATAAGAAGAATTAAAGACAATGATAATAAAGTTAAATGTCTGTGTAATAATAGTTGAATCTATGATATAAAAAGTGTAGTATTATTCTAAATATATATTATAAGAATAAAAGATAAAAGACTTGTAATATTTATGCGTATAAATTTATGACACCGAAGAAACATATTTATGAACATATAACGTTTTACAGCCTATATTACTCAAGAATCATTTCTGATCGTATAAGAAAATTTAAAAGAGTAAAAACTTTAAGAGTAGCAGTGCGAAGGCAAAATATCAATAAGGTTACGTCAAAAGTTCGGTAAAGAAGTAGGTCAGATAAAATGAAGAAGTCGTTAGGAAAAAATAGTACAAGAAAATAATAACATTCTTTACTATTCCGAATAATTACTTGATCCATGATGATTAGGGGGCGGGGGAGGGGGGGGCACGGAGTTTACGAGCGGTGGGTTAGAAACTGGAAAAGACTTCTTTGGAGCGATGAAAATAAAATCGGTCGTTGAGGAGGCAAGCCAATGGCTCTCCGAGCTAAAGCCCAACAAAGAAATCTCGTGTTTACAAGAAGAGCGAGGACGAAAGCTGAACGAGACTGTCGTACGTCCTGCGCAGCGGTTCATGGAGGCGGATAAGTTCCAGATCGTTTAGCCTCGAGGAAGGTTCCGCGGGTGCCGCACCCAAGCTACTTCGTAACGTAGTAGTCGCGAATCGATTATCTCGCCTCTCGCTGTTTTTCCGCCGGCCATCCCGTCCTCCTCGATAATCCGGTTCCCTGGCTCTGGGTCAACCGCCCCCCCCCCCTCCCCCGTTCAGTAAGAACTTCCTTTGTTGGCTGTTTCTTACGGCCGTTGCAGTAAAATTAGTTGGGGAGTCATCATGCGTTGTTTTAAGACCCGAACGCTCATCGGATTTTTATGCCTTTGCTTCCGATGGCTTTTATTTCGCGCTCCAGGTCATTATTTACTTGGCTAGTAACGGACGCTATGAAATTTTCAATGTAACAATGCGAGACGCATTGTGTTGCAATATAATAAATTATTCGCCTCGTCGAAATTGCCCTTCGATACGCACTTTTACGGATACTCAACGTGGTCATGTGATAGGTGACTAAAAACCTGGTGGGGCTTTTATAGATGAACCTTGCTAACCAAAAAATTCAACAAGACATTTACGTATCGTTTAAATGATAAATTTTAGCGAATTAATCCACGATCACTGAAGTAAAATGTAGAGCCTCGATAAATTCATTGATTTCTGTGAAGTCTTTAAGGTGCAATGTGCACATATTACCTGTATAAATTGATTGTGTGAGTCAACGCTCGAAAATCATTGCGCAATATTACATTTGCATGTACGTATAAATTTTGCCAAGATATGATAATTATTTGGAAATATATATGTTGCTCGAGTTCAATATATAAAACTACGAATTTGTATATTAAATAGGCACCGACAATTGATTACCACCAATACACAACCGTACTGGATCCAAAGAATTTCAAATTTATTTGTTTACATTTGTATTATAATAACCGTTAGGCTTAATTCACATGATTCTACATAAATTTCATCGTTTGTAACGCTCGTTCATTCGAGCAGACTTTTTAAATTGTCCATTACGCTTATTGTAATAATTAGATTATTATTAATATAGTAATAAAATTTTCAATTGCATCTAATCATTAAATGAAAAATTGATTTATTACATTTTTCGTAAATAAATGAATCCTATATAAAATGATTATAATTTCCAATCGTCGTTTCAGCAATAAAATCAGTGCATACGTATTATGCAAATATAATATTCACCAAGTGTGTCTATATAGTAATTAAGATTTAACTCTTATATTGTATAGTACATAATCGATTTAAAATGAGCGATAAAAAAAAATATAAAATTTATTGTATTAAATATTTATGAAAATTTCTCACGATGACAAATATTAATTGCAAACTCCACTACATTGTTCGGTTCTATACTTCCATACTTACTTCATTACTTATCAGAAGATTTAAAGCAAGATAATTTACACATGTTTGTATAATTTAAATATCGTATATGCCTCGTTCGTTAATATTCGACTTTATAATCGTACTTTCGAAATTATCGACGAATCACGGATGCTCTCTCATGACATTCAAGCCCAATACCGACAAATCATGATTTTTCTTATCTTCATTTCCTTTGGCGGCACTGAAATCATTTGTTCAATGACGTTGGATGATTTACTCGGTATTGTATTGACGATGTGACAAATTTCTAACAAATTCTGGCTTGATTTGAATGTTAGTAACGTTAAAAATGTTATTTAGAATTTATTCGTTTATTCTTCGATTGATCGTTGTGTTTAGCAAAATACATTCTTATAAATTGCGAATGTTTCCAATAACTTAGGTATGAAAAATCTTAAACTATTAAATATAAAATATGAAATATAAAATATAAATTTATATATTAAAATATTACGCTCGAATAATTATTAATATTAACGGTAGAGAGGATTAGAGTTAATAGAATTAAAATAAATCGCAAATGTAAGATGTATTTTATTATAAAAAGCAAAAAAAAAACAAAAAAACTATATAATTGATATATAAATTAATAATATAAAAATTATTTATAATAATTGACAAAAAAAAAGTAAAAGCTAACAATAATAGTTGGAACGCACATATCCAAGGAATAGTAAATAAAAAATAAAGGTAAAATGATATCTTTTTAATCTGAAAATTAATACTAAAAGAATTAATAGGAATTCTCTATTATTATATCGATCATCTTCTGACTGTTGGTCTAAATGTAATAAATGAAACTTCAAATTGATGGACTGTGAAGAGACGGTGAAAGAAGTCAAGCAAATGCTTATTAGGTCAATGACTTTAGTTTGACGGGATATGCTGATCGATGAATTGCGCAGTCAATTGATCAGTGATGCCTGTATCGAGCAGAAGATTTTTTTATGCAACATTCGATAAAAAAGACATTTAACCATTATGAGAGAGAGAGAGAGAGAGAGAGAGAGAGAGAGAGAGAGAGAGAGAGAGAGAGGATGAAGAAGTTTTCCTTTGTCTTAGGATTTCACATGTGACTCGAGAGCGCTCGAACAAAGTTATTTTCTAATTAAGTTAATGACGATGCTTCTGGTCGGTAATGTCACGATTGACTTTTTTCTTCTTCAATTTTATCGTATTTTCGGGCATCTGATTTCATAATAATTAACTTGACGGTGCTGTTCGTAACAAGACATTCGACGATTAAATATCAAGACACGCGATACTTCCGCATGATTATAAATTCTAAATCACTATATCGATATAAATTTCTAATTTTCCCAATAATAAATATTGTCTAAGTTTATTAACTATTTAATACAATGAACATAAAATAAAATAAATGAATACTGAGATTTTTTTTTACATTTGGATTTGTACAGAATTTTTTTTTTTTTTGTCGTTAAAAAATTGTAAAACTTTCGTAGATCAATAAATTCAAAGGCCAGTGGAAGACATAGAAAAAGATTTTGCTCTTACATCTTCCACTCGTTTCATATCGTTATTGTTGTTATTAACACTTTTAATCATATCGTGAACCTTCATCATTTGATGGATTGATGATTCTATCAATATGGTAAGAATGATTTAAAATAGTTTACTGATTTGATTGAGCATATAGGAAAATTTATTTCGCAGATTTTTCACTTCACCCAATTTAGATCTTTCAATTTACCTTCTTTCATTATCCCTTTTACTATTATTGTTCTACTTCTTTTATTTATTCATATTTATTATCTTTAGTCTCTTGTTCTACAATGTAACTTGAAACTTTAATCGAGGAGGTTTGTGACGTAATGTTTTCTCTTTTTTACTGAGGGATCTTCACCACACCTTGATTTATAATCAGAATCCTAAGTCTAAAAATAGTGAATTTTATTTATTAATTTAGATGGGATCTCAACTATTCTTTCAATAAATGAAGTCATTGAAAGAATATATCTCACGTCATCTTCGTTTCAAGTAAAAAATAGTTTATGATAAAATAAAAATATATAGATATACTTTTCTCATCATAGTATGTTATTTAAGTTAAACGAATGTTATTATAAATGTTGACAAGCTTTAAAATTATCCTTTTTTTCAATATTTATATTACCTATATGTTTTAATTTAATTAATGTATAAAACCATGATTATTTTTATCTTTAATAATATTGTATTACAACTACTAATACTAATAGCTCAATAATTTTGATGTCCGCTAATAAATATTTAAAGCAAATTTACTGCTTACATTTCCCTATTTTCAATAAAACAGTATTCCACGTTTTATTTGTAATGTTGATTAATGTAATTATTCACGGATAAAGAATTGACAATTCGCGCCTTAGAAGAACAATATTTTTTTAAAGGAATACATATATACTGAAATACTTAAATTATCAATCCGTCTCGAAGAGGTAGAGATGAAAGCTTCGTATTTTAAATTTAGAGAGTGAACACGTTTATGAAGTACCGTATTATAAACTTGAAGGACAAGATGACTTGTTTTATATACTAATCTTATGTCTGATTTATTATTAAGCTCTAACTTAGCAGCAGGTGTTCTTATCTTGAACGGTCTGATCTTAACGCGTCCTGTTTTCGTCACCCCTCCCAATCTCCCGCCACTGCCCCCGCTCCATTTGCAAACTTCAGTGAGTTTCTCGAGCGGAGCGATCACAATTTTTTTACATTTTGCAAGAATAATTAAAGAATATTATTAACTGGATTCTGTCAGTCGCCTTGGATATAAAATCATTAGCCAAGTTTTATTTTGTAACCTGGTTATTACAAGCCTGTGAACGCACGGATTTGGTTTATTTTTTTACATTTTCATTTTTTATGCTAAAGCTCCTGGGAAACATCAAACTTCCTTAGTGATTTTCGAGTCAGTTAACTAGTTAAGAACACGATAGGTTACTCTTATGGTCTGTCACCCCCGTTTAAAAGACCGAATGAAATTGAAAATTATTTTTTAAACCTGTGTGTGATGCAGCCATTATTTGTATTTTTACATAGTTTTTATTTTATTTTTCATCAAACATGATTTATTCTATCAAGTATATATCCGTATGTAAAATACTTTATTATAAAATTTCACAAACAAAGTATAAATAACCCCAAACATCTATATTTTATAGTTATTGTATGAATAATGAAGACAATGTCTAAAGTACTTCCATAGTACATTGTTATTGTATTCATAATTAATAAATATGCCTAGCTTTATAAGAAGAATTTGAAAATCATATTTTTAATATTCAATAACATTTGCTAAATATATAAGATCTGTATATTCAAGTATTAAAAATAATAAAACAATAATTTCATTTCATATGAACTATTTAAAATATCTCTTCATCGATTATAGTTATCTAACTTACCAAATATTAATGATAAATTGAAATTAATTCGACTTATTGTCTTAATATAACGTAAAATGTATTATTATCTGGTCAATCTCCGACAAACTTGTACTTATTCCGAGCGTTTATCAAATTGAATGTCTATACTTTATAAATTTCTTAATATTCAATATGCGTAAATTATATTTCCCTCCCACGATATAAATCCTGTATATTATTTACACTGACAAATTGCGTACAAACAGTTTTCTTGGAAAAACTTGAAAAAACTACTATTAAGCTAGAAAATGTTGCATCCAAGTCAACCGTGGAAAAAGTGTTTTCCAACTTATCATGAAAACTTTTAGAAATATTTTGATAAAAAATTCTGTTCAATTATAACTTGTATAAACCATAAAGTAATTTTTTCATTAAAAAAAATTTATTTTCATTCTCTTAATGTAAATAACTTATTTTCGTTACTATTGTAATTATAATTATTGAAACAGTTGGAAAAAGGTTTTTTTTTGTACGTTAGTGTCTAACATTATTAAATGTAAACTCACTTAATAAGCTTATAGATGAATATGTATTTTTCTTTGTAATCCATTGTGTTAAATGCTAAATAGAATAAAAGAATAATTAAATAATAGTGCCTATCGTATATTACATTTACTGTAAGTTTGAAAAGAATAGTTCATTTAAGAATACATAAATTCATTATATTAATAAATGATAATCGTAAGTTGATATAGAATTTGTGATACGTCACTCGAAATCATATATGAAATTCCGTTAAGATGACTTATATATCATTCACGTGATCATTGACCAGGAAAATACCATCTGCGTACAGAAGACTGAAATTTAAGTCGGGGGAGGTACGAAGGTTGGTAATAAAAAATTTGGGATGAGATAAAAAAAAAAAATAATGAAAAGATATAAAGGAAGATGAATGAAGTTTTGATAATTAAGGCGTTTCGGAGAGGAGGTGAGCATCTATTATGCGTGTTAAAAAAAGTGCGCGAGCATCCAGCGATAGAGAGAGAGAGAGAGAGAGAGAGAGAGAGAGAGAATGAGTAGGATAAAAACCGGTTGTGAGTCGGCGTGTACGTATAGCGAAACCATGAGAGTTGGACGGACGGATTCCCTATAACATCTAACTGAAAACTGCATGCGGAGTTATTAGTCGGTACACATTGAATTAGAATAAGTACGTGATTGTCTTGTTGTCTTTTTTGCTCTCAAGTATCGACTTACTACACTATCTACTTTTTGTTACCATCTTGAACTTTAAATATAAATACGTGTAATGAATTGTTAGTTTTATTAATTGATGAGGTTATAAAAAGAATGTTAATTATGAAATTGTTATCTAAAAGAATTGAATAAAGAATTAATAATTAAACGCAATTCTTCAAAAGATTAAAATTTTAAATAAATATAATTATTTAATTTTTTTTTAACCAATTCAAATTCAACAATTAGCTTTGATATTCTATTGAATTTTCAATAAGAGTTCAACAATATTAATTTTCAAAGAGCTATTCAATTATATTAAATTAGATAGTAAAAAACTATTAATAATTGTTTTACCATATTTCTGTTGATTTTTATAGTTGAGTATAATTTTATTTTGAATAATTGAATACAAACTCGTTTGAAATCATGATTAATCCATTTAATTTATTTAGTTTTCTGAAAACAAATATATATATGTATATATATATATATGAACGAGTAAATTTCATAACTTGAAACATATTATTATTATCATTCTATATCTAATAATAGGTTTTTAAAATTCTAGTCAACAAAATATATAAATGTCTTGAATAAATGTATTTTAAAAATGTATCATAAATTACAATTAAATACGTCAAATTAATGTGAGTGAGTAGCTTAAGGAATTTATGGCCATCGCGTAGCATAAGTATAATATTTTTTAATTTTTCCATCTTTTTTAAGTTAAGTGTCGCAGTTATTTATGAAATAGTTCGTACCTTGAATTGAATTTTTAAAATGGAATATCTATACTAAATCACTTAAGAGCCATTAATACCTTATTTATAATACAATATTTGTAATTATTAATAGCATAAAAAGCGGTTTGCTGAAATTCCAGATCTCTTTCAAATTTTTTCTTTACTGCAAATTTATGATGTGTTAATGATATGTAACGTATATATTTATTGTCCCTTTTATATGCTTAAGAAGATCAAAACTCTGGTTGACGGTGCACGAAAAATCTCTTTTCCTATAGATGTATAAATTCTGCAAATATTCCATTAGGTGGTGCACATATAGAAGAGCATACATAGAAACGAAGTAAATCCGCCGTAGAAGCCTTTTGGTTTCCTGTTTGCGAATCTCATCGTAATTGCTCCACTCCCATGCTTTGCAGTTATTTATATTTATATTTTAAAGAACTTTTATTTTGCGAATAGTTATTAGCCTGTAAATAAATAGAAGACATAAAATATTCAACGAGAAAAGTTACGAGAACAAGTTTTTGAATATGAATCATACTTTTTTCTTCTTCTAAACTGGTTACTCATTAGTATCTAATGTTATTTCATAAGCACATTGTGCAAAATTATGAAAGAAATATATAAATATAATATGATTGAGTTTGAATTATTAGTCCCACTAACAATACACTAATAAGAACTACATTTAAAAAATTGTATTAACGCTTGAATTAATTTTAACACGCAATGAATGTAAAATAAAGCGTAGTTATAAATATAGAGTAGATATTAATAAAATTTAATTTTTGTCTCTATAGAGGAACATTAGCCATTCGGGTAGTATATTACATTTCTTAAAGGCAAAGATGAAATCTTGCACCGCAGAGTAGGAAGTATCGAATTAACGCTTTATCCTGTCGTAATGATTCACAACGAGATCGTTTAAGTAATTAACGGAGCTTCTATTCAAAACTTAATACAAATAAATAAGTAAAATTAAACATTAAAAAGAAGTCGACGTGTATTAAACAAGATTTGCACATTACTTACGAATATCGCTATCGTGTAGATTTATCGACTATATCATTTAGTAATATGGTTATTATATTTTTTTTCATCGTCGTGTAATACATTGTAAAATCATGGAATCTTTATAGTATATACAAAATCGTCAAGGTCAATGTTGTATCGTAATCACCAATCTTACTAAACATACGTATCGTATAATCAATTAGTTAAAAAAAAGTCGCTAATTTAATTATTAGGTTTTTTTAATCATCGGCCAGTGTCGGTATCGTTTACACGCAACGATAATGAATTTTACGATATTATTAATTGTAAACAAATAGTATTCGTTACTTTAGATGTGCTCATACAAATTAAGATAATTAGTAGTGAAAAGTAGTCAATTTAAATAGACAATTCCTGTTAAAATATTATTACATTATTAGGAACGTAGTTCACGTACAGCAATAGCGGATGAAATTTTTTAGAGTAACAATTGTTACAAATCATCGGCGAATAAGGCGAAAAGGCCTTATTATATAAAAGCATCATTGCCACAACCCCATAAACAAAAATCAAATCTACATGAAATTCAAGTTGCTGGTATCGGGTCAGAGCTCCTCCGTCCCGCCCGCCTCCCTCTCCAGCCCTCCTCCCTGGTCATGCGAGAGCTGCAGCTTTTTCATCAATTGGTTTTTTTTACGGAAAAACACAAATTCATTGCAGCTCGCGCGAACGGAGGCGTTTAGAAAAAGAGTGAGCGAGTGCGTTATTAAACCTTACGTCTGCTGCCGGATTCGCAATGCTATAGGGTCGAGAGACGATGGATCCGTGGCAGGAGGGGGTGGGCGGTGGGGAGTTCGCAACTCATCGGCGGTGCGTACCGCTGCTGCCAAAGCGTCGCTCTACCGATACTCGTTCCAGGAATCCTCGAAGGTGAACGAGATTAGGCAAGCAGCCGGGACAGAAGGCGAAGCAGAGGAGGAAGACGACGAGGAGGCTGACGAGAAGAGAGAAACTAAGCTCCTTCTGCCGAGCGATGATTTCAGCGGGCCCATTTGATTATCTCGTCCGACAGCTCGACCAGGAGCAAGTAGACCGTATAACGTAACGCGTAAGAACGGGTGCGTTTCAGTATCAGAGGTAGCGAAATAGTGGTCGTGGAGTGGTTAGAAGGGGAATTTGGGATTTTTATTTTTCATCGCCGGACATCTCCTCTGTTATATATGCTTATTTCCAACGTAACCAGAGTTACAGCTTGCCCACTGCATTCCTCTGAACTTTAACGCTCATTTATGCCCATTTGTGTTGCGTTTTGTTGAACGGGGATAGCATATTATTAGAGCAATAAGGATTCTGTTGGACTCTTACAATCCCAGGTGTCTGCAATCAATCCTAATGGCATTTAAATTTTTTAAGAACGATCTTTAGGTCGTCTCAACTTACTTTGCTTTTTACTTTACTTTTTTCTTTCAATGCGCTCGGCAGTATAATTTCTCATTGTTATTTTCATGGAATTATAGTCACCATTTGTATTAAGCATTAAAAGACTTTAAGCAGCAAGGAATTGAATTGTAATCGACAGATTTGGTACAATTTTGGCCAATATAATATATCGTAATATACATATCATTTTTCTTTTATAGATTAAGGTACATACGATGCTCATGAATTTTCTGCCTAAATTTCATACCGAGAAATTTTTATTACGTAACGTGATTGTACATTTGATAAAATTAACCATTTCAAAATTGATAGTTGCCACGGGGAAGCTAATTTTATTGATACCGATCATTACATATTATTCTGAATATCAAAGATTTGCTTGAATTGATTATCTCAAGTGATCCGGCATTTTCAGATTAATTAATTCAGGATTACAGTCAATTAAAATTCAATACCTTCAATAGGCTCGATTATCAACTATTGCATAATAATTTCAACTTTACAGCCAAAGGTCCTGTGATATGTATCTATAAAGATGTATTAATAGCATTGTAAATGAGGCGATCAGTAGTATTAAAGGAAATAAATTGATAATAATAATAATAACAATGACAATGAATATGAAATTATTGTAAAGTTGGAGTAATTGTAAGAACGTCGATAGATGTATAAATGTTGATTAACTTAAAATAGGAACGATAATTCAAGGCTTTGCTTATTGACATAATTTTCATATTCTAAGTAATAATAAATGTTTTCCGAATTTTTACTCGAGGCAATGACAATATTTTATTAGCCTTTTTTTCTTTTACCAGGATCATTGTTATACGTATCAACAGGAAGGATATAAAATTTCAATGTAATTCAGGCCATCTATTTTTGTAATGTCTAGAGAAGTTGTATGAAGCTCTTAAAGAGTAAAGGCTAATTTATGATCAGGATTACGATCACGAATGATTCATTGTCATTAAATTTGCTTTTACATTCTCTGTAGTTCAACTAACAGATCGATGCCGCACTCTGTTTCTCCATTGAACTTTTATCACACGAGATACGTTGTAGTTTCATAAAATTTCTTACCTTTAATTCCATTCAAGATATTAATACAATAAAAGAGAGTTTAACGAGAATAAAATGCTACTTGTCTTTTCGTATATTATTACTAGATTGGCGATAAAGAGATGCTTTATTTCTTGGAGATATTTGCATTGCAAGGTCAGTCAGATGCAGAAACAATAACAATGTGCCTTGCAGTCTAAATAATTGTAATCATGAAATTAAAATTAGTCAGCAAAATTTAATCGATTATCTACGGAACTTCGCACAATGCATTGTGACACTAAAGACTGCTCATAACTTTAGCTTACCTATAGGCGATTATCAAGGTCAATGTCTTGAGCGTTAAGCGTTGCTGTGACGCTTTGTATCAGGAACGCTGTATCCGGGGCATTTATAAATGAATTTATATCACACGTAATCCACAGTCTCTTTACAATTCCATTGATGGTATACAAGATATCACAACTGGAATTAACCATCGCGTAAAGTCATTCGATAGACCGATAAATAACTAAAGTTGTACATATTATATTATAACAATATAAAGCATTAGTACTTTATAATTGATTAGGTGTAAGTTTGTCTGCTAGTAATGTAGATAATTATTAGATGATAATATAGCAGAGCGGCAATTTGCGATGAAAATTAGATTCCCTCGTAGACTGGCTGTTTAAGCATAAAATGAAATTCTGAATTCACATATATTTTTTTTATTTATTTTTTTTTTTTCACATATACCCGCAATATTGTATTACATTCAACTTATAAGATATCGATCTTGATAACGTACAAAAATCTTTTGGAATTATAACTAAAATAAAAACGCAATGTGTCTATAAATAATGAATTAAGCTTTATCTATTAATCCGAATTGCATACTCTTTTCAATAAGTGATCCTTTAAACGATATATTTATGTAAAAAAAAAAAAATAATCCTGCTTTTATCCACTGATTTAATCCATAATACAAAAAAAAAAAGTAGTTTTCAATTTACATAAAATATTTTGGACTCTTTATTTATATGAGTAAAAGAATATAAATAGTCGATTAAATATGACCATTTCACCATTCACACGTATACTTTATTTGTAAAAAATAACGATTCAGCCGATTATCAGTCTGCAAAGTACATAGATTACGGAAATTAATGTTTCTAGTAAAAACTAGTAAAAAAATGTAAAATTACGGTGAAATTTCATATAAATTGTAAAAAGTTTAACGATTTATAATCAGTCGTTTTAATTAAGCATTCTAATTGCTATAATATTCGACTTAAAAATATATATATATATATATATATATATATAGCGAAACTCGTTGAAATTTATGCTATTTCTTTAAATGTATGATTCTTTATCTTTATGCTCTTCTTGAAATGTGATGAAAAAATATGAAAGATGACTGTATGACTTTAACGTATCTATAAAAATTGTTGTACAAATCGTAAATAAAGCAGCATTGATGAAATAACAAGATATTAGATTTTATTTCATCTACTCTTTTTTATTATTTATTTTATTTTGTCTATCAGTGTCGTATTACTATTAATGTTCAAAATACAATGATCGCAAAATGTAATTTCAGAAGAAAAAAACACATTGTTGATGAAAATCTAACTTGACTCTTTGATTGTATTAGACATAACCATATACTCGTAGATGCGCCCGCTTACACAAATCAATTATAAAATAATCAATAACATATGTAAATCATTAATAATTCGATGAGTTTGTAAAGTTTAAAATAAATGATTTTTCGAAATGCACAGGCTATTTTGTCTATATTAAAATGCATGTTGATTATTGGATGGGATAATCTCACACACTAGCTTCTCCTATTCCTAAAAGCATAGCAATCCAAGTAAAATAATAAAATGCATATTTTATTAAGTTTATACACAAATTTCATTAATATTATACATTGACATGTATTGCCGTTTGAATAGAAAGATCCGGTAGCGATGCTCATTATACACATTGCAAGTAAAGTAATTACAACTACTATAACGGCCGCCCTCTACAATCGCGTTCGAGGAAAGTCAGGTTTGCCGACATTGGCCAAGTAGATGAGGAGCTTTTATTCACTCGAGCTTGGTGATAGGCGCGTTGTCGATGTTTGCGGTAAGACTAGAGGGAAGCCAGCGACGAATGCGCGGACACCGGCGAAATCGCGATATTGCAAGATCGTGTCGCGAGGTTCTGAGGTATCCGCGATCGAAGCCCCATCGCGTACGTACCAGATTCTAATCTATCTCTCTCCTTATATTCCGTACCGCGGCGATTACGTCGCTTTACGAGCTTCGAATCTTGATGCACTTAAACTTCATTTGTAAGTTCAAGGTGCACTGCCCGGCCGCACGCGACGCAATGATACGTGAACTTTGCCGAGGCGAACGTTCGTCGCACTTACCTCGCACGCGCTTTCTTCATTATTACTTCACCAATTCCGTCTGCACTTTGATTTTCTCCCTCTATCTATGTTTTATAATCGGCATTATATTTATTATTGCATCCGCTCAGTAACGCGTATTATTGTCCTCATAACCGCGCTGTCATTAATACTCACATTAGTAATGTGAAAATTCGAGTTCCAGGCTATCTGTAAATCTAAGATTTTTTTTTTTTTTTTAATCTCCAACATGCAATTTCGAGCCAATGGTGAATCGATAGATTAGTAGTCTACCGAACTCTACCTGTCACCGCACAAATGTCTTAATTCTCTTTTGTTTTGTTGAAGTCTAAAACTGACAATCGGCCATAAATGTTCACATTCGGTATAATTCTCTATTATCACATGCTATCCTTCCCCCCCCCCCGCTTCTCCTCTATTGGCTATCAAGCTAATACTTTGGTTATTTACAAATCTTAAAAGAAAAAAAAGGGGGGTGGGGGAAAACAAAGATATAAGACCAAGACAATTACGACTCATTGTCTTAAACATATCGATCAGTTATTATTGTGGTAAAGCATTGGTTTGCAAATTCTTAAATATTGGAAATGAGGATCGGATCATCGACAAACGACCCGTTACGGCTCAAATGATTAAAGGTCGAAAATCCTTGACATTCGACACCACAATTTCACTTAGCCACCGCGCAGAATTACATCTCACTCGAGTCCATAAATTGTAACCGTATGAAAGCGCGACGCGTATAATGGACGTGCCAGAGGCTGTCGGAGCTTTGCAGCTAAGTTATCGGCAATTGAGCTTGACATTATCGATGTCAACAAGTTCATCGACTTCGCTTAGACACAAAAGTCTGAGCGGAACTGGATTTCGAGACTCCGTCACTCGGTCCACGCAGCTGCCAACCGGTTTCTCCGAGGGCGCTCGCGCTCAACCCCAACTCACGCACACACACACACACACATACACACACGCGCGCGCGCACATCGGCTTTTCTTCACCTTCTTCCACTCCCCGCAGTCTTTTACGCTCTCGGTTGCATTGCTTCTTCTTGGTTGTCGCCGACGGCCTTTCGATTGCTCCTTATTGCCCCAGCATGCTCCCGACGACCTTGCTATCATTTCTTCCTTCTAGCCCTTTTACACTTTACGTGAGCTTTAAGCTTTTTTATAGCTTTAAGCATTGGCAATGCTCGATCATAATCTTTGCTGTAAATTGTTTGTTATTTTTATTTGAGTCGCCATGTAGTTTACGGTAAGTTAGAGGCGGATGCCGACGTCCAATATCCTTTATTACTTCATGGAATTACCATTTTTCATCGTACACGTATATTTTATGAGAGATTAATGCAAATCTATTTTAAACTTAACGATCGCAAATATTTTATAAAATTTTATAAAAATCATAGCTATCCGTTTGTATTTTGTGCAATGACAATTCATGATTTTAGCCATTATAATCCTTAAATCCTTAATTAATAGAAATATAATAAACCTTCTGTCAATTATTAAGTTTTCGACAAATTAATTTTATTAAATACAATTATTCTATTATTATAACAATCGATTAGTTTTCTTCTTTTGTGAAATTTTTACGACTATTATCTAGTGTTGTGCGTTGAATTGAAATAATAATAAATCACGTAAGCAAGGCGAATTATTAAATCGCATAAACTATATTACAATATCTCTATAGACATAGATATCCAATGAAATTGAGATCGTATTATTTAAAATAATACTTTAATAAAATCAACCCGTAAATAACACTCGTAAGTAATTATATTACAATATTTTTAAATGATAGCCTGGCATTCGGTTTTATATCCGATAAATGGGGTAAGGAAAGTTTATGTGCACTTGACTGATCCTCATTGACTACAAATAAATCATTTTACTCGCGGCAATATACCAGATACTTTGTTTACAATCGAACGTAGATTGCATTGGCGAGATAATAATTTTTCACCAAATGTTAACCCACGCCATTTTAAAGGAGAATTTAAGTCAATTAAGTTGCCGACGTTAGAAATAGTCATCTCAATCGTGTTAAAGTAAGGGGAGATTACAATGTAATCATTTTCTCATTGGATTTGCAGAGTCAAGTCTTATACCAAAGTACAATCGGGCGTAGCTTTGACATTTCTAATCAACCAATCCCAGCGTAGATTTTTCTACTTTAGGCTCCAAGCTGCTACCGAATATTCGATAAATATTTATAAGAAATGACATTCGCTGCCTTTTGAAAATTGCCTGGCCTCGTATCGTGACTTAATCAAACCTCGGGAAAATCATCGATTACAAACAGCGCTAAGCCAATTTCATTGTCGACGCGCTTGTCGGACAAAAGAGGCAGAACGACAGTCGGCGTCGGCGTCGGCGTCGGCGTCGGTGACGTTCAAAGCTCGCGAAAATGCAGAGCAAAGAGACGCGACTCACGCCTAGGCTTATCGTCTCAAAACCGCTCAAGTGTCGTATTCCCGGCGTAAAATTTGCGCGGGGACTCGGGCACGCACACGCCGATCGCTAATAACTCGGATATAAATAATGCGCGCATCGAAGCTTGGGGTCTTCACCGGTCGCGGCGAGCGCACGTCCTTGAATATGACTATTGCGCCGACGAGTTTCTTGGGAGGTTGATTGGCCGGCCTTGGATACGGCCAGATGTGAAAAGCGGCGCGCTTCGAACTTTGCCGTTTGAAAAGGCCGCGTTCCTCGAATTCCGGCCTCCCGAGCTCCGCCGGGGCTCGCCGCTACGCCGCCGTGGAGCCACGCGCCTTCGTAGATTACGCGGATACGCGAGTCCTTGTTATTTTCGACAGCGAATCGCGCGAATTCAAGACGCTGGAACGTGGTGACGAGTTGCTTCACCGAGTCGATCGATGCGCTACGACGGAGCGCCTCGATGACGCTGTCGATCGATCCCCCTGATTTCACACCTCGCTACGCGCTAAAAAAAAAAGTGGGACGATTTAATAATCTTATGCCGGCACGGGGAAAGTAGGAAAAATGCGGATTTAGGTAGCCGTCCCTCCTACACTGTTCCCCCATTGTTCTTGCGCTTAATAATCTCGCCTCGTCCGGCGTTATCGAGATTATATGGATATCCAGCGAGTCGATAGGCTGATTTATGGTGAGCGTGTAAGTGCATTCGTCTCGAGCTCCGCTAAATGCTTAAAAATCCGTGCGAGCTTATTTTCATTCCGAGTAATTGATCGTGACATCAACATATAAATTATGCATTTATCGGGCTTAAAATATTATAATGCGATTGTTCTGTGTATGGTATACGAATCTAAGTGCTATTCTAATTCAATGCTAATATTTAAAAAATCCATTGAGCATCGACTGCCACTATCTGTGCAACTGCATTTCCATCAATTTAATTAAACAAATTATCAACAATGCCGTATTATTATGGCTAATTTATTTTAAAGGCTCACTTATGTTTTGATAATGACAATTATCTATGCCAATACTCGCTAAATTCGCGTAATTATGATATGCATTTACGAAACAGTCCATAACGTTTAAACTGTTATTATTTGTTTTTCGTTGTTGTTGTTTTTTTTTTTTTCTTTAGTGGAGAAGTAAAAGCGAAACATGTAAAAGTGATGTTAAAATATAATCTAAAAGATTGGTTTTCGCCTTGTGGCTGCATCCTGCGTTTAAAAAGTAATATAAAGCACATAAAAAATATTTACCAATTTTAATAGCAATAAAAACTCCAAAATTTCGCTTCGTGACCCTCATTTTTATACGAATACACGTCGATAAATTAGTTTATAAACTAAACTTTTAATATAATCATAAATAAATGTTATAGCTAATCAATTAATTGATTTTTTTTTCGTTTGTTTTTTATTTTACTTTCCTGATACAATTAAAATTCCATAAAAGCAATATATAAAATGATGTTTATGATTATTATTTATCCTTAAATCAATTAATAGAAAGCGTATCACTCTTTGCCGTAGTAATTATTAAGTGCACATAGAATTTAATTATTGTGCGACTGAGAAGGAGAAACTCTTGTCGAAAATTAATAGATATCGTCGCGTCGTGTCGTATGCATAAAAGACAGATTACAAATTAAGATGTAATAAGCAATAAACTTGTCTCTGATGCTTTTCTATCAAACGCGCCATCAAGGCCTAAAGTTGTTCTCGTATTTTATCGTATGAAGACGCTTTTATGGTTAGTGGCATTAATAAATTATAAGTTTGGCAATATTAAAAACTTGTGATAAAAAAAAAAAAAAAGAAAAAAAAATCTTCAAGAAATTGACGAGAGTCTATTAAGATAAACAACTAACATCAGATAATGAAAAAGATGAATACAAGTGCATACATTGAATTATTAATTATTTATATGTATATTATATTTATTTATATGTATATGTAAAATATGGAGAAAAAATATATAATTCCAAGTCGATTTTGTAAACTTAAACATTTTTTCAACGCTACTAACAAAAGCTAAATGAAATTTTTTTTTGTTTTTTTAATAAACTTGAAAATACCTATTGAATTTATGTGAGAAACATGTGCTTTTGATATTTAGTTGATAATGAGAATCATTGTTATTTAATTTCCTTTGTATGCTAATTAATTTTAATAATGTTTAAAATGATATTACTAACCCAAGGGAATAGTTTCGATTAAATTTCATCTAATTGATAGAATAATTTAGATGAAAAGTTAAACATTAATTTATGTGATAATCGTTTAAAAATTGAAGAGAAGCTTCTATTTAATTGTCTATTCAGCAAAAGATTGACATTGTTTAAATTAAAAACTTTATTTTCTATGAAAAAAGTTATATTAATGAAAATTATATATATTAATTATATTATAAGAATTTAAAAATAATTCGAGAGCAATATTCTTTAAAATAATTAATAATTTTTTAGATCATTAGTTTTTATATTTAGGATGATGAATAAAAGATCGATATGCTTGGATAACGTATTGAAGAAAGTTTATAGGTAGTACTTACTGCTGTAAAATTCCAATTTATTGGTATATTAATTATTTTAGTGACAGTATATCTATAAAAGCTGGCAAAGTCACCTTATCGATTTGAAATAGAAAGCAATGTGATTCAATTACAATAAAATCTATGAAATATGAAATCGAATGCTTTTGTTTAGTCTATAAATTAAGCAAAATAATTATAGCGTAAAAACAATTTATCCATTATTAAGATCTGAAAATATGAAAAAACATGTTTCAAAAATTTTATTTTAAATAAATGTAATAAACCTTTTAAAGAAAGCGTTTGAAATATAATAATCGTTAGGACTATTCGTTAAAAAAATTAAATGATTTATGTTGCTTTGAAATAGAGCGACTATGCAACATTTTTAAAATCTAAACTATAGATATTTCTTATTAATTTAATAATCTGAATAATCAATTGCTCGGCTTGTTATTTATCAATTGCAATTTGTTGAATTTTTTAATGAATATTTTTCATGTAAATGTGATTTTTAATATTATTCAACTAATAATACAAAGCGAAACATAAAATAACATATTAATTGTAAATTAAACTTATCGAAATATTACTTTGAAAATGTCATTTTCGAAAGATGATTATACAATATTAATCCACTATTCTTATATTGCTAGTTAAAATTTGCATTTAGGCTGATTTTATTGCAACCTTTATTTAAAATTAATAATAAGTCTCTCCTTGTTCTTAGGATATATTAGCCGTGTGAATAATAGGCGCCATAAATTAGCTTTTATTGCGAAAAGTTAAGCACCGTCTTTATTTTGAGTGCATGTGCATTTATATGCTCGTGGACACGTGTTTCGCAGTTTCATCAACGTCAAAGATCCACTTTTGCCAATATAGTCGTGGTGTGAAAAATATGCCATTCAAGGATCGTAGATAATGGTCTAAACTTATTCCACCCATATACCGTTGTTCCGTCCCACTCGAAGATTCGGATGAGTGATAAGCCATCTCTGCCGCAGATTTTGTCCGAAAAAGTCCGGAAGGAAGGAATCCCCTCATAAAACCAAAACGGCCTTTCTCTCCGTTCGAAAGGCTCGAACGTAAAATCACTGACAGAGCGCATCATCACCACGTTGATCCAATATTTGATATTTAAGGTATGAAAATAGCGAGCGAGAAAAATCTGTTTTATCATAACATTGAGGTTGGATAGCCAAACGCGTTTATCTATGAACTTATAATAAAAATGCCATAAGTAATGCTGAATAACAATGAACGAATGTACATAAAAGATTGTTAAGAAACAATATACGACTAAAATTGTAGTTACTTTTATAATTCTGTTTCTTCTGGCATTGTAAGAAAATGATAGGAAATGATGAATTTTAGAAAAGTATTTCCAACTCTGTTCATCCATCAAATGATAAATCATATTTCAGCGCAGCGGGTATATAAATACTTTTAATTTTGGTTTGACCGATTGCTCGAACTAATATTAATTATTTTATGAACCATCCATCTAATAATACGTTATACTTCATCCACAATTGTTTCGTGAAAGCGTCGAGCAAAATTGGAAACATCGCGCACGAAATAAATATAACAACGGCCTTTAATTAAAAAATGACAGCTGACAATAAATACTGTCCAAGTCTTAAATTTGATCATCGACGCGAGTGGCATTCGCTCAAATTAAAATTCAAATTAAAAGTCAAACGATGCTTATGTTTTCAAATGCAATACTCATAAGGATAGAAGAGAAGAAGAAGAGAAGATTCGAGGAGTTGAGTGTCGCCTTCGCACGTGCTGGAGAATTTTGAGATTCACGGTCGTCATCGTCATTCGCGCGTTCCTAAAATAAAAGCCTTCTCTTTGTTAGGTAGACGGCGCCGGTCGCTATTTTCGAATATGGAAATGAATAAGGAAAGGGATAAAGCAGGGAGGGTGCAAACGAGAGAGTGCAGAAACATAAAAATAGCCTTTTATCCTCCCCACGTAAAATTTTTTTTTATTATTAATTTTTTTTTTTTTTTTTGCAGTAAGCGACGCGCTTCAACTGCAAAGGCTTGTCCTGATGAAATACATCGTAACTTTTTTTTGTAGAATATACGAAATTTCGCAAGAAAAAATTATCCGCATCTCAAGGAAATACGAACGTTTTGCTTTATTTACATGCCGTGGCTCGCGCATTTTCAAAGCTCTCAGGGCTTAAAATTTCTGTTAAATTTCAAATCTTTTATTTATATTGCTGAATTCGATAATGCTGTACGTACGTTAACAAAATACAAAATACAAGCCATTACACGAATTCAGAACAACAATTAATTACTTTAAATAATAAGGTTTCAATACTCGAGCGCACGGATTATCGCGCTTTTGTGTTTTGAAAATTTTTACAAATTCATAATAATACAATTCATGCACCATACGAACGTTTACTTACTATTATTTTAACTATTATTAAGTTAAATTATTGTAACGCGAGCATTTAAAAATGGTAAAATTAAATTTCGTCCCAATTATCCGCACGTATAAATATTCATGAAGTAAATTAATTTTAAATTTGTACGTAAAATTTGTTCGTATGTAATTATTACAGAAATAAAATTATTTTTGTTTTAATTTTCATAACTCTTTTATTTATGTATCATTATTTTTTGTTGACATGGTCAAGTCATTTATTACTTTGTTCTCATCATTATTATAGGGAGGGGTTTTTGTTTCTTTTATTGTTTAATTATTATCGTGCGTTTTAAGAATTTAAAATCAATTTGTAATAATCGAATTGTACAATGGAATCACGACACACTTTTATTTCAGGTTCTTTTTTTATTTGGACTTCTATTGTTTAAAATTTTAAAAAATAAAAGTCCCTACCTTCTGTCATATTCTGTGTACTAAAATCTTAAAGATTACTCTTCTGTTAGGTTTTCAAGTATACATAATTCGTATTAATCACTGAAACGTCGATGAGTTAACAGGACAAAATCGTTCGTTTTAAAAAATTAATCTTTTTTTTGCCCTTTATTTCATAATGTTAATTCTTTTTCTTTTCTTTTTTCCGCCTCCTTGCTCTCCTTAAACTCGCTTTCTTTAATTTTGTTTTTACAGCATCTATCGCTCACTCTCGCCAAGTCATCTTATTTAAGAGTATTTATTTATTTCTCAAGCGAAATATTGGAATTTGTTTGCTTTGGAATTTGGTCTTGTTCGAAGATACTTAAATAATCCGCCTGGACAGGCAATTCATTTATCGAGAACAGTATTTACTATTTGCGTTAATTGCTTACTTTTAATTCCCCTCCTTGCCCCCTCTCATCGATAAAATTTTTGGCAAATTTCCTAGGGCTTTATCAGACCCATTAAATGTCCTATTAAATGTAAATCACTTACATACTCTAATGGTACGCAAGTTGGAGCATTTAAAAAAGTAACAATTGTTGTTGTTATGTAGACATGGAAGCCGAACGACTATTTACTTATAATATTTTATATTACTACTAAATGATGTACACGTGTCCCAGACATTCTTTCTTTCATTCGACAATGTGTTAGTAAAATAGTATGATGACGGCGGCTAAAAGCGTATTGTTTTATCAATGCCAATGAAACACTATTGTATGCATATTAAAATGGCAAAGTGTTACTTTTATCCATTACAAGCGCGCCTCGCAATTGAATAGTAGTGGAATATTATGAATCGCCTGTTTAGTTAAAATCCAATAATATTTAACATGCCGAGAAAAATATTATGATTTTAAGTATATAATTCAGTAATAAATATTTTGCCTGATAAATAAAATATGTGCGTTAAAAATAAACACGATACAGAAGACTGTAGCGACGGTAGCGAGAAATCCATGTGGTGCGGCAAGCAGGACTTACTGGCCGCGCATCGTAATAAGCAATTTTTAAATACCAATCCCTGTGATTGCTCGAATGCTTTTCTAAATAACTGTTCGGCTCGTTTGCGACGATTCAAAAAGAAAAAAAAAACAACAACAACATTTTATTTTACCATCCGTGAAAATCATTTCAATGATATATTTGCACGTTTTATCCCATCGCGAAGCATCGCTGTCGACGTCTGCTTTCGTCGAATACGTCGAAGCTCGCAAGCGTGATTTCGCTATTACAAGATCGATCTTTCAACTCTCTCGAAATAATCATTAGTTATTAATCAGTGAATAATGCCACCCCGGTGGAGACTCCTTGACACAGGTGTCGAGGATTAATGTTGAAGTGGTGGAGCCAATGGTGGATCAGGAAGAGCCGCGATGCCGAGCGTCGGGACGACTCGGCGCTCGCTCATTATCTCTCGTCGATCAAAGGATCTCATAATTTATGTGCACGCCCGAGCGCAAGCGCATCTTCAAACATAAAAAGCTCGTTGCGGCTGACAAAAGTATCGATGCTCGTCTCATCTCCTGCATACAATTAATTACATCTTAAATTGTGGGGGTTCGTTCGTATCTTGGGTTGCGGTTATTTTCTCTCGAGCAACGAGTTAAAAAAAAAAAAAAAACGCATTTATAAATGTTTCTCTATATTCATAAATGATCGATACCTCTTTCCAGGTTTTACGATGCCTTGTTATGTATGCATCGTTGATTCTGTAAATGTTGGTGGAATTTATTCGAACTCGCATGAATTTCAGCAATGTGCGGTATATTTAAAATGAATTAATTCATTAGCAGCCAGGCAACTTATAAATAATTACGATTAAACATTTAGATTATAATTTCAGCTAATTTTCAGAAAATGTATAGAAATTCATCCGCTACAACTATTAGAACATTTAAAATTAACACTTATCGGAAAATATCGATTGCTTTGCAAAGCAGGATGTACATTTTTTTTAATTTTTTTTCCCCCGAGAAATTACACGAACTTGTTAATACGCTTCTTTTCTATTAATTTTTTTTTTTTTTATTAATATTTTATACGATATGTGATAGGGAGTGTTGTATCACGGCATGAATTTCGAAAAAATTAGGTTTGGTATTTGCCTCGATAGCTTGAAACTCGACCCCTTAAAAGCTAATGTAAAAAAAAAAGAGAAAAAAAACAACAACATAATTGTAATTGATTTATATTTTAATGAAATACATAATACTATCCGAATGAAATCACGTGTGCAAATGTATTGTAATTTTTTTAATTGAATTACTGGTTAAGGCTATTAAATAAGGCAGAAAAAGTCATTGCAAGTAATATTTGCGATGCTTATTTATCCTCTTATTAAATGAACGTACGACCAAGTATATAATAAATTATACGCAATATTATCTATATATAAATTGATATAATAATAATAAATTTGTTTAAAGATAAAAAAAAAAACAAACAAAAAATTTGAATTCATTAAAAAAAAAAACATGAATAGCTCGAAAAAAAAAAAATATATATATATATATATACGATTAAGGATTTCTCTAGAAAATTCGTCAAAAAGTTTTTTGATATATATTCTGGAAAATTGACACTGTAAATACGATTTTCTATTCATGCTCGTCTTGACAGTGAACTTTACAACCAACTTCTTATTTTTGCGTTCTTCTTTGTTTTCCTCTTTCTCGTCGTGCGCACGTGACTCACTTCCCTAACGCAATTACAGTGGCGTCTGCAATGCGATAGTCGATTCTTATTTGTCACTCGCTTGTATTTTCCTCTGCGTCATATTTTTCGCGATTGGTTTTCTTTATTATGAAACCGTGTCTACAACTACTTTTATTAAAATATTACAATTTTGTTTGCTATTAAACATTAATATAAATATATGCGCATATAAATATACATAGCTTAAGGATAAACAACATCATTGATAATATGCATTCAACCAAATGAAGTATCTTATATTTTTATTGAAATTATAAATTAATATCATTGTTTTTGCCTCTACGCATCCAACTAGATATTAATAGTGAATATGATTGAAAATTTCAAGAAGTGAAAATGGCGATCGATAAATCTGCATACACCCAATTATTTCACAATTATGTTATTACAATTTATTCTTACGTAATTAATACATTAAATAATACTGTAATAATAATAATAATAATAATAATAATAATAATAATAATAATAATAATGATATAAACGTCAAGAAAAACAATATCAACGATTGGAATTGACCAAATGAAATCGTGAATAATAAGTTTATCGTTAATATATTTTGATTTGTGGAAATTAATCGTGACAATAAATTATATTCTATATAAATAAAATCCACATTGACTCGTATTACTTTTAAATAATTACAAAATGCACACCATCGCTCTCAGACGGATAACTGGTATCTGTAAGCATACAAATGTACCTTATCTTAAACAACATACTATTGCCTTTAGATTAATGATACTTTCAATATCGCAATATGTACATTGCAAGTGAAAGAAAGCTATGTGATATGAATAGTGACCCAAGTTCGCGTAATTATATCTTTATTAATTATACTATCGTATGTATGTATATATAATATAAATATATATCTTTCATTATGTAGTTCTTTACTTATTTATTTATTTATTTATTCTGTCAATTTGAATATATTTCTGAAAATTTTGCCACCTTAATCTTAACCTTATCAATAATTCTTGCGGTGTTAAGGACATTATTTATTAGTAATCTAGATAAGTACTATAATAATACTTTTTAATGCCAATAAATCGTTTATAAATTCGTCATATAAATTATTTATAATAATAATATGTGGGTGTGAAATAGATTTTGATATTAATGAATAATTTTCTTACCTTATGGTCATATATTTATCAATTTTAAACAATTATATTTAGAATATATATCTTATTTTTTTTATTTTTTTATTTTAATCTTAACCCAAAAATAGTGATAATTCATGAAAAAACTGGCAAATTTTTATATATGTTTAGTATTAAATGTAATAAGCTCATACATAGCATAAGAAAATGTATTTAAAATTTGCCGTTGATATTTCTTTTTTTTTTTTTAATTATTCTGTTTTAACTATTAATTATAAGCTTTATAATGAATACATTTCAGCTATAAGTAAAATTAAAAAAAATTTTATAAATACAATGCTACGCTTACTTAGCATTTTTTTTTTTTTTTTCAAACTAAATAGAAAACATTTTTGTTTATAAATTATTCTGAAACTTATTATGATTTGTAGCGCAGAAAAGTACGTTAAAAAGAACTCCAACTGCGCGCAATGCAAGTCATAATAAAAATTCATATATATGCATCAATTAGGACCATGTAAAGTAATTTTTATTTTCAATTTTAGATCTAACAAACTATTAAATGATGCAACCAAAGGCTTAACATTTATTTAAAATATTGTTTTCTTATAATAAATATTCAATATAATAATGTTAATATTACAAATTAAGTTTTCTAATAAAACATTAAAATCAGAAATTAGTTGTGCATTGACTGCATACTCTCATTCGAAACTCAAGGTTTTAAATGCATTTTCTTGAATAAATTCTGAGCATATTTAAAACTATAGATAATAACATTAATTTAGATAAATAAAGAGTATAACTTATGTTTTAATAGTCTTATTAATTAATATTGTATAACATTGAAGGATAAATCTTACAATTGGTTTAAAGTAATTACGAATAATAACGTCTATTACGCCGCCAATATAATTCTTATGAGAAAGCGAATGATTACGTGTGATATCGATCGTGTGATCGACACTTATTGTATCGAGATGATATACCACGATTTATCTCATTACTAATTTTACAATTTTACACCTAATTTATCAAATTCGCATCTTTCATTCAGCCACTACAAATTTCAATGCTTAACACACAGCTTTATAATAAATATTTCTATTTCGTTTTTGCAGTACACTTTTCGAAATCAAATGCTAACTAAAGTTGATATTTTATTATAGTAGAAGTGGGAGGTTTTAAAACAACATCCCTCGACGATTTCTATATCACATTGATTAAGCTAAGACGAGTCTAAGGGATTCAACGTGTCCGTAAATTATCCTGGGAAAACCCCTAAAGGTAGCTGCTATACAAACTTGCTTGTACCCAATTTCACAGAAGGGACTTTGAGAAAGCTCATCGACAATTCCGGGCGATGTAGTACCGGACAAATGGCCAGGCTAGGGACGTTTCTTCTTCACAGTCGACGAAGATCCCCCAAATCGAGTGACGTGCATTGACGTAGGAAAGTACCCACACAGGGCACATATCCCCTTATGATCATACGATCGTTCGACCATGGCCACCAACGTTCGTCTAATCGGTCACTTCGGACCTTCGTTACAGTACACATAATCGCCAACTGCATTGGTAAACCAACCGCCCCACCATCGACACTTTTCGTCCATATTGTCGTCATCGAGCGACCTTATGGGATATTAATTCCTCGATAAAATTTGCAAGCACAGCGTCATCGTTAATCTCGACGTTATGTGGCATGGGGGAGCGAGAGAGAGAGAGAGAGAGAGAGAGAGAGGGGGGAAGCGCGTCATTGTGACGATAGCTCGAGCCAGATATTGGGCAACCAAAACCCCCCGGAGCCTTTCTGTTTCTCCGTCTCTCTCTCTCTCTCTCTCTCTAAGACTGGTTAGTTGCAGACACGAAATACGTATTTTTCATAAACTGATTTTAATAACAATATAAGTTAATAAGGGTCCTTTAATAACTTGTTTGTATTAGTTTTGCATACTTTACAGAATTTAAAGTTATTGAATTGGCAGTGGAATGAATATCCGCATAGATAGATGGTGAAAGCGTATTTGTGGATTAATTAAAGGCAGACTGTCGCGTTGCTTATCGTGACCTTACAATGATCATTGATTGTACAATACATTTTTTTTTTTATAGAATAACGATAGGAATATTGTAGAACGATGAATAAATTATATCCAATTTTCATAAATTAATTATACACTTAAAAGCTAATTACATTGTTTCAAAGGTTTATAATTCAGAAGACTTATTCCCATAATTATATCGTTATATAACTTTATCTATTATATAACAATTATCATCATATAATTACATACTTATGCTCAATTGCATAATTACATAATTGCTTATTAATTAATTAATTATTTTGATTTACATACTATGTCTACTTTTATTTATACAAAATTGGAATTTTAATGAATTTTTAGATAATATATATGTTTTTACTTGCACGTTAAAATGGGGATAAATTTTAATTAACATAATAATATGTAAACAAAGAAAAAATAAAATAAAACATAAGTATAATGAAAATTTTTTCTCATGTTCAGACAACCCGTGTGCATTAAAGAATATACATAAAAACGAAAAAAATGATCAAATAGCATTTTTCATATACTAGTTGAATGTGTAATATATGCAATAATTCTTTTAATACTCAATTTTACAAATATAAGGCTGTATTAGCGAAAAATTGACACAATATATGCCAAATATTAAATTATATTAAAATCTAAAGATAAATACGTTAGTTTTATCATTATAAAACTAAATAAATTTTAAAATTCTAATATATTGAAATATAAATTTTATTATCCTGCAAGTTTAATGGAATTTCTAACGAATAATTTGAATAATATCCAACGCTTTGCCATAAATTATAAATTATCTAATAAGCCGCCTAGAATATGAAATCTGTTACTTTCTTAATAATGTGAAAAATAATGGAATATATAAGAGAAGCTGAAGACGTTTAATGCGACATTAAAAACATTTAGGTTCCTTTGTATTTTTGTTTGACCATTACCAAGCAAAATAAACAATAAATAAACGCTCATATACATCTATCGTATATTTTATTTTTCAAATAAAAATAAAAAATCGAATAGGATGATTTAAGCTTGTATCTTAAGCTACGAAGATCTCTGAAATTTTGAAAGAAACGCGAAACGCTGGGAAAATTACCGATATTCGCACGTCCAATGCAATATCACTTTAGTTGAAATAGCTGTATAATAAAATTATTTGTTTCTAAAAATATTCTCTCCCTCTCTCTCTCTCTCTCTCTCTCTCTCTCTCTCTCTCTCTCTCTCTCTCTCTCTCTAATGCTCTCTCTCTCTCGCTCTCTCTCTCTCTCTCTCTCTCTCTCTCTCTCTCTCTCTCTCTCTCTCTCTCTCTCTCTCTCTCTAGATTAAGCCACTCGCTTAAAGTGCAAGACTGTTATGTCGAGCACTTATTGCTTTAGATCCTCCCTGGCCCCCACCTCCGCAGCACAATTGTCACGAACTTGATAAAAGAAGCTGCGAATAGTCGGTGGCACTCGTAATGATAACTGAAAGACCAGACTATCGTAGGCAGACGAAAGTTCGAGGCTCGACGAGGACAAACTGCCGATAAGGTTAAAACGGCTCGTAAGGTGCTCTATCGTCGTAAAACGAGGCCCGGAGTTCCTTGGCTCCGCCTTTATGTGTGCGAACGTCTGCTATGGAGGGGTCCGCGGTGTCGCGTCCTCCGTCCCGCAGAGAAGAACGTCTGAGTCTTCCACTATCGTCGTCGTCGTAGTCGTCCGACATCTTCCATCCAACGCTCGGGATTACCCTGCACGAGCCCTCGTCAGGACTATTGCCACATCCAGTGAGCCGAGTGCGTGGTGAGCGAGGAAGTTGATAAAGAGGGAGCGACGACCGAACGCAGCTTTGAGACACTCCGCAGTAATTTTCAATTAAATTTGGGCCAGCAGAACTCGTGATCGAATGCCCATTAAGCAATTTATATTATGTAATACTTGTCTTAATATGTAACATCGTAATGCAGTTAAGTAGAGAGCTTATTTAAATGTGTGCTGGCATGACTATTAATCGAACGGGAGTTTAAATATTTACTTTCCGTGATGCAACGAGACGCTCGTCTTTCGATATGAAAGGACGTCGGGGTGTCAGTTGATTTCAGGAGATGAACCTTGTGCATTTTCAAAGAGCCATTGTGCCGAGTAATCGATGGGGCGAGGGCGTGGAATATGGTTACAATGCGTAGCGATGGTATTAATAAGCACTTTCCAATGGTTGCATCTCGCTTTAACTTGGTTATTCGTTTTTGTAGTCGCTGCTTCGTTACGCCACTTGTCTCCATTATGTTATGTACAAAGTGGCTTATCGGCAAATGTGGTTTAAGGCGAACGTTCTCTCTCTCTCTCTCTCGCTCTTTCTCTCTCTCTCTCTCTCTCTCTCTCTCTCACTCTCTCTCTCAATGCGAAGATCGATTATTGAAAATTAGCAGACGTCCATAAAATAGAGTTAGGCAAACTATTGTGATGACTGAACTTTGTGCGCGTATATCGCACAGAGGGGATTGCATATTCATGATAAAATTCGTTGATGATTAGCTCTTAAACAACGTAAGCCTCGCGCACTTTTTAGCGCGAAATGAAAATAAAAGAGGGAAGTTTTGGAATAATAGTGGCATTAAGGTGAGCACTGACGGACGCACGTGCCATTAATGTAATCTCGGGACATCCCTTTCCCTTCTCCCACAGATTCCCCATAAGGCATGCCATTATTGTAGCGACCTCGTTACTTTCCATCGGTAAACAAAAATGTCGAGGGTTACGGGCGGAGAAAAGGAGTCGTTTAGCGAAAGAGCAGCGATCGGAGCGATAAGCGACACCTTTGAGGCCTTATTCGCAGACCCGGATCTGGAAAATCCAGGCAACTCAGACACACGGGGCAGAGATAATGAGTGCACGAGGGGAGTTGACGAGTAAGATAGGGAGTGACGGGGGGAAAGAAAGAGAGAAAGAGAAAGAGAGAGAGAGAGAGAGCGAGCGAACGAGCCCATGAATCATCCGTGGTGGAATCAATACGGAACCTGCACGAACCTCCCCGGCGTCGCGGCGGCGCTCTCGAGCCTTTCCGATTTTCTCTCCAATCCTCAACCCCTCGTACAGCTAGTGCGTTTACTCGATTCGGTGGCGAGCCTCGATTCAACATCGAGACCTTCTATCCTACACACCTCCTCCCCCCTACCATCACCGCCCTTCCCGGCTACTCGTTCTCATTCTTTTTCTCTCGTTTCTTGGCTCACCCCTTCCATTACTCTACCCTCGTCCCCTCACACCCCACCATATTATCCTTCCCGCCGGTGGCTCCCGCTTACGTTTACCCTCTTCCCCCCCCCCGCCCTTTTTATATCGTTGTTATATACGTATTTTGAAGACTTGGGATACAAGGGGGTCTACGAGTCCTCAAGCTATGCGATTCTGCGATTCAATCCGACGTGTCTCGGCGTATAGGAACGAGCGTTATTATTTCTAAATATTCTGTCCTAGACCAATTCTGCGACTCAATGCCATTTGAATTATTAAAAATAGTGGCAAATACATAAAATTAAATTTATTCTACTTGAGAGGCGATGATTACGGAGAGTCTTTGAAAACAACGTTTAACTATAAACTGATTCGCATGTTTGTCTAATCGTCTAAGTGTTCCAAAATATCCGAAAATATTGGAGCAAAAAAAAATTCTAAGTACCTCGGTGTTAGGAAAAAATTTTTTTCTCAGTTTATCTAAACTTTCGTCACGGCTTTTCCATGAAAAGACTTTTTATAACTAGGTACCTCTGTACAACCGTCGTTTCCTCTTAAAAATTTTCAAACATCTTTGCAATATAATTATCATTCATTTTTCGTATAAATTTCAAGATAACTTTTAGCTTTATTAGAATTGTATTTTATATTTATATTTGGACTATTTGCTATTTGGGTAAATCAAATTTTGTGAAATATCCTTAAGACCAGCTAAAGATAATTTTTGTATTAATAAATCTTTTGTACACTTACGAAGCAAAAACGTAAGTGCATAGTTTAAACATGTGAAAGCTAAAACATGATTTAAAAAAAAAATGATGCTTCGAATTCTATAAGCTATATAAATAAAAATAAATAAATAAATATAAATAAATAAATAAATATAAATAAATAAATAAATATAAATAAATAAATAAATATAAATAAATAAATAAATATAAATAAATAAATAAATATAAATAAATAAATAAATAAATATATATATATATATAGCACTAAAGTATATTGATAAAATTTCTTTGTACCTTTGAAATATTTAAAATTTTGTCATCTAAAATTTCTTTACATTCCTTCGAGACAGAATAGAAAAACGAGATAACCGATCATGTTTAATAGCCGTCAAGAGTTATAGTAGCAATCGCGTTTAACTCATTCAATGTTTAAAGTTATCTTGGATAACGAGCGAATTACAATTTTTTAGGTATGCATTGTGATAGTGTTTACATTGGTCATTCAATATGTAAAAAAATTAATTTTTCGTACTGGTTTTACATACACTGTACGATAGAATTATATTTAATCAATCACAATGAATAAAATTGTAAATGCCTTTGAATTGCTAAACTTATAGTGCAATACAACTTTTTAATATTAATTTTTAATATTCATTCCGAAATATCGTTTGATTTTTTATTTTTTGTATCACGTTGCCTATATGAAATAGTATCCTTATAAGAACATGTATAAACTTCATTCAACTTCTAAAAATATAATGTGATAAAAAAATAATATCTTTTATCAAAATTATCGGAACATACAATTATGTTGTTATAACTATTCGTTACACTAATGTAAATGTGTAAACATTGTCATTTGACGCAATTGATAATGCTTTAGAATTAATGGATTTATGTGGTACGTAGATTTATATTTGTTTAGATTTATATTTATATTTGTGAAAATTGTTCTTATGCAAATTATGAATGAAGACAAAAATTCAAAAAATCTGAACAACAAAAATCAAATAAAAAAAATTGTGTAGAAATAATGGTTTGACGAATGTCCGAACAATTTTTCGCGTCTTGTCTCGCTATCGTTAAACAAAAATAAAGATAAAAGTGCCAAGATTAACGTAGTACTGAGCTGGATTTTCTCATCTAAATAAAAGTAATTTTCATTGAAAGTTTGCGTCCGTAATTCTAAAGTTCCCCCAAAGTGTTCAACTACCCCGAACATTCTAAATATCAGTAATCTGACAATTCGCATTAAGTAATGAAATTCCAGTGTAGTTTGAGATTAGTAATCATACAGTAGCGATAGTAGTAGTGGTAATGGTAGTGGTAATAGTGATCAGTAGTAGTAGTTGTGGTACTAGTAGCAGTGGTAGTGGTGGTAGTAATAGTAGTAGTAATAGTAGTAATAGTAGTTGCTGTAGTAGTAGTAACAGTAGTAGTTGTAGTGGTAGTAGCACAAGTAGAGGAGCGTTCATCAAATACTCCCGATAAGGTATCTCCCGATGCTTTTGAACTTCATCTTATTTCATGTAATTCCTGACACCATTCATCACACCGTATACAACACTTGTCCCAAGCACAAAAATATATTATTTATTATTTTTATGATTTCTATCCCGACGAGGAAATAAATACAACTTTGATTCCAGGCAGAGGCTAAAATGTGCATTCGAAGATAATTCGAAGATAATGAAATTCCGTAAACCCTCCAAACCATTGTCTCGTCCAGACATTCTGTAAAACATTCAAGCCTTCGGATCCGGCACGTTCCTTCCATCCTGCTCCCCGGTTTTATATACATTCGCTCGTTTTGGCGATATATCCTCGCTGTGACTCCTCAGTCGCGCAAACCCGTCGGCAGTTGCTGAGAAATACTCTTGGATGCCCGCGAGCAACCACAACCTGACAAACATCCCACACCATGACTCTCTCTCTCTCTCTCTCTCTCTCTCTCTCTCTCTCTCTCTCTCTCCTATCTATCTATCTATCTATCTATCTATCTATCTATCAACTCTCATTATAAAGAAAAGAGTGCCGACACGGTAGTTGCACTACCAACCCCCGAGGCGATTTACCTACCTCGGAAAAAGAAAAAACGGTAATCGTATCTTTCGGCGTACTGAATTCTTATAGAAATAGATGGCGGAGAGTCGACGCTTGGGTACCATTGCGAGACTAGTTATGTGTGCTCGTGTGTGAGTGCTACCTTGATCTCGCACTCACTCCTGACTCGTGGAACGCGCGATCGACCTGTCGTCCTTCTCTATAAAATATTCAATCGTAAGTACGAGCGTGAGGCGGTTAGTAATTGCTCATCTAAGTCAATGTATTATTTGGTCGAGTTTGTTAGGCTTCGCGTAACAGATGAGAAATTTGGTGTTAACAGTACTCGGAGGTTTAATGCTTCCATTATTGGCTGCTGTTAGCCTAAGCTAATTAATCCTCGTACTTTATAATGCTATTGCTGATTAAGTAAATCCAAGAGCCGAATTACATGGCACTTTGAGTCGAAGGATAATGAAGCAAACGATGCCTCGATGTTAAATAACATTCCAATGGAAATGACTAAGAAAATTGAATGCGACTGTTTAATGTAGAGCTTAATTTTTTCATCCGTAGATTTATTTGTCCTCCGCCTTGATTTTCATTTCGACGCCTATCGATTACCGATAATAAAGTTTGCTCACTAGATTATTTACGTTATTTAATCGCATCGTTGAGTACTGGGAGATCGCGAGCCCATATATACATGTATATATAGGTTATATTAACCTTGATATTGAATCTCTCAAAGTTCTAATGCATCGAGGATAAGATATTTCATACGTCATAGCGTACATATATTTCGTTAGTCGTGGGGCATATTTTTCATAAACGATTATTATTATAAATAACGATAATTTAATATATATTCCATTGGGCAGTTTGAGGAATCGCTCGAAGAATAGAGTAAGTAATGAAATTAATGATAAAGCTCCTTTAGGTTATTTACAATTTGTCCAATTTATAATAACAGTTAATGATAATAATATTCATTATTTAGAAATATTGAGTAATTTATGTTGGAGGAGAGGGAGTCTAACGCATGTTAAACTTAACCTCCAATTATGTGCACTAGAGACCCATGAGCAAAAATCATTGATAATTCATTGATTGACGAGAATTTGACTTTAAAACAAACAGAGATGATGATTAAGATGAATTTGCGTCAATTCTTTGATCGATCCATATTGGCAAAGGGCTTTCTGCGAGGTAAATCTTCCGATTTACCATAACATATGTTGTTTAATGAGAAAAATAATGCTGAAACTATTGTTATATAGAAACTTTATTTATACGCAGAGAGGATAATAAGGGAAATACGCGAGATGTTGTAAGTTGATTGGTCGCCGAATTGTACGTCAGCATCTTAATCTCATAGCGTGATTATAAACACAAGCGTTAATTAGTATTCTCTTCCTTATCTTTGGTTTTCACATGCGACAGTCCATAAATGGGAAAGTTTAATAGAGGGAGGATTCCGTCATGCGACTGGGGTCGAGCGCCTACAATTATCGCGACATTTCCAAGGACAATCCGGAAATGGAGACAGCACTACTGTAGAATGTGCATACAGTCGATACAGCAATTTTCTCATCCCTGACTCATCGCTCGGACCCCGGGTTTTTCAGAATGTGGGCGATAACGGTCGTGCTGCTGATGGTGTCGCTTTTCACGTGAAAAATCGAATCTCCCCGAGCCTGTATCTATTTGTACGCGCCCGCTCGCTTACACACACGGTGTATCTGTATCTACACGCGCTCACTCCACAACGTCCGCAAATGCAAATACGTGCGTATGCATATGTGTAGGCATATATGCGTATGCGCGAGTCGTTGGTTAGATTGGTTGTGGATCAGTATCCGCTTTCAGTTGAGAGTAATCGGCTTTGTTTACCTCGGTGATAATGTAGCGTCATGCGATGCTTTGTACTTTCATAAATAATACCTTTGTCGTAGATTTTTCACATACCCTCGTACATCTCAAACGCCTGCAAGATCACATTCGATCTACCTTTCCATTTGTTCAATGCACTGAGGTAAATTCGTGATATACCCTCTTAGATATTATTCCGATGAATTTGAGGGATTCGTTGAACGTAAGTAAGACTGGGTAATGCAGTAATTAAGCAGCTCCAAGACTCGCAAAAAAAAGCGTTGATAATACCGTAAAAAGAAGTGATCTCAATAATCATTGGATTACGTATAGTTTTCTGGTTTTTATAATCACGTATTACGGGATTAGGATGAATATTCAATGTATGATGTGAAAATTTGTGTGTGGGGCGGGAGAGGGGGGAGGGGAGAGGGGGAGGGTGGGAGAAAGAAAGGAAAGATTAACAAAAATAAAATATTTTAATGATAAATAAATTTAGACTTATTTTAACGATGCTACATTCGAAGATATAGAAACGTTAAAGTTATTTGATTTTGATTTTTAATCTATTGCCTCACCAATGTTAATGATAAATTCATTGTATGGGACTATATTTTTTTTTTTTTTTTTTTTTTTTTTTTTTTTTTTTTTTGTTATAGCTTTTGAGTTAGTATTTATTATACTTTCTCTGAATATTAAAATTAAATATCGTTCTATTGATTTTGTCGATAAGGTTTATTTAGTCACAGTTTCGTTCGTTTCAAAGCTCAAAGCCAAATAGAACGAAGCATTTAAAGTATAACATTGAATTAAAAAACAGAAAGAATTATCCGTTAGTTATAAATAATACATGAAAAGGTAATTTTTAAAAGAAAACTTAAATTGACACTAATACACAATATTATGATAGAAGGAAGGAAATCGCAATATAACACCGAATAAGCGGAAGCCCCATCAAGACTTTGGACTCGTTGATTTTGTGGGAGCACAGCTAATCATTTGTAAACGTCGCAATCTTTTGTTTTTATTATGGCTTGATTTCTCGACTTCTCGGCTTAATGTCCTTAACATTTATTGCTTGCGGGACTCCCGGATGTGCACTTGATAATTTCATAAATGACTTGAGTAACAGAAACTTTCGAGACTTCTACAAAATTCCATCTCTTTGTTGACGTCCTGGAGGGATTTTCTCAAGCTTCGGAACTAACGAATTTGTAAATTAATTTCAGATATTTCAGAGAAGATTATTTTCTTAATAAAAGATCGATGAAGTTGCGTAATTATTTGCTGATTTTTAAATGTCAAATTTAAGAAATCACGAGCACTCGAATCAAGATACTACGAGTCAACGAATTTGTATATTTGTAATGATGTAATTTTTTAAAGTAAATGTATGCTCGAACATAATGTTACAAAATTGTTCTCATATATACATTTTATCATTAATTCATTTCCCTATTAATTTGCAATTTCGTTTTTACAAGACGTAAATAATCGAATGAACAGAGAATAGATGATCGATGTAATATTCCCGATGTCGGAACAAATTAATTTTATAATTTTATTTACCACGTGCATTGATCAGTGCACAAATGTCCGTTATAATGCCTTGTCGGCTGCGGTGGGATTGGACGGTGAGGATAGGAGAGGGGATGGGTGGGTGGAATACATCATTAGCCCGTACGATGGAAAGGGGCGTAAACGAGCAGAATTAAATCCGAATGTACTAATTGACGATGTAAAATAGATTTGTCAATATTCGAGAGAGTTTTAGTTGGTGCACGTATGCGGAACGCGATTGCTTTTTTGCATTTCTCTCCTACACTTTTGTAAATTGGAAAATTCAAGACAATGAGTTGACAACTCCTCTTCCCTCGATTATCTTTTACCGATATAAATTTACCGCTGGAAAGCATTAGTAGGCATAGGCAAATGCTTCGTATCGTGCATTACATGAAATTCTTAAGAAAATGTTTATGCTATCGAATTTGATTAAGGACGAAAAAATTTATTCAACTCTTAATAAACGTATAAGCTCCGCTGTCCAGCCATTATCTTAAAGCAATAATAAAATTAGTAAAAAATAAAATGTATTTCATTTGTATGATGTTCATATATAATTTCAGTAATTTGATCATCTTATTCATAGAGCAGCTAATATTGCGACCGTCGCACACGGATTATTAGGAAACCTTTCAATAAAAAATGAATACTAGATGGTAGCCGGATAGAGGGACAAAAGTTTGTTAATAAAACGGATGTGTATCGTCTTGGCGAGCTGTGCTAAATATAATTTATATCATGCAGTGGATTATCGAGTTAAGTATCGAGTTGCTCATTTTGTAAGTTATTGCACGGCTGTCTAATTTGACTTTTCCATGCGATGATGAATACCGAAAAAATGTGAAAGTATCGACAGATGGTGATGCGGAAATTAATTTACGAAGGAGAGACTGTGTGTGTGTGGGGGGGGGGGGGGAGAGCAATAGGGATTAGAAATATTGAAATTAATGCAAAAACATTTTTAATGCATATAAATTATAAACTATAGGTTAAAAAAAAAAAAAAAGAAAAGAGACTTATTTAATAATTAGTGATCGTAATGATAATATTAAAACTTGTTGATGTTCCCAACGTCTGTATTACACTACGTTTACTTTAACTTTTTATTTCCTATATTTTATTCTTTTTTTTTTTTTATCACACTGTCTTACCATAAATCTTTCGTTATAAATGGCATAGGAAAGTACAAAAATGTTCTCAAATAAATTCTCAAATAAAACTTAATCCCTATTATTATTATCCTAATGAAATTTAATAATTATCAAAATTCACGGTAATATTGCATTTATATAATTCGCTTCAGTCTGTCCGCTAATTAACTATTCTACTACTACTATTAAATATTATAATATAATAATTATAATAATTAATATTCGTATCAAATGTAAGTCGAACATATTTTCACATTCGTTGATTTATATTACAATAGTCGTGAATTTACATTTTGATTTAATTTATCGTTAAATCGGTACATATTATTCGACCCTCGTAATCAATTCGTATAATTGGTAAAAACTTTTACAAAAACAAATGAAACAAACGATTTTTCAATGTTTTGCAATATTATAAATGTATTAATGATAATTATTATAAAGACACTTTCCAATAAAACAGGAAGTGGCTCTTAAACTCTAATCCCTATCAAGTTTGATAAATAGGATTTGCCGCATTATAGGGTATATTTGCATTTAAAATTTTTGAAATGATACTTTAATTCCCAATTACATATTAATTAAGTGTGTACAATTATGGTACACTAGGCTTAAGGTGACTGGACGCGTAAATGAAATTTACAATCGATAATAGCAAAAACTGTAATTGAAATAAATAAATAAAACAATTTATTGCAATTAATATTTATCACGTATAGCGACGATGACGATGATGCGTATGATGACGTATGTAATATATAATATAATTACGCTATAAATTCGCTTCTTTAAAAACCAGCGAAATATGATAAAGTCCAGAAAATAATTTTGAAGCTCGTGGCTACTAATAATAATAAACAAAAATTGTTCTTTAGCCACCTTGTCGATACCTCAACGCCCCATTGACAAAGTAGTCATTGCACAAAGCCAAGATTCCCCTCCAAATTTTCCTCCTACAAGCACCGAATTCTAAATCTAAAATCGACGCACCGCCCACTATAATATGCCGAGTAATTTTTGTAAAAGGGGATACAAGGAAGGTCGACTACACGACACTTGGTTCTTAGCACGTACGTAGCACGGAATCACGGTTCATTAATTAATCGAGCGACTGACTGTTGAATCGATTAGCCGCGGGTTCGTTGGCGCATTGCCCTGCTGACACAGTAAACAGGCGAAAGTCCAGGATAACGGATAAGATTTTCCCACATTGCCCGTCGTCCATAAATATACCGCGGCGGCGACAGGAAAGCGAGTCTGCCGATCTCAGGCCTCGTCTTAGCCGATAATCGAACAGACACAAACGTCAATAGCGTCCCTAGCGTCACTACGGTCACCAGCGTCACCAGCGTCACCAGCGTCACCAGCGTCACCAGCGTCACCAGCGTCCCTAGCGTCACCAGCGTCCCTAGCGTCACTAGCGTCAGTAGCGTCAGTAGCCAATGCAAGTCCACAAGCTCGTTCGAGCGAGAGGGCAAAGGCCTAGCAAAGGATTAGCGCAATTTCGCATAATATAAGCGTAATACCAATTGGTTTGCATAATCGTCTCGCTTCGAGCAGCTCCCCCCCCCCCCCAGCCATATGCAATTCGCCAAGCAAGACCGATGAATTTACATAAGCGCGCTTCTTTAAGTTAACAAATCGTTGCTTCGATCATTGACTTGTGGAGTCATCGATGATGTAACTATCCTCGCTTCGCCAATAATGTAAGAAATCAACTCGTGCCTATTATTCTGCCCATTATCATTATCGTCTTGTTTAAGACCAAAAGCACACACGTGCAGAAAAAGAGAAAAATAAATAAAGAATTAAGGAGTTGGCAACCACCTGTGTAGGGGATATATATCGGGAGGTTCGCCTTCGAGCTTCGATAGAATAATCGACCTTCGATAAAATAATCGACCCTTGGATTGTCGTGAATTTGTGACGTTCCACATTACCTTTAATGAGCTATAATCTCGAGATTGTGAAGAGTCTGTTGGTCAGGTGGGCCAATCCGAACGTGAAGGTTGAGTTGTGCGGGATGGCCACGAGGATACGATTGTGCTCTTGCAAATACCAAAAATCCAGCTTGATTCTTAGCAAAAATAAAGAATAAAAATACATTTAGCCAAATTTAGATTTGGTCAAGTTACTAATCACCTCGATTACCGTGACGTCAACGACGTAGCCAGCGACGGCTCGTCCGTGCTCGACTTGGCCACTTACAAACACAAACGCATCGAGTGTGATAAGGAGGTGAGGAAGCTGCTGCTACTGCTGCTGCTGCTGCTGTTGAAATCTAGCGCCAACATCGAGACCCGCAACAACGCCAATGAGAAGGCCCCTCTTACCTCGCCGTTAAATTCAACAATTTAACTCCAGGGTTTCACTTGATATCGTTGGTCGCGTGCCCGGACATCGTCACGATCAATCAATGCTGCATACTGATTGACCTGGCGTTCGACTATTACAATGACAATTGGATTGATAAAACGATAAAGTCTCCTTACGAAGCCATGTAATGCTCTACTGGCGTCCATATTTGATAATGACGCGACTATCTCTGTAATTAGCAAAGACATAACGAAATTTGAGTCTCACAGTTACATTGAAATATTGATGTAAAGTTTTACTTTGAATAAGGAGATATTGCATGTTTTTTTTCTTCTTTTTTTTCTTTTTTTTTATATAGCAAATTCTTTAACGTATGGCATGCCAATTAAACGAACAAACTTTGCACCTTTAAAGTAATCGATTGCACTATAATGGAACAGTACGTTGTGATCTTCTTCTTATTATTCTTATTATTAGATTATCCCAAAATTTTATTAAAATCCATTTAGCATTAAATAAATCGGCATTCAATAGCCAATTCCAATGTCTCTAAATCGTTCGCTGGCAACCGGGAGACAGCCAAGGAGAGTCTGCTCGCGCGTAAAGAGACACCCTAGGCCTGCCTAAGCACATCGTTTACTTTGATTCCCGTCTTGCTCGGTTGCTTGTGCGCCTTGCTTCTTTGCTTCTATCGGCGACTAACGCCTATACTCGACCCAACTCCTTGGTTAGTTAACCTTATTATTTCTCGTGTGGCTGCTAATATTCGAGTTCCGTGAAGTGACGGATATGCCGTTTCATCGATGTATCGCAGGTGTTAGTTTGAGTAATGCCATTAACGAGCGCAGCCGAATGATGAGCCGAGTTAACATCGTTTTGAATCGGCTCGAAGAAGCGGATGGGCTAAACTGTCAGGCTGATTGGAAATTTATTGGGAGCGATGGGCTTTAACGCGCCTCTTTTAAACATAATTATGTCTAATTTAATATTGAGAATTTTGTAACTAATACAATATCAAGCATTTTTACCAAGAGATTTTAATGCAGACAATTTGAGGGGAAAACGAGAACTTTAGTCGCTTATAATAATGAAGAAGAAGCAGTGCGAGTGAAATGTATAAATTTACGAATAAGCATTAACGTGGCAATTTTAATAAACCATTGTCTACAAACATTGTCTTGGCAATTTCAAAGTAATATATGTATATTAATAATTTTATGAAACAATAGAACTCGAGCATATATTAATATAAAAAAAAAAATTAGCAAAGTATATAAAATTTCTTTATTCTCTTCCCATTTAAATAATCGAACGAAAATAATTTAGAAAATTCTTTCGACAGCTACGAGGGGGCATAGATTTGATAAAAATATTTGCAAAAATGTAATATGAATCTTTTTAATTCAAGAACTTATAATAGACAATTTACATCGATAAAATCAAAATAAAAAAAAAAAAAAAAAAAAAAAAAAAAAAAAAAAAAAAAAATCAAATCAAAAAGCTTCATGTTCGTAAGGAATAAAATAATTCGTTAATCAATATCGTAAATTGTATTATTAAGGTGAAGGAAAAAGTAACTATAGAAAGTTGTTTGATTTAATGGAGCAGAGAGAAATGATTATTTATTTATAGAATGAAATTTTAATATAACCATTCAATGTTACAGGTGCACGTCTATGATCTTCTAGTCTTACGAGGATTCTTATTTTACGTGGTGTGCGTTTAAATTTCACGCTTCTACTGTGCACACATAAAACATAAACCTCATATATATATATATATATATATATAACATTGCTTGGTACGTTAGAAATACCAAAAATATTTGCTTTATTAAATATGTATTAAATATAATAAATACGAGGGGACAAAGAAAGAAAGAAAGTATCCAAAAAAAAAAAAAAAAAAAAAAAAAAAAATATGTAATATATATATATATATATTTCAAGTCCATTTAAAAAGATATGTCATTCATGTAAATGATTCATTTTCAAATTATTCGAGGTGGTTTAACGTTAAAGGACGGCCGATGAATCGTACGAGCCATAATAACTAACCATTACCCAAACACCACGAAATCTTAAGTTTTCCTGACTATTGAAACGTTTGATGATCGTGTTGTAAAAAGCCATTGGAGACGTTATCTTGAACACGCGCTCGCCCCTCCAATCGCAATTACGCACTTAAGAGTCGCAGGAGTTCGTATCTATTTTCTATTGTCGGAGCTACGATATTAAAATTTGGGCGGTAGGGGGGAGAGGGGGGGGGCTCGTCACAAGTCGGCGATTGATTTATTTAAACGGCCAGTGCAATTCACGCGCGAGCTGCTCAAGGCGAATATGCGAATTATGCGCAGACTTATCATAAAATACGCCAAGAGGCACCGCGTGGATTCTGCGAATAGTTGGACATTTGAAAGTCCAACGTCATAATAAAGAGCCTGGAATTTCCGTAGGACTTACTTATTTCAATGGGTATCGCATGGATGTAAACTCATTCGTTCCCTTGCCTACCTTCCATTATACGCTTTGCACAAAATTAATAAATAATAATTATTGTATTTGAAACATCTCTCGCTAAGCCATATTGCTTACCACGATAATTCATAAGTCCCTATGCATACATTTTCCAATCGCGTAATTATCCTATGGTATTTTAAAGATCCTATTGATTAATTTAGCAGTTGCAATAATTTTACAGCTTATTTCAATTACTAATTACGAATAGCTTGATTTCTAAAATGAATAGTCTCACGTCAAGCCGCCTCAGGTTTAGGTCGGAGGTTTACGATAATTTCATTTCTCGTCTCTATTTTTCTTAAATCACCGATTATTTGCTGAAAACAAACATTGTACAAGTATGGACTGTAAGTAATGATCATTGTAATTTTTTTTTTTTTTTTTTTTTTTTTTTTTTTTTTTTTTTTTAAATTTTATAAGCTACATACCACGGGGAATAGAATATTTGAAAGTAATAATAATTTTATTAAGATTTACGGGATTGTGTCGATAGTTCTTTCTCGATTACAATACGGTGAGCTATATTTTTAAAGTTTTTTTTTTACTTTTAATTTTTTTTGTTTTTTTTTGTTGTTTTTTTTTTTTTGTTGTTTTTTGGTTTTAACTCGTTGAAATCGATCTTATTCGAATGGAAATGGCTTGTAATCCAGCAGTTCGATAGCCAACTGATTTCCTGCCTTTTCAACAAGAATCATTCATTGGGCTTCGATTTCAAGGAAAATGTTTTTATACAATAGATGCACGCGGCGTTAAAAAAAATTAAGCGACGTTTTACCGTTTCAATATCAAACCTATGCGGCACGTAATAATATTCGATGTTACGGTCAACCGACCGAAGCCAATGCAGTATTGCTTAATCCAGATTTTTCTGGGTATTGACGGTATCGTATTTCAATTGAAGTGTATTCAGGTAAACGGATTTTACAGAGTTACGCCGAAATATCGCAGAGCTAATTATCAGAGATTATGATAAATATTATTTAAGGATCTGATTATTACGTGCGAATGGCACATGCGCGATTATTATAAATTTTGTGAATATTCAATTAATGTATTCTTTTCGTATTCTTAATAAATTACCCGACACTTGACAATATTATGTCTCCTGCCTTTCTATTTGACACTTTGCGATGACTGGGAAAATGTCGCTCGCAGCCTCATTATTTACCGATGGAAATTTTTACTCGCTGTAAGCTTAAAATACTCATCGATCAAGACTCGATGTATTTTAAAAGTAATATATATGTGTGTGTGTGTGTGTGCGCGCGCGCGCGCGCGCGCGTGTGTTAAGTATTGCACGTACGATAGAAAATTTCTTCACTTTACCGCTCAAGCTAAATTTCAAAATTGTTCATGTGTACGTCATAATTTTCACTCAATTATCGCACAAGAGTGATTAATTTTTCAATTTGATAAATCCCAATTTATTGATCAATGGATAAATTAATCGACGAATACAAACATGTCCGGTCGAATTGGCATCTTAACGATCCTAATGACACTTCCGCGAATCGATTAACAATTACAAGCTAACGAAGTACTCAAAAAAAAGTCAACATTTTGAGGCGCCGACGTCGGGCGAGGCTCATCAATTCCAATTGATTGAATTATCGATCTTCGCCTTCTTCCTCCGCGATACCCTCATATCAAAGGGAACAAACACTTTTCCGGGTACCAGTGCGAGTACGAATGCTTACAACAAAGCTAATCGCGATTTCAATGCTCCATTCAAAAACCCATCGCCATCGGCTTTTACTTTCACCTCCTCAATAATGGAGGAGGCAAAGAGAGCGTGGAACCTGCGGAACGAAATATCGATGCCCAATTCTCCTCAATAAAGTCCATAATTAATAGGTGCAATGGCCGATTGCCCGTGACGCCAGCGTCAATCGCCTCCTTTCCCAACGTCCTCGTACGCTGAAGCAACGAGCGAAATAAACGACAAAACTATCTCCCAGGCAAAACGACTGGCCCGCTGATTTATGATATCGATTGTTCGAGATGATTCTCTTGCCATCAAATTAACGAGGATTAAGAATTAATCGCCAGTAGGATGCTCGAACGTCAATCTCATTTTAATCTCGAGCCTATATGGGATTGGCGGCTTCGTAAGGTCGTGTTGACAAGCCTAACGAGCCTCCGACTTATTTAATACTCCATCCACACGTTTATGGACAATAATTTTTCAAACTATCGTGGCAGCTATATTTGTTTCTCTCCCCCCCCCCAACCCCCCCCCCCAACCCCACCCAACCCCACCCCACCCACACACATACATATATACACACAAGGACACACACACAAGGACACACACACACACACACACACACACACACAAAATATGTTTTAAAAAGATGACTCGAATTATGCAAGTCTATTTATTAGACTTATTGTATTAAAATTTTATCGAAATGAAGATTAAGGAAGATAAATAAATGTACGATCTTGACGAAGAGGCAATAATAATTATTTGTTTAAGAATAAAAGGGTCGAGAGAGCAAGCGTTATTAATATTAATAAGCGTTTGTAGGAAAAGTTAACGAGAGCACACGTGAGCGCATATATTGCGCAAACGTATGGATTAATAAAATTCTTAATTCACGTGAATTGTGCGCAGACACTGTAGTTACGTGCACATTGGATTATTTGAATAACGAAACTCTAATGCAATAATAAAGTGTTTGATTAAAGATTTATACATCGTTTTATGCTAAATCATATAGAACGCCGTTGGTTTTATGAGGAAAAGAACAATTAAATTCCGACTACAATGGGCCTCATTTTTTTTTTCTTCTATTTTTTCTTTCTTTCTTTCTTTCTTTATTTTTTTCTTCTTTTTTTGTTATCTCCTTTCCATTACGTAGAAACATAGTCGAGTAATGTTATGTACCTATTGTTTTAGCTACAAATTGATACGCCCGGGGATAAAAACATCGCCTTTTGCTAAACATTATAAGAAAACTGTTGCTATTGGATAGGAGCGAGTGACGCGAGAATACTTCAAGCAGTTTATCATTATAAAACCTTAGGCGAACGAGATTTCGCACTCTTGTGTGTGGCATAGAAAGGGAATTCGATCGTCGGGCCTTGGCGTTGAAAAATCATAATTTTATGTACTAACTGGCTTATTCATCGAGTTTCGTGGTCGAGTTTGTAAAAGCGTACATACATTTTAGAGCGATAAAGCGTCGATCGTATCTTGTAAGACAAAGAAGATAATTGTTGGCGCTGCGCGAGGTGGATGAGGTTGAGCAAAATAATGCTCCGCGTTTTTCACGATTAATATTTCCCATACGAGGATACGAGGTTTGAAAGGACCTGCTTATTTTTCATTTTGCTTTTTTTTTTTTTTTTTTTTTTTTTTTTTTTTTTTTTTTTTTTTTTTTTTTTTTTTTTTTTTTTTTTTTTTATATAATTAATGGCACATTTATTATCCACGCGTTAAAATAGTTTTATCGATCGCAGTGTAAAATCGTCGGCTCTTACACATTGGCTTTCCGTATCCGACTTGGATTGTTCGTACTTAACCGAGTAGTAGCCTTACGCAATGCAATGGGTAAAGTTAGAAAAAAAAATTAAATTTAACATATTATAATAATCAAATTTATAATGTATGGCTTATGGGCGCGTGAAATGCTGAAATTAATGCTACGATTACTTATTTCTATTATAATTAAACAGTGGTTAATCTGGTTATCGACGATTCGTTATGAATTTTCATTCATTGTGTATATCTCGTCATGGACAATTATCAATGGGGTAATTTTTGTCTTGGAGACTGAATTTTTAACCAAATGTTATTTGAATAATCGACCATAGGATTCGTGATTGTAATCGTGATATATTTAACGATGACCTTACTTTCCCGAGGCTGAAGCTTACGATTTAAAACTTTTCCGATCCTACTATTATATTGGCACGAACGAACGTACGCCGAGAGTATTATGCAAAAATGATTACGACTATCATTACTACTCAAACCGTACATCGCGTCATTTTGAAATTCAACGCTAAATTATATTCGTTTATTGCGTTTGCGCATCTGTCAATTATGACTGTCTTTTAACTGGCAGGAAAAGTATTTCATTAAACGGCAAACGAAAGTGTGCAGCAAGTAGCGGCGAATCGGTCATTTAAAAGCTTAATCCATTCGCTAACCGTTGCCCATTACCATAATGCAAAAGGATACTCGTCCATTCCTCTCAACTCGGATGATCTCTCTCTCTCTCTCTCTCTCTCTCTCTCTCTCTCTCTCTCTTTTAATCCACTTCCTTGGCACGTTCAAGGCTCCTCGAAATCGTTACGATCGCCTTCTAATTACGCGATGTAAGTGTTTTTAGCCGTGTTGGGTATCGATTCGAATTTCCGGCTATCCCATTGGTTATTCTGACATGCTTAGCCCCAGGTATGCGTGAAAAGCAGAGGATTAGTAGTGCCTCGGCATTAATTTCTACGTGCCCGGGACGAGGAGCGACTTAAATTTCTCCATTAATGATCTCCGCTGCTCATCCTCCATACTATTTGGCACAATCGGATTTTCAAATGCCACTTCCTCCTCCTAACCCTGGATTGACCAATTGGCGTGAATAAAAGTTCTCCGACTTGATTCACTCACAATGTAATTTCGCCCCCGTTTACTTGATTGCGATAATAACGCGGCCGAGGCGTATTTGTATCTTTGTATCGAACTACTCGGGTTGATGGGGGGGGGGGGAGAGAAGCTCGTCGAATCAAACAAGCCCCTTCAGTTTACGCTTCGACTTCATGATTTGAGATGCTATTTACAATGAACTGCCGACAGGCTCGACGAAGCTGCGTCTCAAAGCCGAGCAACCATCGAGAGTCCGATCTCAAATTTCATTTGGACAGCGCTGAAATCGCGCGTATCTAAGAGTCGCGATAGGCCGACATCTGTCAATGTCGAGACGAGCCTACCGCGTACGTCACCGACGACATCCATCCATATCCATCCACCGTGTCAAGTGGCACAAACGTTCGGCGGGTGGGGGCAGCTGGCGGATAGAGCGAGGGTCGCCACAGAGCCCAGCAGCTTCTCCTCGGCGGCGCCCTTCAAAGATAGAGGGAGAGACAGAGAGAGAGAGAGAGAGAGAGAGAGAGAGAGTGTGTGTGTGTGTGTGTGAGTAAGCGTGATCGACCGGAAATTTGACGCGGCATTGACCGTCCGTGACCCATAGTCAACGGGAAAATGAGCCTGGGTTCCCGCAAGAGGTAACTTGAGGGCTTGGGCGCTCGCTCCTTCCTATCAGCCCCTTTTATCCTCCCGGCAGCACGCGATTTTCACTTAACTGGACTTACGGGGCCTTAATTAATGCGAATCACTGCTTTTACGGCGCTTGCTTTAACGAGAGAGATTCCTCGATTAGAAGAAACTTAGGGGCTGTTGTCTGCCTTAGGTAGGAGTACTCTACATATATATGCAAATATGCCTCCTTCTTTATTCTCAACTCCCGCGTCGAGTTAACTAGTTACCGATACTTTCAAGCTCCGATTTTACGAGAAAAAAATTTGACTCTACTATCAATATTTAGTCATATTCGTAGTATTTTATCCTTATATTATAACTTATATATAACTTTCAAACGTAAATTAAACTTAAAGTTGTTAGGTCAATTGGCATTAAATATTAATATTCGTTGTTATATTTTATTATTATTATTTATTATTTATTATATATATATATATATATATATATATATATATACTCGAATTTCACTCGAATATATGTAGAATATGATAAACGTTTATTTTCCACTTGGTCCGATACAATTTTCATGTATTACCGTTACATATTTAAATTATCGGTAATAATTAGTATCAATAACATATAATTGTAATACAATTCAATTAAATAGTGAATAAATATTCATTTAAGAATTTAATGTTATTTAGCTCATATATATATATATATATATATATATATATATTTATATATAATCAATAACTACGCGATATATTTCATTTTACATTCATTGGGTGCTTTGGTTCTTATATTATATTGTCCTTTAGTATAATATTGAAATCCGTAATTCAATGTCGAAAGCGAATAACATAAATTTATAACCTAATCATAAAACAAATTTAATAGGTAATTTACTTTCCATGCAGAAACTGATAAAAAAAGAAAAAAAGAAGATAAAAAAAAGAACCCAAAAAAGTAAATGTCGACGTTAAGATACTTTTTGAGATCTTAGGAAATTCATGAAAAATTAGTTCTTTTGCATTTATTTGATGTAAGACCTGTTAGACAAAATTTTTATATTGATATATTTAATATTGATTGAGCAACAAAATATTGAAATATTTTATTTTTGATAGAGCGACAAAATTGGCAGCCTTATACTAATTTTGATATTAATAATGAAATTATTTATTTAACTCTATAAGCATACGTTCTCTTTTACTTTTCATTTCAGGAAATCAAATAGAAAACATCGTAAATTCCGTTGATGATTAGAAGATTAGAAGCCACAGAGATCAAATATGTAAAAAATAAAAAGAAGAATCAAAACGTAATAAACGAATGATGAAGATTGCAATAATTTTTAAATATTAACGTGTAACTACTTGTGTCACTGACAAATCGATTCCATTATATTTGTCAATTGTGATTTTCCGAAGAACATTATGCAATCTAAGATAAAGTTTAATATTTCATCTTAACGTATTACAAATGCAAATGTCTATTCACGAATTTAACGAAGAAAATGATTATTTGGAAAGAGCTGTAACGTTAAATAATAAGTCTTTCGTTGGAGTTTATGTAATTTATTTAACTTGCTTCCGTCGATATTAATATTATAATTATTTGATCCATGTATGAAATATACATTAAAATGTTTTAATTAAACCATAAAATGTTTTAATTAAACCATATTTTATTTATAACCCAATGCAATTATTCCTTAGATTTCATTATTTACTTTCTATAGTATAATTTATTATGCGACGATAAAATATTAAGATTTAAGATTTGAAAACAGTAAATAAAGAATAAAAATAATTTCTTTTTTCGTTTTTTTTTTCTTTACAAAAGATTTATGCTTTTTTACTTTGTTTACAAAGCTACTCTCTCTCTCTCTCTCTCTCTCTCTCTCTCTGTGCAACTCACTAAGAGAAAATATTCATTCGCTTCTATTTGTATCAATTACTGATACTTTACGATAATTAGTATTATTGTTCCAACTGTATACATTTAGTCGTCTAATAATGTAAATCTATAATTTAGAAACTTCAAATGCTTAATTTATATAATAGTACAATACATTTAATTTTTTAAATTTTTTTTTTTTTTTTTTTTTTTTTGTCATTTAATATTAATATCTCAACCAACTAAGACAATATACAACTACTCTGTGCATTTTATTCCATTAAAATGTTCGTGTCTTGTTGTTAGAGATAAAAATAATGAAAAGTAATTTTAATTTCTTTTATCATCCGTATAATATGCCGATCTACCATAAGTAATATGGAACTATTAAAAATAATAGAAATTCAAGACTCGTAAAATCTCTTAATCCGTGGGTGAAGTATGAGATTCCTTTATATTTCCGATTTCTATTGGAAAAAGATCTTATAAAAATAATAGCTCTAAAGGACATAATTTCTCACTAAAGTTCGACAATGTACAAGAAAATCCATTCAAGGTAAGGGATAAGAGATATTTAAGACTTGGGACACCGCAGACATGCCGAGGCTATTTTAATCAGCAGACGTACGAAATTTTGATGAAGGTTAAAAAAATGTTGAAGTTACGCATTATACGAAGGCACTTGGTACTCGGAAGTCGAAGGTTAGTCGCATTAAAATTACGACTCGGACGGATAGTCCAGTTCGTCAGATTATAATTTATTGACCTCCTCGAACAGTTAAATCAAGGGATTCAGAGTGGGAGGAGAGCAAAGCGAAGTCGTCGTCGTCGTCGTCGTCGTCGTCGTCGTCGTCGAGTATTCAGGGAGTGGAATTGTTCGTTCATTCGAAATATGTTTCCAGCATGTTAAGCGGCCATTAAAAAATATTTCCTAGTTTGCTGCGTTTATAATTGACAGAGAGGCCGCACATTTTCGAGCTCAACCATCTTTATGAATGAATACTCGACATAATTCTCGTTAAGCCCGTTCGATCCAACATTAATGTAAGAATATTCCTTAAAAGAACAAATGATAAGAAATTAAAATTTAATAACGTCTGAGATGCGTATGTTATTTAAAGCTAAATTTGTTTGTTTGAAAAATGTAAGAATGCAGATAGTATCGTATCACTGGTTACGAATGGTTAGAAAAATAATTAGGATTTGGTTGGGCCGAGAATGCAAAGTGCGCCGATAGTTAAATGTTCAACTATTCTGTCGATGTCGATGTTGTAACGTAAAATTATGACTACCGAGTTTTAATTTAAATATACGCACAAAGTATGTTCTCCATCGCTAGCTAAGGATATTGTCAGCTCCCAGTAATAAACAACAATTGAAATGTATTGGATAATTTTTAGCTGCTCGATTGCGCAACACTTGAGCATCGTCGACCGTCTTATCGCTTCTTCTTCTTCTTTTTCATCTTTTTTTCCTTTTATTTTTCAAACGATAATACGATTGACAAGTACAATTATAAAAGAAGGAGACTTCCACGATATGATATGATATGATATGATATATATATATATATATATATATATATATATAATTTTCAAAGCTGTTTGGATTGAGATAAATATAGATAATTAATTTATATTCTCTGTCACTTATAAATTTCCCAGCATTGAAATACTTTACTTCAATAGTCATTAAAAAATATAGAATAAGTACGATGGAAGGATTGAATAATCGTCGAGTGAGTAAAATAACTTAAGTAAAAAGCAAATATAATAATTTAATAATAAATTGAAGGGAGTAATAATGCGTCCAATGGAAGCGACCCTCGTTAAAGCTAATTGAAAAAAATTCTTTCAATCAATGACATTCCTCTGTAATTTGACAATTTGACACGGCGGAAAGCATTGTTTCACAATTCTTTTTTTTATTTATTTTTTTTTTTATTCTTTACTTTTTTCGTTATTTTCACATATTAAACAATAATGCCGTAGGTCGTATCGCTTTTCCCTGCAGGTTCTCGAAAATCTCTGCTCTAAATATCTTTTAAAAGAGACGCTTACTATATTTTGAAATTTGCAAATGAAGGAGAAAGAGAATGGGAAGAACCGAGACGGCGAAAGTATAGAGTAGTGAAGGGAGTGGGCGAACTTAATCGTTACGCATTACCTTAAGTAAGAGTCCGGCAATGTCCAGTGTGCTGACAAGTCCGTGACGAGGTCCTTCACTGCTGAAGCAAAAGCTACGTCGAGAAAGGACTCGAGGGAGTCGATCCGGATGGCAACCGATGCCTCTTTTCCATATGACTCGACGGTGTTCCGGCAGACGAGGCCCCCGAGGCTGAGCTGCGCGTCCTTCTCGATCCAGGAGTCGCGCGAGTCCTTAAGCTCGTGATTATAATTGCCAACTCGCTTTCTCATACTTAAGCAATGTCCTTTCGCTTATTATTCCTTACTGGTCAGCTCGTAACTTTCGACTTCTTCCCCCGAAGAAATGTATTTTATTGGTTCTATTGGCCGGGTAGCTTCGTCCTGTATTACATTCTGTATTACAATAACATTTTATTTGTCATCGTCTCTCCGTCCTCAAATATTAAAAGATTGTCCAAGCTCCGAATGTTAATTCCCTTGCTTTTCGCGTAATTAATGGGACGGACGACTGGCGCGCGCGTCGCTTCTCATTACACGAGACTGTAAATTTTGACGCTGATAAATTAGAATAATGCGAACTTTCAATTATTCAAGGATTATCAAGCACATTCGATTACACTCAACCTTGACTTTCCAACCGCTTGTATAATAATTATAATAGTAACAATATAAATAATAATCACTTGGCTATCATAGAGAGATTTTCACGTCCGTTATAGATCCTTAATGCCACTTGACGTTAATGTTAATTATCCTTTTTATTCGCATAGTGGATTGGTGGCTTAGTGGATTGATTAATGAGTGCTTGCTCGTGATGTAAGACCGATCTGCCGGTATTTCTAATAAGTAATACATGTCTTTTCTTACAAAAATTCAGAATAAGAAATAATGCTTCTTAAAAATCATTTTCTTAAAAACGAAAGGCACATATAGGTAAGAGTAGTCGGTTGAATATTTTATAATCTTATCGCTGGTGTGCGTTATGCTAAATGCCGCAATGAAAAGATAAAATAATTTAGAAATATCTGCTTTAAAAGCTGCACGTTATTATCATTGCCAAACTTTCAATTAATATTTCCGACAAAATTGCTCTTGTTATTATTCAATTGAAGGGCTCGGTTTTGTACGTCCAAAGACCCGCAAATACAATAGTTGCTATTTCATCTTTAATCTCGCAAATATTATTAATAATTAGACTGTGTCAAAAATTATCTTTATCTAGAGATAAATAAGATGATGAAAATGGCAGTGGTGGGGGTAATGAAATTAAAAAAAAAAAAAAAAAAAAAAAAAAAAAATGAGAAAATGACCAAATACTAATAAAAAGAAAACAAAGAAAACGAAGATGAGAAAACAAGGATAAAAGTAGAAAAAGTAAATGCGAAAGAATGTAAACGTTTATGAATACATTTAATCTAAAAAATGTATATTTTTGTATGAAAATAAAAATCAAAATCAAAAAGAAATAAAAAGGCATAAAATAATAATAAATAACGAGGTTTATTCGTTTGAATTATATTTAATCACTCTTTTACTTTCTTTCCTTTCTCTTTGACTTATAGCGGATAATTTAGCAGTAACACAATAATTCTAAATAGATTTATCAAGACGCGTAAGGAATATTTTATAATTTTGGCATATTTTTAGCGTTCAAAAGCTGTCTACTCGAAATAAAAAAAAAAAAAAAAAAAAAAAAAAAAAAAAAAAAAAGGAAAGAAAGTGAGACGAAGGGATAAACGAATCGGAGAAATGCAATAAAATATTTGATCCTATTATCATCATCCGTACTCGAACAACTGTCGATGGCCGTAATATATCTTTTGGAGCAGAGTCGGCATTTTTTGAAAACATTAAAATACCTTGGTCTCTCTAAAAAATAACTATCGCCACACTTCTCACTTTATTGATAAAATGGCGCAATAACTATATTCAATCAGCATGCGAATATCTTGTATTAAGGTGCCATTGTGGAAAGCTACAACTGCCTCGCCTAACAACTTGAAACATCTAACATTGAAGGTCTTGATTTCTGTTTGTCTCTCAGCATCTCAGTATGTCCGTTTCCCATAATTGCCACCAAAGTCTCTCTATTGTTGATCCCGTATCGCCGGAACTAACAGCCCCACTCACACACTAATCACGCAATGTAGAAAAGCAACGTCCCTCTCGCGTTCTAACCCCGAGCGAAACAACTGCTCTAACGCAAGAATCACACTTCCTCCTTTTCAATTTCCCGGAGCAATTAATACTTTTATGACTCGACAACGTTGCAAAAGTGCCCGGGACAATGAAAATTTTTTTTCTTTCTTTTTTTTTCTTTTTTTCTTTTTTTCTTTTTCTTTTTTTTTCTTTTTTTTTCTTTTTAACATTAGACTACAGACAGTAAACATTGCGTCAAATGATTTTAATATACACGTAACTCCGATTGCCACACTAATAAACTTTGCTTTTCTTATAATTATTATACATTATAGGGTAAAACATATATATATATATATATATATATATATATATATATGAATGGAAAATTGGGTATAATTTCTGGCACGTGCGTATGTGATAATGATGCATTTAAATCATTTGAATGTCGATCGAGAAAACTTTTTCAAACATTTTCCGTGCTTATAATTCGTTCTCTAATAATAATAAGGTACCACGAACATTTGAACTTAATGTCCTTATTGCGCAATAGTTGTCTCAATGATTACTTTTAAATTAAATGCGAATTATATATGAAAGAAGATACTGCATAAAATGATTTTTCACCGCGTAACCTGTTATAATACTTTGTAAGTTACTAGGCCATTCTCGCAATTGTATAATCATCAATTTCATTTCAATTTTATTACATTCCGCTAAAGCATATGAAATAAAATTGCCGAATAAATAAAACGAAATTTTATAAATTCTCGCGCCATACTGATATCATATTGATATTAATTGAGAAAATCTTGGCTGTGTGAAGAAAAAGTAATTTAATTTAATTCGGCATAAGCTACGACAGACGTTTCAATCAGTCAATTAAATTTCACTCGTCTTAAGATGTTACAGAAATACCATAATGCATTCCTTCTGTAACCTTATATTTTATTGGCTTGAATTCATTCTCACGAGGCATTAATTTCATTATAAAAAATAATTAAATCACGCCCATTTCATTAGTTAATATTAGTATTTATTTTTTGTTTTTTTTTTTTATTTTTTTTTTTTTTATTTCTTCTTTTATTTTTCAACATTATTAAGAATGTCGTGCGCGTGCGCGTAAGCATTTGACGTAAGTTTATCCTAAATGGAATTTCTTCCTAGAATCGCTAAAAGAGCAACTATAAAGAAGAGAGAAGAAAAGACAATTTACAAAGGAATAATTGTGAAAACAGCCATAGAGTATTAGGGGCTTAGCTTTAATTCATTATTCCTTTCCGTGAATTTTCCCCATTAAATGAAATCTCGAAAAGAAGTCAGGTATTCAAATATGTAGTTACGCGTGCACACACATGTTTACGCATTCGTGTATTGACTTTCAGCGCCGATTGTCATCGTGTGTGACGAGGATTATCTCCCCCGGGTAGACTAGGAAATGCTTGTGTTTAGCGCTCGGACGTGCGAGTGATACGTGTACTCACGCGCGTGTAAAAGAGCAAGAGGGAAGAAGTTGAGAAACGTGATGAGGACAGGAGGAGAAAATAAGAGAGAACTCGTCGGATACGAGAAGGGACGTCGAGAGGAAGAGTCGTGGGGTAGGGGAGAGCGATATTGTTGTTGTACCAATACGAAAGAGACATACAGACGGAGAAACTCACGCGTGTCTCTCACAGTCTCTCTCTCTCTCTCTCTCTCTCTCTCTCTCTCTCTCTATTTACCTCTCTCTTTACCTCTCTCATACATCCGCGTATAATCTAGCTACTGACACGTTGATACTCACGGGGAAGAGCTTCCGTTTCCGGTAATGGACGTGCTATGTAGGAAGATCGACTTTGTCCGGTGCTATAAGCCTGTTATAATGCGGTTACGGATTCGGACGTTAAGGGTCCCCAGATTTTTCAATGCGAATGCAATGATATGTTACGTGTCGTTACGCCCTTCGTTAGCATTGAATTGATTTATATAGAATTGTCTACGACATCGATATTATATTGGACTTGATTTCGAGGCAATTATCGATTAATTATAGATCATAGCAAAGGTATTTAAACTCGCTTATTTATTCATCAATATTACACACACACACACACACACACACACACACACACACACACACACACACACACACATATATATAAAACATATATATATATATATATATATATATATATGATTTACAATTAAAAAAATTAAATAAATTAAGTAAATTAAATATAAATAACATCGTTTGCTCGCGATTGCTTTGCATTTTAAATTAGCGCATATTGTGTCAACTTTTTTTCACAAATATTGTTAAAAGCGTTTATTAATGGCAAGTTACATTATCATAAACTACAATATACTCGTGTATTAGAAAAAAATACAAAAAAAAAAAAAAAAAAAAAAAAAAAAAAAAAAAATAGACTAAACAAAAACAAAAATAAGGAACTTATTGGTAGAATAATTAATTAACAATGATCGCTATATTAAACATATTGATATGAAATATTAGACATATCGATGCAACTTTATGACCGAATAGAGAGAGATATTGGAATTGTAACGTTTTAATAAGTACCAGTGTGATTTATACGACTGCGAGTGAGAATGCGAGGGCAGGGAGAGAGAGAGAGAGAGAGAGAGAGAGAGAGAAAACGAAGAAAATCCATTCGTGCATCGTGTGATTAAATGTAGTTTGTACTCGGCGCTATCGAGTGAGCTATTTTAAATTAAATAAAGACAATGAATATCCCAATGCTGCCAGAATCTTAATCGAGAAGACAATATTCGCGAAAGTATCGATACAGCTGACTAATTCACATTATCGCAAAAACAAAAGCATAAATCTTTGCTCCGTCGGACTGGCTGTTGATCTTACAAAAGTTTTTGATGAGTTTATCGATCGAGCGATACTCGGAAGCGAGGCGATCGATCCCAAATGCTCAAAATATGATCGTTCGACTTAACCAAATAAAGCATCAAGAGTTAAGAATGAAAAGTAAACTTAATAGTAATAGGAGCGACTCCTGATTCCTGGGCCCGAATGTATTATTGATTAAGTCGATGGGTTTGTTGACGAAACGTCGTGTCGATAGCGGTCGCCGCTTCAAAATCCCCTCCTCCGTTTTCAATGATATCGCTCGGGGATTCGCATCGCCCGATCACTTTGCCAATAATAATCCTTATATTATAACTAATGTCGGTGGCCAATAAAAGAAATTAAGAGGAGAGATAATGTTTTCTTGGAGAATATTCGCCAGAGCGGTATGTGGTAAGTTGAGATGCTTGGGTTGGCTCGTGATAGAGAGGCTCGTGGGTAACAGCTCGTCGAGTCATCGTTTTGGAATGAAGATAAGGAACGTATAGTGCGCTAACCATCGCCGTTACTCATTTACTCGGTTATGAAGATAGAATGGGACCTCGGTAGCAGGATACCCATTCGACTCCATTAGTATTTGAGAAACGTGATTTGAACGAGGATGCGCCGTAAATTCCTCTCGATTGACGAAACGACAAGTCGAGAGACGGGACGAACAATGCCGCCCGCCATCCTTCGACTATACAGAGTCGTTATTCCGGGGATATGATTTGTAAAAGGTCCGTGAGTAAGGAAGATTAATAATACCGGGATTCTATTGATTGTAATGGGAGAGGGCGTTTGACAAATAAATGGTCGTCTAGGCTCGATAACGATTTCTCATTCGTACATTTATTAGTCATTTACCACGGCCGAGCCTCGAGATGTCCAATCCCACTTACTCTGTGCAACAACGAGCGTTAAAAAACAAAACCAAACAACAATAACAACAACAGCCGAGGCTTTTTATGAGAAAAATGAACAAGAGCATGGGATGTTAATGGGTAGTGTAAGCCACGTATGACTCGTACGCGACATCTAATGGAATCGTGTGCGCGCGATGCACCTCTTGTTCCTCGTTCTCTTGTGCCTCGTTGCCACCTGTTAAGAACAAAAAAAAAAAAAAAAAAAACGAGAGAGCAATGGAGCAACGTTACACAACGAGGGCAAAGTATTTTTAATCGCCAAGCGTCATTGGAAGAGTCGAGCGAGCTCCATTGCCGATCGATCGATCGATCGGCCCTCTTCATTCGTAAAGCTCGGTTTTACGGATCTCCAATTATAATCCAATGGGAAGCGGAGATCGCGATTGAGAGGCTGTCGCGCCTCGATCGCCTCAATCCCTCCCCCACCCTTATTGCCAAACACCGGCACTCCCGTATAATTGAAAGAGCGCGAAAATGTTGGTATTCTCTAGCGTAGTTAGGGCCGACGTAGGAAGGTCCCCCCAGCGGACTCTGTGCACTCCTGGCCGTGTAACCTTCAATCGCGAGCCTACGGCCTAGTAAAAATAAAAAAGCGCCTACCGACTCCACCGCCTCCCACCCGTAATAATCCCAATAGATAATTTATTCCTCGCGTCGGGCATTGTTAATTAAATATGAGGCAGATGGTCGGACTCGACAATTAAAATGCCGAAATGGGCAGAGTCCCGTCGCTCATCGCGCGTCGAGCCTCTCACCAAACCAAAACTAATTCCCGTGCGTATAAGTAATCGAGTCTCTCTCCTCCGGCTGGTAATCCCGACGAAGCCGATTCCTACGGGCGACACTCGCTGTCACCGCACTACTGCTGCAAACCCTCGTCGAAGGTTAATCGCGAGCGGGCCCTTTAAGAAGGAGGGTACGCTCTCTCGCTCACACACGCACAATCTCTCACGATCTCTCTCTCTCTCTCTATCTCTCTATCTCTCTATCTCTCTATCTCTCTCTATCTCTCTCTCTATATATATATATATATATATATATATATATATATCTGTCTCTCTCTCCCTCCCTCTCCCTCTCAAGCTTTATCGCCGGCTCTCGTGGGACCGCTCACGAGCAAAGTCAACGGGACTTTTATATCTCTCGTCGTTAACCACTTTATTAATTTACGAGGGATAATGGACCGGGCTAAGCCGTATTCAACGGGTGTGTGAGTCTGATGATGGTGGTGATGATGGTGATGGTGATGGTGATGGTGGTGGTGATGGTGGTGGTGACGGTAATGGCGATGATCGTGGTGGTGGTGGTGGTGGTGGTGGTGATGGTGATGGCGGTGGTGGTGGCGATGGTGATAACGGTGATGACGATGGTGATGATGGTGGTGGTGACGGTAGGATGGCGACGGTGGTGATGGATCGTGGTGTGGCGGGAACGAGAACGGGGGCGGAGAGAGAGAGAGAGAGAGAGGTTAATAACGCGTGCCTATAGACTAGGACGTTCGGCTGGCGACGAGTTGGTACACCGACAACATTTCTTGGGGCTCGACTGCTTTTCCTCCTTCGTTTCGCGACGAGCGGTAAATGCATTTTAAAGACGTTAGGTCAGATTTATTTTAAAGTACACTGATCCCGGTTCCTCCCTCGGCCTCTCTTCCTGCACATTGTTCTCGGCTTTAATGCCTTTGACCCCGTAACGGAGCGGGCAAATAGTTTTTTAATTTCATTTTGGGCCCCTCCTACCTCCCGAGACGCTGCTCAATTTAAATGTCGCTGCATTGTGCTGCCAGTGTCCTCCTTTATTACGCTCCCTGCGCATCCTCCCTCCTTATAATTCAGTTTTCGTTGAAGTTCGGGGCAAGAGTGTCGCGATGCCAGATCCTTCGATAATTACTAGCGGTGAGCTACAATTTTTTTTTTTTTTTTTTTTCCATTATCGCGATAATTCTGTCGAGCCCTATAAGTTTAAACGGCTACGGCATTATTAATCGCCGCGGAGAACGGCCTGCGTCACATTACCAATTAACAATAATGATAATAATGACAAAAACCTCCGCGTCGTTCGTCTGTCCTTTTCTATTTCAATAGTACATTCATAATATAAAAAAATGTATTTGTATTCTCGTGAGCTATTGTATAAATTGACGTAAATTGATCCTAAAGTTGCCTATAATTATCTTGAATTCAATTCGTATACAAAGCATCCTCGAAATTATATTATTAGCTCTAAATTCTTTTGAAACCTCTTCTTGCGTCGAATTATTTTCGTACGAGCGATAAAAGGCCATTTTAATGATTTCTCATTCAAAAAATTCTTGTAAATTATTTTTTGCGAGAAACGCTCCCATAATTATTCCATAAGACTCGCTTTACTTTACGAAAACATATTTTCAACCCCTTCTTCCCCTTCGACGCCACCAAAAAAATCTCCCCCCCCCCCCGCCCGACGAATAACGTGAGTATGAGCGTGTATCGCTTCGTGAATGCTCGTGGGCCTGTATTTTGCGAGACAAGGGTGATGCGATGGAGATTGCATGTGTGGCGAGCGAATGCGAATAAACGTGTACTCTCTCTTTCTCGTATACTGATAACGCACAAATCGATTTTTATCTATTATGTTAATAATTTTGTTTTTATTTTTGTTTTGTTTTGTTTTGTTTTGTTTTGTTTCTTTATCTTCAATAAGGACGTTTAATTTTACACGTTTAAAAATTATATAAAATTTTATAAAAAAAAAAGCAAATAAATAAATTCATGAAAAATAACTACATCTTCGTCGTGTATTTGATACTGGATAAATGAGTTTGTTTCATCGACAAATTATCGATAATTACATATAGTTTTTCTTTCTTTCTCTCTCTCTCTTTTCTTATATAATATAGAATATTTTTATATATTCTTTATATATATATATATATATATATACGCTTGATCGTACGTAAAAATTAAATTTTAACCGACCGTATTATCTATTAAAAATAACATTATTTTATAACTATACTTTCTGTTTATTTTCATTATACATTATAATTGTTAGTTGACATTAATATTAAGTACTCATGTTGTTTCAATATAAATATATAGCTAATAAACTATTAGGTTCGATGAAATAAATTTTACTAACCCTTTGTTACTTATTAATTATTATTTATTTATTTAGAATCATACAGATATTATCGATATAATCAGTGCAGGAAATAATCGTTCTCCTAAGGCTAATGGATCTGTTATAAAAAGTGAAGAATGACGTTACAAAAGTTGATCTAAAATGTAGAGCTGATACGATTGTATCGATGTATTAATAAACTCCGTTGGATAATTTATATAAATTAATAAGCTATTGTAATAGTCGAAACAGCGAGAATAACAATAATTATTAATATTTTGTCAGCAACTGTTAGTGTGACGTTTACTCAAATATTGGCAAATCACAAAACACATTTTGACTTTTACGAAAATACATATTAAAACTGTATTGATAAATTGGTAAATAAATTGGTAAACTTAATCTCTCAATTGAAGCTAAATATTTAATAAATAATACTGCCGATGATTTGGTGAATGATAATTTGGAAAAAGAATTTGCTTTATTCGTTATAATTGTCTAATTATTAATTTATTACTTTAATAATCGATTTAAATGCTCTAATTTATTTAAATTTCGTTTAATTATAAAAATATACTCAAATATATTATTACAACGATATTATTCTCGCAATATTATTGTACTTATTGTCATGTAATCTTATGGCATACTCATAAATATCAAAATTAATCATACGTTTGCAAAAACAAATATACTTATAACAGATTTTAAGCATTTTTGACATATTAATTCTTCCAGATCGCAATTACGATAACAGGCTTATCAATTCTAATGAGAAATGTCTTAACTAATTTTATGTGAGTGGGCTATTGAATTTTGAACAGACTAAAAGATTAATATTTTACTATTCGTTAATCTTATTATCTCTTATTGACCATTTTATTGAAAAAATATATAAATATGTTGATTATCGATATAATTCATTATAGCTTTAAAACTTGCATATTTAACAGTCAACTAAAATATTAGAATCTTGACAATTGGATGTAAATAACTAATTAATCGAATTGATTTATTGTAGTTATTTGTTATTTAAAATGCCATGTAAAAGTCAACTCCATTTACGTGAAAATAATTATTGATAAATCTTAAATTAAAGATCGACTAATGAAATAAGAGGATCGCCATTGTTGTAAAATTTTCTATGAAAAACGAAAATTTACATTAATTATGCAATTATGCAAAAATATTAAGAACGACTCGCTGTTATTCCCCATGCTCATTAATACACGTCAGAAGAATATTCCGTTATTCTTCAACATTATTTCACTGAGATTTGAAATGTTGCACCAAAAGGCAATTGTTCCCTTATATTTACGCGAGAAGAAAACAAGTGCAACGTAAATTCTCTGTTCGCTTTGTGTATGCTCGGCCCGTCCAAATGAATGTTTTAAAAGCAAAATGTCGCAGTTTGAGTAAACTGTTAAGCTAACAATATTATTTAAATTAAAGCATCCATTGCTTTAATTTATTTAGCAGTTTATAAAGCACTATAAATTATAAGCTTGTACTATATATTATAAACACGTAATGTAGACGTTTTCTACGACTAATTAATTTTCAATTAATTTTGATAACATATGTATTACGTATCTCATAGGTTATGTTTCGTTAACAATATACAATTTCAAGCTCAAGTTGAAAATTATATCAGGCATATTTAGCTTCGATTGGTAATGTAAAATTTTAATATCTCAAACTATTAATGGAAATAAGAAATCGATTCGTTAATCTCAGCACATTCTCTTTTACATTTTGTCCGCATTATTACATAAATTTTTGTTTTGTTTTGTTTTGTTTTAACGTCAATAAGAAAAATTTTTTGCAATATTAGACGGAAAATTATTGTTTCATCCAAAGTATTAAAAGTGCATCTAATAAAACAATCTAATAAAACAATGAAAAAATGTGAATATTGATTTTTAATGTACTTATAATTTCATTAAACGTATTATTCTAATATTAATGCAACTACACTTTACCCGATCGATCAAAAGAGGTAAACAAAGCAATATTTGTTAAATTAATAATTATTTAAAAACTTTACATATAAACTAATAACATTGACGAAGCCTCGATCATTTCTATATTTGTTGACATTGTTGTAATTGTATATATAGAAATTTATAAGAAATTTGAAGAAATTTAAGAAATACTAATGTGAATAATTTATTAATATAATAGCTTTAAATTTTGAATTGGCGCAATTAAATTGTCGAGTAAATCGAAGCTTTTCAAGCACTCGTAATTAAATACTGTCTCCACTCCCTTAAATATAATAAGAATTACTAAATATATCGTGAAAATAATTCATTATAATTAAGGAACTATTGCGCGCTATAAATTATAATGGAATTTAGATGATCCAATGACTGTAAAAGACAATGTACAAATGTCATATCCTTTTACGTTTAAAATTTTGCTCATTAGCTTATTTAAAAGTTGAGCTACCATTCTCTCTGAATTCATATATGTCGTTAAACAATAGGTTTGCCGTTCTCTCTCTCTCTCTCTCTCTCTCTCTCTCTCTCTCACACACACACTCTCTACCCAACTGAATATCCCTAGCAAACAAAGGAGTCATATTCATAAGTGCTCTCCGCCACAAATCCCAGGAAACGCTAGAGTTTTATAATTCGACAAAAGTAACGAAGATATAAGCAAAATGCAATATCCAGGAGTCTTCTCTAATTTCGTCATCGGAGTGCATCAACTTCCCTTGCATTAACCTCGGACTCGGCACCGATCAATAAGCTTGTCACGGTCACGATTAAAATAATTCACGATACGCGAATATCGTCGAGCAGATTGCGAATTTCATGCCGGAGCGATAAGCTCCCTTAGTGCGCGATTGATGGAAACCTTCGCTTGGATCGTTGAAAAAAAGCGCGAGCTAAGTGACCATGTAAATTGAGGTGGGATAGATGGGTTGGGAGGGGAGCATCGATCCCGGGAAGTGTACGACCCTGCAAACTCGGGCCCCGTACTTGGTATTCTTGAGCGCGCGTGGGTGCGTATGGATGTTTGTTTGGTCTCCGTTTTCCGGAGCTAAGGTTCTCGACGAAAGAAGAGAAAAGTCCGAGACTCCATTGGATGAATCTCGAGGGAGAACGGAGCTTAAGATGCTTATGCCGCCGCGAGTGAGCGACTGAATGGGGGAGGGGGAGGGGTTAGCCGCGGCTTTATGAATCCCGAGGGCTAATCCATAGAGCAGCTTTTCCAAACGTCCGTAAGGAATTTCAGCGCGAATACCGATCGATCAATACGTCTCCCATTTTTGCTCTCTTATTTTCTCGATTAGCGCCGTTGTGATCTACGATCTCCCAGCATTCGCTGCACAACGAGGAATTAAAGTTACTCGAAGAGAACGCGGACTTGCCAAAGAAGAAGTCGGCTCTTTTTCATTGGCGGACACGTACTTTTCAATTTGGTAGAGTATTTTCATGGGACTCACGAGGTCGTGGGATGACATTGACGGAATGAGTGTGTCGCTATTACGAGTTGAGTAGTGAGGTTTGAAACAAATTTTTCGTTCTCGTTGACACATTTGAATCAAATTTCTATGAAAATGCCGAGGGCAGATTAACATCTAATCGGCACTTGTAAATGATTAGCCAAATTTTATCGTCGCGTTGAAGAATTATAATTGTTATAAGTAGTAAAGAAAGCCGCGCGTATGACCGTATTAAGTCGAACGAGTATTCAGGTATTTCTATACTATATGAAAAATATTCAAATTCAAATTCAAATTTTTAGTATAATCCGTTGCAATTGTGAGTATAACTCGATTTACGTTTACTTTAATTTCAACGCTCGACGCATTCTAGTCAAAACGAAGCGCATTAAATTTTCATTCCCTTTCATACTCATCCTGTCGAGTCCTCCTACGACGCATTATACAGCCATTAAAAAATAATTGAAATTATAATGTCCCTTGGAAAAGACGTGCATGAGAAGAAACAAGGATAATTTCTCGTGCCTTCGCTGTAGTTAAAAGGAAACACTTTAACTCGCCAAATACAGCAGTGTGCGAGCACCGCTCGCCTTATCTAAAATCAATGAATAAACCTGCTGACAATTTTTAAAACTGTCATACGATATATCAGCAACTTCTCGCGGTATTTTTTCACATCGGCTACAATGAATTTCAGTTTCACGACGTTGAATAAAAAAAAAAGTCCACAGATCGTGAAAAAGTCGCCGACGATCTCTATTCATTAAGTAGACATTGTAAGCATACGAACAAGCTTAATTTACAAAAATATTATCCTTCTTCATTCGTTCTCGTAAAAACAACAAAAAAAAAAAAAAAAAAAAAAAAAAAAAAAAAAAAACAGTCAGTTGAGCAATATTTTATACCGCGTTTATATAGACGAATTTATTTACTGAATTTAAGGAAGGATATGCTGTATGTATTGTTTATTGAATTTGTATTGTACATTCAATCTATTGCGTTGGACTCAATTTTTATAATTTACAGTATATCGGTGTATTAATCAAAGAAAACATTGCTCACATACGTCTATAGAATATTTAATAAATTTAGTTTTTATGGGATATCTCTTCGTGTTTTTGCTTCGTTCTTTTGTTGTTTTCGTTTCATTGTTCATCTGCAATTAAAAATATTAAATACCTCGTATAACGCACCAATGCCATACAAATGTATTTTGAGATGCAAATATTTCCACTACATTATTGTAGGTCAAATACACTACTGGACAAAATTAATTTATGCAACTCTACAGTTTCTTAGCTTTATATATATATATATATATACATATATATTATTTGTATATATTTTAAATTAAAATGAAATAAGCATATTATCGAAAGGATAATATTTTTCATGACAAATAACATTTGATGAGTTGTCGTTATTAATTTGTAAATATACATAAACTTCTTTTTCTTTTTTTTTTTTAATGTAATAGAAAGATTTTCAAATATAATGTAAAAATTAGTTTAAATACGTATAGAAGATACTAAACTGGAAATTTTCGTTCAATTGTATGAATTGCTAATACTTTATAGTTCGTTTAATTCGTACATCTTATAAGTACAATTACAAGTATTACCGAAAAGACGTGTAAACATTAGGTTAATGATTAATGGTTAATTTCAAATTTTTGGAATTTCGTTTTACAGCTCATTTCAAGAATCCGATTTAAGAGCTTTAAAGCAACGTCTTTCAAAATAATTTAAAATCGATTTCAGCTATAGTTGAGCTCACAAATATGAGGCCTAAAATTGTGTCACTAAAATTCCAAAATTTTAAATTCTAAATTTTCCATAATTTTAAGGGGTTTCTCTATTCATTTAGCAATTCATTTATTATTGTGGTTTATCATATTATTATTTTGTTGGCTCGATTGTAGGATAAATAAAGCAAAGTGTTTTGGAATAACGTTTATGCTCATTTTATGATAACCTTAAATTATATTAGGTACATGTATAGCTTAACAAGGTGAAACACAAGATATTGTAATTAAAAAATTATGATTATCAGTTTTACGATTGCCCTAGAGCATCGAGCATTATGATTTTCAGTCGAATAACTTTGCGACGCAAGAATTTACGATTTAATAAAGTTCTTTGGAAAACTTATCGCATGTCTGTCTAGCGGCATTATCGCCCACCCCCATCCTCCCGCCGCAAACTCATCCCAAGGAACGTCAAGATCGACATAAGCTAACGATTGTTATCCAAATCCACGCCATTTTATCATTTTATCATTTAGAGGCTCTTGGTGATTACACGCCGACGTTAGTTTATGCTTTCCTGTACATTTACATATTATATATTTACATAAATATTTCCAACTTTCTTTTCATTCGTTTCGAAAACTCGTTCTTGAGTAAAAATACTTTCTCTTGATCATCTAGTAATTGGCAATTTTACTCCGATGATTTATTTACAAATAAAACTGTCGAGGCTCTTCGTAATTGGCCTCTCTGCATTGTAAAACGCATGAACGTGTAATTAATACAACGTCTCGTGTACGTTTCGTTAGACTACCCTGACAATGAATCCTAAACTGAGGAACTGAGATGAAACGGCTTCACCGTAGAGTTGCAGCGCGTAAATACTGACCCGTCCACTCGGGCCCCATGGAAGCTCGTGTAACGCGATCGCGCGACAAATGCAGGCGCATCGCGATAAATGAAACTTGGGACACAATTGCCGGAGCCTCGTGTTGCCTAAAGTGGCCGGTCGATGACGGCTTGAGTGCCTTTGACGAATGCCGACTAATTGGCGCGGATCGTCCCTCCCGACGAGCCGACTACGACGAATCATGCGGCCATCAGCACCGCGGCAATCCTAATCGTCCTCCCCAAACTCGTGACGATATCCTATTGGAAAGTAGCTTTGGGGAGTTGGGTGGGGGGGGGGGGGGGGGGGGGGGGGGGGCTCGACGACGAGCTTTTCGGACACCAGGAAGTGTTCGAGCGCTTCTCTCTCCCACGTATTTTCATACAAACCCTATCATCGATTGGATTATCGGGCTTTTAACCTCTCGATAACTTGGGCGAGTCTACGGTTTGTCGAAGGCTGTGCACGTAACGAGCAACAGTTTCGGGGTCGATTGCATTTAAATGGAGATCTTTCCTCAAATACGTAACGCGTAAGCCTAAGAGCGTGACGCTTGATATTCAAATGGTGAACGATATACGTGCGCTTTTCAAAATATCAACGAGCTGCTCGCAATTACAAATAATAAGAGGCTGTGAGATGTATCTGTGGTATCGGTGCTGTATCTGCGGCCACGCAGTCCGGCGCCTGACCCGGTAACTTTATTACCGATTATTATAACGGAATGTAATTCCCTCAGCCGATGTATTATTCATTACAATTTTAACATTGGACTGTTGAGTTACCATCAACGATCGTATTTTAAATCAGGAGATATATTTGCTTGGTAATGGTTAAGCAGCTAATCCAACGGCATCGCCAACGTAAACGTAATTTATAAAAATATTCATAGATTTTCAAATACCTTCTGAAGCACTCGCCACCTCTTTCCAGAATCGACATTCTTACAAAGTCGCATGGAATGCTCGGATTTCCCAGGCTTTTTCACGTACTTAAAGAGGAATTATATACAGCTGCAGCGCTCCGAATTCGTCATGTCCTATGGATTTGTAGGATGAAAAAACATCCGAGCGAGCGGATGACTCACCTCGACAGCTATCCCATCGCGTGTGCTTACGAATGTTTGATTGCGCGTCGGAAACATCTTAATCCACACAGTCATTGTCTCCCATGTAACTCCCCGTGCTTTCTTTAATTGCACATTACATGATTGAACGACGTGCCGGAAATTTTCATTGCTATTTTGTTTGAACGAGATTCGAAGGGCCTGAGAGACAATTGATAGGAAAAACGAAATAAAGGAAAAAACATTTTTACATGTAATTACTGTGTGCTGAGAAAGTTGTTCGAATTTTTATGTATGCAGAAACCTGACGTCATCGACATGACAAATAACGTACGTTAAAAAGAATCATTTAAAGCGTTTTATTTTCAACTGCTAACAAACTTCAAGCATGTGAATAGTAATTAATGGAAATATAATTTTCTAGCGATAATTTTCTTCTTTTTTTTTTCTTTATTTTTTTTTAAATATTCAAAGCATCGTGAAAAATTGAAATAACGTTTAAAGTTTACGAGGCATAGCTATTAAAAAAAAAAAAAAAAAAAAAAAAAAAAAAAAAAAAAATCCCACAGCCTTCTCTTAGTACTTTGCTTATATTGTAAAAGAAAAAGAATTTACTTTTATAATATTATCGGATTAATAAATATTAAGTAGAACTAGTAATGCATATAAAATGAGTATTTGAAAAATTAGTTTTTGAAAATACTACGTTTAGATGAAAATGTAATTGTGTAGAAGAAGAAAAATGTTGAACAACGTTGAAGTAAATTTTATTTTTCATTTTTAATATTGCCGTTATAAGGTCCAAGGCCATTGATCGCCTGTGAAAAAGTAACAAACCATTGTGAAAATTCTTAAGGAAAAATATAAAATTGTTCCTCAAAAAAAAATTACAAAGACATTTTTTTCATTAGAATTTGAAATTTTAATTAGAATTCCTCAGAACGCGGGCCATTAAAGCCAAAAATAAAATCTTACATGAGGTGGCATCACAGGTTGACATGGCATACACTTGTTCAAATTTTTAACTAAATTTTTCTGTAACATTAATCTTTTAAATTGCTCCATCGTATAGATAGATTGATGGATAGATGGATGGATGGATGGATGGATGGATGGATGGATGGATGGATGGATTGATTGATGAATAGACAAATAGATAGATAAGTAGATAGATGTTTAAGAGGTGAAGAGAGAGAGAGAGAGAGAGAGAGCGAGTAATAAGTAGGAAAATTGTGAATGCCGAATGCACGAAACAAGTAGAGTTTATCGAAGATGTAAATAATGAGGTGCGGGGTCGGTCGAGGGCTTATCGAATTCTAAAAGTGGCAAAGTCAACGATAAATCAAGGTAGGAACGTCGAGGCGCGCTCGTCTCAACTGCTCCGAGGAGAAAAGAACACGAGGAATAAATGGACGAGGTCCCATAAAAAAATGCCCAACATTTTGCAAAAGGCCCAACTCGCGTGCAATGGCCTTCGTAGAAATTTCGTGCCGAACTCGATGACGAAGTGTAAGACACGAGCGCCGCTCGGGCAAACAGAAATCGACTTTTACCTATTTTTATGAGCAGCCGGAGACTGCCGAGACACGCCAAAAACGCGCTAAGCTCGTCTGCCCCCGCCTACTCGCCTCCCTACGATTACGAAATTCGCGAGCGGAAAAAAATTCCGCCATCGATTGCGCGCGCCACGGCCGAGGTTACGTAGCCGAAGCGCATGCTTTCTCTTCGCTTCCTCTCTCCCGCACTCATTCGCCGCGACTCTTCTTGCAATAGGCCAGCCTATCGCGGACACTTAGCGTCGCCATTAACGACGCAACCTTTTGCGCTCGCCAGCCCGTCGATGGGACTTGCGTAAGAATTTCGAGCGGTCGTTCATCCTCCCTACCAAGAGCTAATTAATCAAAACGAAACGACCCTAAGCCCTTCGCACCTCGTTTCACACTCGCGTCGAAAAGCAATTAATAATCGCCCTATTCGTACATTTTCTCAATACTAACGTCTCGCACAACTTCGACCACACTCTCGGCAGTCTATATTGGGCTTTTATCGATACTTGGTTGTATTCGTTGCAGCCGTTCTCTATTGTTGACTATTGCGCATCGCTCGTTGCTGATGGTCACTTTTTTATATTTCGCTCAACCATCGTCTCGGTCGCTTAAAGCAATGAACTCCCTACCTGCATACTCAACCATCGTTGGTGCTTTATTAATTGACAATTACGATTATGTGTGGGGCAAATCAGCCGTTAAATACTATGATCAAATATCATTCTCCATAAATTGAATGAATTTGACGTTGAATTTCATTTTTATCGTATTATCACCTTATTCACTCGAATATTCACTGATATTCGTTCGTTTGCAAATGTGCGTCTTCTTAATCCGTGAACGGAAACAATTAGACGATACAGCCATGCTGTAGCCACTGACGTTTGAGACATTGTTATTTATTCCAAATATAAAGCATTTTTTCGATTTTCTCCGTTATTTAGCCTCGTCCCGAGAGCAACACAGACGATGACGGCAATTCTACAGTACAAGAACAAAGACAAAAAGTGGTCTCGGCTCTCTCATATCGCCAACAGTTCTCATTGGCTAATGCTAATCTACCTTGCTACAACTCATCAATGCCAATACGTCGTTGTCGATTTGGATTTCTGGAGCAATGGAAGATATATCATTGGAAATTCGATCCACTTTCAACGTTATAAAATATAAGTTTTCGACATTTCGAATGAAAACTAACGTGCATCACAGCTGACCTAAAATCGCCGGGAAGTAAAGTCTGGCAATGTAAACTTTATTTTATTATCAGATTCGCGGAAATCTCCATCGAGCGCAAATCTTTTCCTTAATCCACGTTCTTCCAATCATATCAACTAATCAACGTCGCCAACTATCAAATGGGACGAGTGACACTTGATAAAATAATCGCTTATATCTTAAAAGCAAAATCGCTCTCTTCGGCCGATTGGTTTATCCTCGAGAGATAAATATTCGCCACGGAGCCCGATAATCCGCGAGAATCGTAAAATATATGAGAATAATAGGGAGAGCCAGGCGAGAAAGTGTGCCAGGAGAGTCGCGAAAAGTGTCGCTCGTGCAGCGAGGAGTACCGTACTCGCGCGATTCACCTTCGCGCATGCGCGCCACTTGACGAGGCGCGCGACCAGCAACGCGCGCAGTCGCGTCTCCGCTCCGAGATAATCGCACCGAGGAAATTCGTTACTACGATGAACCGAGCATTCTGCCCGATTCGCTCAAAGCTTCGGCTCCAGCATCCGTTATCTCGGGCTTATCTCTATAACCCATAAAGTACTAAAGGTCTTTTGGTACTGGTAACGCGAGGGTTTATTAATTACGTAATAAATGGAAATTAGTGGTCTTGGAGAAATTTTGTGATAACGTATGAGAGTGGATAAGTAAGTAAGTACTGTACGACCGACAAAAGCCATTATTGGCATAAGAAATTTTTTTTGCATAAGAATGTGTCTGGAAGGTAAATGAAACTTTGGCGATTTGGGATGTTTAAGATTTAACATTGGTTGACATTAATGTTGGAAGAGTTTTTACGATGCCTCCTTCTCCTTCCTTCCCTTTACAGATGTATTTTACCAATGTATTAGCGATAATAATGTCCACGATATTTTATTCGGAAACCTAAGCACCTAACGTACCCATTTTCTTTTTTTCTACTATGACTGAACGCTGTATATGATAGTATTATTACCAAAGACTAAAGCATATCTATGGCGAAAAATGTAATTAAGTTGTCGAGGTCGGGATAGACGAGCAGCCTATTTTGTCAGTCGGCTGTATTAATATTTGCAGCCATTTAACGTATCTAATCATTTAATCTTAATCCAAGTCGAAGCTTCCTGGCTTTCCAAGTAAATTCCATTAGCGGCCTGACTAGCACCGACTCTTATCGTCCATCAGAGTTTCCATGTCGTTACCGGCTATTTATTCTCACCAGTTTCGCTAAATTATCCTACACCATTACTCGCCGCTAATAACGATTTAACTAATGAACGCGAGACCGTGTCCCGGATACAATGCGACCTGTGGACTGTCCGTGCCGATTGTCGCTAAGCATCCAAGTGCCCAGACGCTATTAGACGTCCACGTCATTTTATCTCACATCGACCATTGAAGCTCGCCGCCAACCATATGGTCGTACTAAATTTTACATGTTGTTGTACTGTTGTTAAACAGCTTGGACACGCTCATTGGCCTTCTTTAGACTCGATTGCTTCTAATGTGATTATGTCGGGCAAGATTTTACAGTTGTTCGTCCAATTTATTGGATATAAATAAAGGTAAAAGCGTCGCGAACGGTTAGTGGTGTCACTTGGCTCATTGTTGTTGCTTATCCAACAATAATTCATTGATTGCGCGCATTTTTCACAATTATACAAGTACTATTCGTTCAAATACTTCTTTTAAGACACTCTAGATTGCGATAACATATATATATATATATATATATATATACATTTAATGTATATCGAGCGTTATATAGACGAAGAGGTAAAAAAAAAAAAAAAAAAAAAAAAAAATTATTATTCTCATGTTACATCTTATTAGTTATTTTAATCATTGTTATTTATATTCTTATTCTTTTTATTCTATTTATTCTATTTATTCTTCTATTTATATTTATATTCTTATTAAATTTATTGAAAAGTCGAGCCTAGGTAATTCACTTTTTTTTTTGTTTTTTTAATTAACAAAAAAAAAAAAAAAAAAAAAAAAAAAAAAAACATAACCTTTAATAATTTAATATAAAATACTTTCGAAAGTTATATAACTGTTAAGATATAATTACTTATAGTGTAAAATTGATAGATTACAAGATTAACTGATTTATTCCTAAGATTATTAATTTCTCTACTATAAGACAAGCCAATTTAATAAATATTTCGATTTAATAATACAATATTTTATTTCAAATTAATTAAGAGATCCTTTATGCATTCAAATTTTCTATCCAAGTATTTAAAGTTTACGTACAAAAAAAAGAACTATAATAATTTTCCAATCTTATGAATCAGTCGTTAATTATGATATTTAATTTATGAATTTTATACCTTGAATGCAACTTGTACAAAATCATAAATTCGTCAAAATTACCATACAAAATTATTAACCATTATTGACTTTATAAAAAAAAAAAAATTAATGACACATTGGCGAACATAGCGATAGCTTTAATTCTTTGAGAAATATTACAGAAATGTATTGTTAACTTGCACTAACATATTTCAAATTGAACATGTACCGATGTGTTTAATAGTGCTGCGAGCTGCAATTTTTTCAATAATATTATTTCCATCGAAAGGCTCTCGTTATATATGATCAGATAGTGCTATTGGACTTTAGCTGCCTTAAGAGAACTCGCGCTCATCGTCGTCTCTCCTTGCGTTGAGTATAAAAAAATCTGGGTTAAATTCTTTAAATCGAAATTCTAGTTTACGAATGTAAAGAGCATGAATCCCGCATAAATAAATAGAAATAAAGTCAACTTTTATTGTCGAATAATATGTATGTCTTATGCATTAAAAATAGGCACGATTTAAAAAAATACATTCCAAATTTCAACATATATACGTGTGTATGTGTGTTTGGTGATACGTAGTTGAGCTATATCGACGTAAATGTTTACCTTATAATTGTTTATAGTAAATTAGTAAATTTTTAAACGTCTTTAATGGTGTAACGGAGTAATCATTTACACGTACATTTAAAGACCTTAAGCCAGAGTTACGTTAGAGTCTCCGAATGTACCTTATTAGTAGTAAGTATATGATAAAGTACCTCTCAAATACAAAGAAACGAATGAATAAAAAAAAACATGAGAGATTGCGCGCAAACTGTATTCAAAGTAAGTAAGAAGTTGTGATCAGAGCGTCATTGCAACCAAACCAACCAAAAAAAAAAAAAAAAAAAAAAAAAAAAAAAAAAAACAGTACATGCTAATCGAGGAAGGCTCGATATTATTGATTTATTAGTTCAACGGCGGTAAAAGTCGGTCTACGCATCCAGACAGAGGAACGGAACTGAACCGCAAGGTGGATAATATACTTTTTGTACATATCATCGCGACATTTATCGTTCAAGTCTCTAGCCTTGTCTGTCCCTACGTATACCCATAACTTCTCTCTCACTACGTCTCTTTCGCATACTGTGCATCTTCCTTTTCCTAGGTATAAAAGAAAAATCGCACCTCTAAATGACTCGATAGCTTCAAGTGCTCGTAGGGATAAGATTTAACAAGGAAACTCTAGGATTTATTTTGACGGCTATGGCTTTCGCTCGATACGAGCGCCGAGATTTTTTTGTATCGTCTTGGAATAACGCATACATTTTTACAGAGTAGCTTATGAGAGACAAGGCAATGCGCTTACCACAAAGGCTTTTTCGCCGCTCTTCGGGAACTTTACTTATTAAATGAAATTCAATTTAATGCTCGTGAATTTGCGTGGACGTGGCCACAGAGAGAGAGAGAGAGAGAGAGAGAGAGAGCGACTGTCAAAAATCGTCCATTAGCTTCTCTTTGTTGTGCGGTGCAAATTTTTGGCATTCCGTGCTGCTGAAATACAATAACCGCTGCACCAGATGCAATTGCAACTGTCCTCCCAATAATATGCGATACATGCCAAAGTGTCGTTTGTACGAATGTCATTATTTGCACTTACGATCGTAGTAATGTAATGTACATTGTTACGAAAACGAGTTTGAGCATCACGACGGCTCGTAGCGTTGTTTTCTTTAAAAAAAAAAAAAAAAAAAAAAAAAAAAAAAAAAAAAAAAAAATACAAATAAATAAATAAATAAATGTTGAATTACATGGTGATTTTTATGCGCTTTGAGACAAAGTCTCACTCAAGTGCACATTGTACGTGAAAGTTTAGATGATTAAGTTACAAACGTTATCTTGCACATAATATAATACCAATCTGATATGTGCTCAAGAGTGTGTTACTATGAATTTTAATGTAATAAGATTGTTAAGGTCGTGACCGAAACTACCATTGAGCTGAAAATATAACGGATAAAATTATTATATGCAGGAAAAATGTAAATTAAATTAAATAAAGGCGATTAAATTGTAATTAATATTTTATGATTAAGGGCAATACACCTATTCCATTATAATATTATCTACTATCCATTCTAATTCCATTCTAAATTTATTTAATTAGTTTGTAATAATGAAATCTAATATTACCATCGAACTCAATTATGCGCGTATAATTATTTATTATAACTATGCATTCTATAATTTTATATACTTAATTAGTAACGTTGCTTGACACGAGATGAAGAAGAAGAAGAAGAAGAAAAAAGAGTAATTAGAAATAGTAGAAAGCTTATTGCGAAGTAATCGAGATAAATTACGCGTACAAAAGGCATTTTAATGATTAAACGCTGACGTTTATTGCTCTATGCACGTGCTGCTTAAATAGTATTTTCTACCATAATATTACGAGCATCGATGTGAAAAATATTAATTTATTATTACTATTCGAAAACAATGGCGTTTCATTGCTATATCAGTAGCATTAATACACGTAAATATAATGAATATTTTGTTCTATAACGCCATATCAACGTCGAATAGCCATTTAAGTAAAGTGTATTTTAAAATTTTAAATAACGAAAAAGTATTCGCCTGCCACGCATGAGCGTTATCTCGAACCCTCTTTCATCACATTTTGCAAACGTCTTTCTTTGTTTCATACATTTTTGTTGTTGTTGTTTTTGTCGTCGTCGTCGTCGTCGTCGTCGTCGTCGTCGTCGTTGTTGTTGTTGTTGTTGTTTTTGTTTTTGTCGTTGTTGTTTTTCTCGTTGTTTTTTTGTTTTTTTCATCGAGTCATATAAGTGGCTGACAGAACGTCTTTAGCTCAACCTACGATGCAAATAACATAAAATTCATCCTTAGTTGGTCTCGTAAAAATCACTCCAGACTATTCATACGTCTCTATCGCACAATTGGCCTCGCAAATAATTTCATCTCCTTGATAAAATATAAAATTAATCGACAGTTGATGTATTCGACAGTGTCTTTAATATGCAAATGTTAGGGATTCGTACCTTACGAAAATCCCAACAACTTTCTGCTCATCGGGACTTCCGTTACTCCAGACACGATTAATGCCCCGAGCACTCGTTAAGCTCGAGATCGATATTTATTGCCCCGCCGGGACGTAACGCACGTCGCTTTCGTGACGTAGCAGTCGCCGATGCTTTTACCAAGCAGGGCCCGAGTAAATCCGAGGCCGCAACACAGTAGATAGAATTTTTATAATTGTAAGGAAAATTACTCCGTTCTGGCCCTGGCCGTTGCGCACGGTTACCGATTGAGCGCCGATCGCGAAATAGCCGACTCCAGCCTTGAAATCCAATCTGTCGATCGATAGGATCGTGGCCAGCTCACCTAACGGCATCAAGGCATTTTTCGGAGCCCTTCCACCTCCTCCTCACTCACCTCCGTACAGCATCCTCACCACTGGCACCGGCACCGGCACCGGCACCGCCACCATCATCACCGCTACGCTACCTCCGCTCCACGCACCTGTCCCTAGACTTTCATAAGCAAGCGATTGTTGAGATTCTCCTATTCTCCGTCCTCGGCATCTCCGTCTCTTTCTTTATCTCGCCGGCCGGAGCTGCCGCATCATCGGGACACCCGGGGAGCGGCAGCGCCGTCGGAAAATCTTTTTCTATTCCACTTCGATAGGCCTCATTTTTCATAGACGTCCGATATCCGACGCAATAGCCGTCCGAGCATCGTGACCGCAACGCCGCTAAAAAGCCGCGGACGCGGAACCGTACCTGCGCCTCCTGTCGCGGCGCGTCCGTCGACAAACGTCGAGAAACGAAGCCGCTCGACGAAGAGTCTATGGAGACGATGCGGAGATGATGAGGAGATGATGAGGAGATGATGAGGAGATGATGCCCAGAACCAGATAACGACGCCTATAATAACGGGGCCCGTCCGATTATTGGCTACTCTTTGGAAGTCCGACGCCTCGAATTCTTCAAAATCGACTTTTGAGCGCATTCCTTTGGATTATGGGTGAGGCTCGACGATTATCAAGGCGCTGCTGCGATTCCTCGGCCAGTTTTTCACTTGGAGCTCGAGCTTTTGCTTCGATGCCCTCGCAAATTCTAAAGGAAGGTGGAATCTTCTTGTCGGCTCGGTCCTATCCTCGGACGAAATAACCTTGGTGGATAATTTGCGACGCCCGTATTGGCATTTGCATTCGAATTTGCAGAATTTTTAATTAACAGCCTGTGAAAGGAAAGTAATAATAGCCTCTCATCTTCAGCCCCTCATTCTGAAAGTCAAGTGTGTTACGCAATGGCCGTCGAATTTTAAAGATTCCTCCTTCACCAATAATTCTGTACGTTAATAGCTCTCGACGTCTTGTTTTCCATATACAAATGGGGCCAAGCGCTTCGTCGCGGACGTCGTGACGTACACACTAGGGACTTACACACGCACACGAGAATACGTTCAAACGAAACAGCTCGCGTATTGCTGGAGCGCGCGAAAAAGGAAATTGATAAATAAAAATGATATATTTGTATATAGCGATAAGATGATGGCACACCCGGTGTTTCTTAAAGGAGTGAGTCGCTGTGATCTATGGTTTCGAAAATGACTGTCCTTGGATTTTGGAGATTGATGCCTAAACGAGGGATACTACTTAAGAGTACAATAGTAACTACTTTACATAGTGAGATCAGGCGATTTGAATTTGTTGCGTGGGGCTTCTATATTTTTGATCGAACAGTCGAGCCAGTTAATTTTGTGAAAAATTAACGGCAGACAGCTATATATATATATATATATATATATATATATATATATAAATATATATATATATATATATATATTCGGATGAATAATAACTTGTTTGAGTTGGAATTATAATGATCGCGTAGATCTCCGGTTAGACCAGCACTAACGCTACAAATTCCTAGAATGCACTTAATATATCCTAGTGGTGGAGAAATGGCGTTTTAAAAATTCTTTCGATTTTTTACACGAGTCGCCGTGAATGATATTCTTGTTAGGTCGTTGTACGAGAACGAACTAATTTTGCATTATTCTAATGGATAAGAATTTTTATTTTTTACACAACACGGCAATTTTAAGATAATGTATTCATTTCGTTTTTGGGTACCCTATAATCATTGCGTATTAGTTTAAATAAGAAACTGACTTTCATGATGTTTACTAATCTTATCAGTAATGCCGAGAGATACGCCAACGACAACTATTCCAAATTATATTCCAAATCCGTATATTATGAACATTTATTTCGTGAAACTTTTAATTTTTAACATCTCATATCGAGACGATTTTTTTTTGTTTTTTTTTTTGTTTTGTTTTTTTTTTTGTTTTTATATAATATTTTTCAAACGGTGTTTCATTGAAAGACTACTTTTACTAAATTGTTTTTATAATAAAATTTATATATCCTCGAGATAAATAAATACAGATGATTAATCAACACGATATATACGTGTGTGTTTTTTGTTTGTTTGTTCTTGCTTTTGCGTGTGTGCGCGCGCGCGTGTGTGGAGAGAGAGAGAGAGAGAGAGAGAGAGAGAGAGAGAATATTAGCATATTCGTATTTATCAGCTTGTAAAATATTTTATGTAAAGTATTTTATACAATCAATGCATTTAGATAGCTAACGACTTGGTTAAAATTAACACATTTTTTTTTTTTTTTTTTTTTTTTTTTTTGTATACTATAAAGATATGAGTTTATTTTTAATATAATATTAATGAACACTTTCTAAAAGAATGTCAGATAAATCGTCCACCTTGCATACAGTTTTATATTCAGATTAAAACTTTATTATTCTCAGTATTAGATTTATCTCTTTGTTTAAGGAAGAATATTAATTGTTAAGTAAAATTGTTTTAAAAATGAGTTTAAAGACTAGTACTGATTGCATATAAAGTATTAAAATTAAGATAATAGTTATTATTAAAATAGTTATTATTCAAATGCCAACGAATTCTAATGAAAATCACACACTCGCACGCACAAAGTCTTTAGAGTCAAATTAAATTTATTAACAAAAATTGATAAGCAATATTTTATTAAAGAATGTTATCGAAAGCATTATAAAATCAAAGTAGGCCGTGCTTAGATTTACACAGTGACTAAAATGTAATAATACGCGATTTTAAAAGTTCGTTCGTTCGTAGTCGTTACAGAAATAGACAAACATCGCCTTAATGTGCGTTATTGTAAGAGACAAAAGAGTAATGAAAGTGAGGAAGGTAAACGGTGGAGGCGTTCAATATTTTCTACCGTACAACATGAAATCTAGAAATGCTTCAATTGCTTTTCTGTCTGGCCACATGACTCACTAGTAGAGCCAATCTTTTCATCTTAAACGAGAGTATAAAAAAGCAATTTAAAGTTCATTTAGACACGTAATAAGAACTTTCGCTTGTTCCTACAAATTTCTGTACAAAAAAGGCAGAAGAAGTGCATTTTTGTCTTACGTATTTCCTAAATTGTCCACTACAAAATTTATAATCTACATGGTTTCAATGTTGATATTTTTTTTGATGTACTGCATTTATTAATTATTATTAAACTCTTTTTAACTGGATGAAGTATAAAAAATTACATATAATTTAAGAGCATTTGTTATTAAATTAATGTAATGATACGTTTTAGCGTATAGCTTATTTTTTGGAAAATTGGTTCATTTTCTTCGTGATTAGTGAGCAATAAATGGGCTATTATTACTTGTCATTAACTTCCATTAATATAAATGAAACTTTATTTTTAATTTAATATTTCTTAATCAGATTTATTAAGAGAGATAATTAAAAGCAAAGAGATAGAAAATCCAAGTGTGGTAAGCCACAATGTATTTTATGATATAATCTTTAATGACTACGTATGCCGTTTTACGTATGTATGTAAAAAAAAAGAAAAAAAAAGTATTATTCCGGACAATTGCATAAGAAATTTTATACATTATACGTATTGAATATAAATTTTTATAAAATAAATAAATTTCATATAATTATTAGACCATTGAGATATTAAAATGCGATTTCAATAGAAATATTGGGAAAATAGAAAATGTACAAAAATTAGTATCATTAAATTGAAATTGGCTTCTCCGTAAAATCTTACTCAACGGCTTAATTATAATTTAACAACTAGGCCATATTGTTTAACAATTTCATCGATAATCAAGTACTTTAAATATATTATATATTTAATAATGACTCTATCGTTAAGTCAATCAATTAAAAGATTTTAAATAAGAATTTATTTTTGTTTATCTTACAATTCACTAATGACTAAGATGGTGCTCCTTTAATTTTTCCTTTCCTTAAACTTTCTATTACCCTATGAACAATTAGATTAAATTTCAAATTTATCCAATTAAAAAATTATATGAATAAATGCAAAATACCGACTCTCAAATTTTGCAATTCAACGACAGAATACCACAGAATACAATTACAGTTAAAAACAAATATGCAATATAATTTATTCATAATTTATTTATTTAACGAGCAAAATATTTTTAAAGTATACGCGAGATTCGGCTGATAAAAAGGACAAATCATGTCTCTGACTTCTAAATATTAAACTAATGAAACCATAGTAGCTAGGAGCACGTAGCAGAATGCCTTAATAAGGCGGAATTTTATTTGTTGCATGCAACAAGAGTGAGCAAAATGGCAACCGCTTATCACAACAAAAGCTCCGTAATTCTTGTTCTAAAGCGATTGTTATCGAAGACTCCAACGCGACATATATATTATCCATACAACGAGCTGCCTAGGTAAGATAAGTGAGGCCAAATCGTGTAAAAGGAGGCTCGGTGAAAGGCATATTTTTCATCTTGATAATTCATAGTGAATGAGCAACAATCTCAAAACGTATGTCTTATGCAAATGCACGCATGCGCATTATGTACATTAAATAGTCCATGGTTCATGGAAGAAGAGTAATAGTATGATTTTTTATTTCGATCCAATCACGATTCACTAATGAATCACCATTTTATAATATTCAAATATAGACAAACTAATTAAATATATTAATTATTATTCGCAGTTAATTATAGGCGTCACTGTTGGAATTCACTTTTGGAGCGAACAACTGATAATTTCGTCATCAACCTCGATTAGAATTTAGCGTAAATCTGAGATTAATTAATAGTGGCTTTTATTAAATTATTACCGATACTCTCGATAAAAATTTAAACTCAATCGTTATAAATAAATTGAAGGATCTGAGATAAGTTTTGGATAGTAGAGAACGTGCTTTTTCCATTATAGATTTAAGCTACATTTATTATCAATTTATTTTGAAAATCTTATATAAAATCTTGTTGGCAGTATAGTGAATACATTTAAACCAAGTGTATCCTAATTAATTTTCCTCGTTACAAATATTATATTTTCAATTGTATATTTATAAATCATTTTTATTCTGTATATATAGCACAGTAAATAAGAGAGTACATTGAGTGTGTAGACTTTAATATTAATAAGTAAGATATCGCTTAGACTACAATACATTTCATTATGTAATGGCATTAATATCACAATTAATAGTACATATCGTGTTTTTATCGTAAAAATCAACTTTATGATAAAATGATGTTATATAATTCAATATAGGTTGCATGCTTTAATAAATCTCGACTCTTACCGATCGATTGTGTGAAATTATTTTTTTTTACAAGTTATTTATATTTCTTATGCGCATGTCTCTATAATTTGGAATATTTTTCATTAAATTAGTAGTTTCTGAAATAAATAAATTAATTTGAATACTCATTCTCTCTCTCTCTCTCTCTCTCTCTCTCTCTCTCTCTCTCTCTCTCGTTGTCTCTTGGTCTCTCTGATTACTCTAATTTAATGATGATTTACTCATTAACTTACTCTTTAATTCCACCATAATATGGCAAATTTTATAATGTTATTAGAGAGTAAAATTATTGAAATAAAGTCATCGAAATTCTCTCTTCAAATCTGAGAAAAATGATACTTGCAGTGGAAGTTCATTGCTGCATACAAACATTGCGTGACAAGTTTTGTTATCGTTATTTTCCTTATTCCATGGTATTATCGAAAGAGATAATGCGTGATTGTGGGTAAACAAGAATTAATACATGACTTTTTGAATGACAATTTTGTAGTAACTTAAAATATAACACGATATAAGTATCGCATACATTTCAAATGAATAGTAGCCAACTTTCTCGACTATTCTTTAATAATATTATAATATTAATACAAAAATAGTACAATCAGATTTTGGCAAATATTGTCCGACATTGGTCTTATTCTCATTAATTACAATATTCGTTATTACTTTAAAATATTGATTTTTCATTTTATGATTATTCCGTATTTTAATAACTCATGCAATGTATATACCAATTATTGCAGAAAAAAAAAGCCTGACAGATATATTAAATTTGTTAATTGTTTTCATCGCGAAGATAAAACTATATTCACGTATGAATACACTAATCGTAGTAAATGGAATCGATCACTCCTATAAAGGAATACTTGTCTACTTATCTGTTACAAAAAGTAACATGATATTAGTTGACTTTATTTTATTAATTCGTACGTGAAATCAATAAGTAGACCTTTAGGTGGAGATTTTTTTACCAATGCAGATGCGTCAATCAATATTAATAGTAATCAAGATTGACATTACTCAGCGAGTCAGCAAGCAAAGATAGATTAGCAGTTCATGAATCAGTTTATTGAATGACTAACTATTTGTTCATGAGTAGATTTGAATTTAAGAGTAGAGTAAGACGAATTATTAGTTTAGATTAATAGTTTTTTTTACTTGTATTTCATCCAAACTGTAGGTTAAATAAATAACTTTTCGACAATAATAAATTGTATAGATTGTATATGTAAATTGTACATTATTAATAAAGTTCCATTAAATAATAATATTTCAATATTCGTGTCTGTTTTTTTTTTTTTTTTTTTTATATGCACTTCCAATACAATCATAGTATTTAAAAATTATTAGAAAAGATCTTTTCGTATTAATATTGGCATACACGAGATTATGTGAACTTCAAATTGGCCAAGATATAAAATAAATTTGATAGTTAACAAGTTATATTAATTGCTAAGTATTTCAAAAGTAGAATATTATTTCCTCACAAATTTACTATACTTATAGTTGAAAAGAATTATCTATAAGTATAATCGTAAACGTTTGAATTGCGAATATTAAATTATTCAACATAAATAATGGCACTATTTATTTTATTTTTTAAATGGATTTGCAATTTTATCAAAATCTTCGAATCTGTTTGAAGCAAATGAGCAAACAAAGTGTTGGTAATATTCGTTATTAATATTGTTTATTTTCTGATTCCTCTAGATTGACGTACTTTGGCCCGTTTGAGGATTATAATTTGAGAACACGCAAATTAAAACATTAGAAAGAGTTGAGAATTTCTTAATGAAATAGATCTTACACGACATCTTAACTACATTATATACTTCACTAGTTACATTATATTAAATACATATAATATTAAATAAATTTAATAATAATTAATGAAAATAAATTCTGTATTCTATATTTTCTAGTCTAACAATCGCATTTCATATCGAGTGTAAGAAATTATTAATAATCACATATCAAGTACATCTATTATTTTCATTAATTATTCCTCCTCCCCCCCCCCGCCCTCATAACAAAAGTCAAAGAATATTCTAAAGAAAAAAAAATCTCTCTTTAGGAGCATCTATCGTTCAACAATTACAGCTTGATTCTTACATTTATCCACTACTCGTTCAATAAAGCTTACAGAGTGACGTTTAATGTTCTTAAATTATTCTTAAAAGGTGCGTGCACGAGTGCCCGAAGTATGACGAATGCGGCTGGTTATCGCTACCAACCTACATCTTTTCTCCTCCCGATAATCATCGTTAAATATCCTGGATCCCGCACTTAACGAAATCGGTCTCTTGTATTACCAAGGTAGCAGTTGCGAAGAAGAGTAGCGGGCATCCTGGAAGCATACAATCCTAAGTTTCACCTCCCGGCGCTCGCTTCCATCGAGGTGCGTTGCGATCTTCGCGAACGGCGCTTCCTTCCCTCGTCAAATAAAAGGGAAAGGCTCCACCCGAGGGCAGCCACTCGTAATCCCGATAAAGAGGAAGAGGCACGTGTGAGCATCCATGCCGCCTCCCAGTGCCAGAAGGTTATTGCTTTGCCACGATGCCACTGGCCTCAGGCCCGGCATGATACATTGCAAAAACATTGAAGGCTCATTCATTGCGTTGTAGGTGGTAATTTTATGCATTGCTTGTGTATAACTCGCGCCATGCTGTTCCCATTCGCTAGGAAATTTTATATTTACTTGTCGATAAGGGCTTATCTTACGCGAGCTAAGCTTCCATTATTCTTCAAATAAAAGTATCTTTCTATAAGCCATAATAATTTTCTTTCTATAAGCCATGTAGTTTTGTGCGGTGGCAGAGGAACCAGTTTTCGAGACTACGTAAGCGAGTTTTAAGATCGTGCAGAGGTACTGAATTTGCGACACGATTTTAAATTTTAAGCGAAATATACAGACAATAAAGGAAAAATATACATTTCCTAATATATTCCGTCTAATGTTTGGAAATATAATGTATTAGTATAACGCGTGTTTATTTTAAAATTTTCCTTCTTTTTTCTTTTTATTTATTTATTTGTTTATTTTTTTTTTTTTTTTAATAATTACCGATTTTTTATGAAATTATCAAAGCCACGATACAAGAAATATATTTACCGGTGAGTGAAAATAATAAAATTGTTGATTTATCAAAGCAATGAAAATGTGCAATAGTTTTATTAATATCGTACGTGATATTAAATTTCATTCGTTCTTCTAACTTGATTTCTGCCTTAGATAGCGTGGGCAGTCGTTATCGATTCCATACCATAATGACGCAATATTATTGCCATAAAAATTTAATGTAACGCCATGCCAATAAGTAATATTATAAAAATGATTAATTTGCCGGTCTATGAAAAATTGTCAACGCTTAAAGCAATGGCTTCGAACTTTAAGGATTCAAACATTTTTTTTTTTTTTTTTTTTTTTTTTTTTTTTTTTTTTTTTTTTTTACTCTTTATTTCAACTAATTTTATTGTTTTCTCATTTTACTTTATCTGTTTATGGTTTTTATTTTATAAGAAGCTCTGCGATAAACGATGAGCAATTTTATTAAACGAAAATATACCGAAATGGAAAAATTTGCATTAAACGCATATACTAGCACTACAAATCCCAACGAAAATAATTATCATTCGGATAAATTAGTTTTTTGTTTTATTTTAAGGCAATTAAAATCCATAATCCAAATATTGAATTTAGAACAATTTCCCCCTTAAGTTTTATCAATCCATTTTTTTTTTTTATACAACGTATACATTTTGCGTCTGTGTCTACGTGAGCGTGCGCGTGTATGCGTGTGTGTGTATTTATTACACACACACACACACACACACACACACACACATATTTTTTTTCTATTTATTATTTTAATGTAAGGACTTTTGTATAAATATTAATCAATACTTTCTTTTCGTATTTGAATATCGTATATTTGAAAAAAGTTATTACGAATAATTCTTATACTCAATAATCTATACGAAATCATATTTAATTTTATGATCTGATTTTTGCAATCATTAATAATCAACCCTAAATAGATGTAATAAAAATTTATGAACATATTAGCTTGAACCAGTTTTATATTTTCTCTTTATCATTATCAGATAAAACGCCATTGAAGAAAGTTTCGTAGTTATTTATTATATTGTAAACACATATTTATAAACTTATTAATCGATTTCAGTAAATTTAAGAATAATTTAATATAGTATACTATAAACGATATAATGAACGATGTTCATTAAATCTATGTACTTTATTTTTCATCAATGTTTTAAAATATTTTTGAAAATTTAACATCATTTGTAATAGTAGCACTGAATTATATATTATATAATATTGATTATATGATAACTTCGATAGAACATGATCGATAATATTAATTTTTAAATGAATTGAACTTTAAAATTAAATTTAATCATATTTAGCTTAATGATAATTTCTGTAATTGCACGTCGAAAGTTTTTTGTACATTATGAAATATGAAATTTCATATTTTAAACTTTTTCGAACTATAGTTTGACCATTAATATAAATTCAATTAATCCTTTAAACCGCATTATTTTCCAAAGAATACACACTAGTTGCCTCTATAAATCAAATAAAATTCAAATAAAAAATAAAAAATTCCCATTTAAATTAAAATTTCGTACAACTATACGTGACATTGGTAATAAAGTTGAAAATAAAACGCACTAATGCATAATTCAAAATGCATTACCTATATTAATTACGAGAGATAAAAAGACTTATGTTTAGAATTACCTTTATTGAACGGCTAGTACGTTTCGTCTTATATCCTAATTTTTTATGCAATTGGTTGATGTTTATATTCAATGTCGAGACTTTATTCTACATTAAACGCTAATTTAATTATAAGTAGTTAGCTATTCATCAATAATCTGCACTTAATTCCAACGTACATTTAACGACTTATATATTGTGAATGTTTAATAATTATATAAAAGGTTAGTGGCCCACAGAACATTACAGTACTTAACTAATAGGCTTTGAATTTCTACGATAAAAATAAGATAATGATTTATAAAATAATATTTTTAAATAAGCAACAAGATGGCCACTTTGAATTAAACAACAGTAAGTTGGATTGCCAATTAATCAAACTAATATTAGATTAATGTACTGAAATTAATTTTATAACTTTTTATAATGCTGTAAGATAATTGAGTTAAGAAATGTATGATAAAATGTGCTCAAAGTTTAAGAATAAGCCTGAATTATTTAGTAGAAACCACAATATTAAAAGTAGTTAATTATTATTATTATTATTTTTTTTGTTTTTGTTTTTTATTTGACATTCGCGGTAAAACCTATCGCATAGCATTTTAAGAGTTGAATAATCAATATATTCAAAGATGTTACGATTATATTAAAAGTATCTCGGTATTAATAGAAACTGGCTATAATGAGTTACGATCCCCCCACCCCCCCCACCCCAAGTAAAGGATAGATAGAGGGGCAGAAAGCTTTAAAGATGTATTGAAATAGTGAGTCATTCCAATTAATTGCGAGGAGTTTTAGAAAAATCTCTAATAAATGGCAATATAGAAGTATAATATTATAAAATGCGGTGCTATTACAAAGCTTTCGTCTAGCTGGACATAAAAATAATAATCCGCAGTTCAAGCTGAATCTCAATACCTTTCTTCCTATAAAAACAGCGTGACGAAGCAAGTGCAGCTGTGAAATTAAGGTCTTCGGACATTAGCGAGCCGATACGTTTCTTTCCTTCTGAAATTAGAAGAGTATTGTATAAACAGCAACCACTGCCAGTGTGCTATGAGCACGCGCGCGCGCGTGTGTTTCTAGCTTTATGCATGAGAGCTTGACACGTTACTTTCAATTGTCATAGAAGCATAGACATAAACGTTATAAGATTCCGCGTTCTACTTCGCGTAATATCGACGATAACCTCATCTCTTCCTTATACGGAAAGTTTCGCAAAATTTTGCCATTGTAAGAAACGAGCGACTTGCCTCTCACGTGCGTTTGTTTTGCTTTTATTATTTAGTCATCCAACGAATCGCGACTCGTCATCGGATTAGTGCATCGGAGAAACTGAATGAACGTTATAAAGGGAGAAAGTGAGAAGTAGATATTAATAGTTTATATGCGTAGAGGCAGAGCGGGGTGAGTGGGTAGAGAGAAAGGTTGTGCTATCATAAGCGTGAAAGAAAGAACGCTTACAAGTGTCTGCTAGAGAGCGACGCGATGCAAACGGATGGTTAACGTCTCACCTGACAATACAGAAAGAAGAAAAGAAAGCAGTTGATGAGAAGAAAAAAGACTGCGTGAAAAAAAAGCGCACGCACAAATGCTTGGATAAAGAGAAACACACGCGTATACGTAGATGCAGGAAAAAGTGAAAATATGCACGAGATAAAATGGCTGCTTTGCTGACTTTAGGCTTTGTACGGGATCTTTATTTCGTCTACTTGAATGTGAGTTTTTTAATCACTTTTTTATACATCGTGGTGACAACGACGAATGATTCATTAAATAGACTAACGCTAACTCATCTCGTATCTCGATCTGTGAACCGACCTATCGTTTTAATTCATACACAAGAGCCTAATTTAGGAGAAAATGCATTATTTTTGTTATTTTTATTTACATTGAGACGTTTGAGAATACCATCGATGCATTTGCACTTATATAAAATTACATAAATATAAAATTTATATTATTATAAAAAAGAAGTTCGCTAACATAGGTCTGGGTAATGAGCAACGGCTCATTGGCTAGTGTAATTGAGCCAAAGTAGTGTTAAGTTCCTCTAAAACAAAAACATTTGCTATTTGTTCCCTGTTAAAAAAACTTCCTTCATAATAAATATATTACAATACTAACTCCTTTCATTAAAATTATTATCCTTAACAACTATACCTTCTGCTATTAATCGTTGAGCATTGTGTTCGCACAGATGTAATAATTATCTTAAGACATTTTGTCATTGATTTTATAAATGGATTTTCACTTTATAAACAGTGTATCAACGAGTCAAGCATTTTGTCTGATGGAATATGTGTGTAATCTTTTAAAATCCTGCCTCTAATTCCTCCATCGCGTACAACTTCGCTTAAGGTCATTTAAGTTATCCTGCTACCCATCTTCCGATGGCCAATAAAAGTAACCAAATTCTACATTATCGATCGGTCACCTATCCAAATACTTAGTAGTAGCCAGGGCTCTACGTACTTATTACCTAAATTACTTGACTCCCTGTCACTCAAACTACAATTCGAAAATGCCGACTAACCTACTCTGATATTTTATAATGGCCTGAATTTTAATCGTGTCAAATGCACTTTCCATCATAATAAAAATGTATCTTATCGTGCATAGATATAAAACGTTACATGATTTGTCATAAACATAGATAAAATTAATCATAATGGAGATCTTGAGTATTTCAAATATACTAAATATAAGGAGTATGAATGTACATAAATCCTATTAACTATATCATTTTTTAAATTTATTCAAGCAATAAAATCTATTTAGTCCACTTTTTCTTTATAATATATATGAATATTGTAAAGCTTAACGCACTATTTATCAAAAGTATACACAACGCGTATCGGACACAACGTTTACAGATAAATTTATGAAAAAGATTCAATAACCGTTTTAATGAAACTCGCTTTGTCTCGCATTTTAAAATACTGTTTTAAATTTACCTTTATATTTTCGAAAGAGTATCGCTTAGTCAGCGCATTTAATATAGTTTTTACTGTTTAATAAATATTTATTAATTAAATCTATTCACCGATTATTAAATTACTCGACTAACATATTTCTTGACTTCGCATCAAATATTATATGAATTTCGAATTTGCAATTAATAATCCATAATATTTATCGATTATAAGAAAGTATTCCCTAGGTTACTAATAATACGGTATATTTAAAATTGAAATAAAAGTGGTAATAAAGATATATGAAATTTATTATTTTTAAAACATACTTCTTCGTGAAATTGAATTTCCCAATTCCTTTGTTCACCATTCCAATTGAATTTAACATGTATATAACAGAAAATTTAATCAAATTCATAGATCCTAAATTCCATAAACCGAAGTTTAAGCCCAATAGATGGAAATTTGATTCGGGATATAGGTCAATTAACGCTACTCTATTGAACTGGATTTTCTAGTTTAAGAGTCGATTTCAACGATGATTTATGCTTGCCTTTTCTTTAATAAGCTTTTCACTTCAAAGAAAGGGATTGAACTTTTATGCACGGTAAAAGCCTCATCGGCAAATTTGTTTTCACATTTATTTATTATTGTAATGTATTGTCGGGTAGACAACATAATTTATCAATTAATCATAACACATTAACAATCTAATGCATATTATAAAGATTTTACGTAACATATCAAGAAAATAAAATTTAAAAAAATAATCTAATTCAATTACAATATATTGTTATTTTTTCACTGATCTAAATAATATTTTAAAAAATAATTATATACTAAATAATAATAAGTAAATAAATAGATTTTTTTTTTCAAATTGTAAGGGAAAGGTGCACGACGTTTGAATGACTTTATTTATTATTATTATTGTATCCAACATTTTAGTTATACACGCAGTCAATTATTCCTAACTGGACAATTGTTTTCATAATGATTTTCATATATATATATATTAAGAGAAAATTTTTTCTATTGACATCTACATAGGAGATTTTTTCTTTTTTTTTGCACAATTTACCATCTAATATAATAGTGAAATTAATGTAGTCGATGATATGATGTAATGATACTTTACGAATTTAAAATAACATTTATAAAATCGGTAAAACCTTATAATGCAAAATCACATAGAGCATATAGTTTTTATGTATTTATTTATACGAGGCATTTTATTTAAAATATATTTTCATTAGAAATACAAAGTATTTGTTCATTCTTATAATGTATTGAATAAATTAAATAAACATATGCATTCGGAGATTGCGCACAATACAGTTCGTTCAGCCATCTGTCGATGAAGTTTAATATTCTTAGATATAATACAGATTTTATATTAATTTATATTAATTATCTCACTGTTCAAGCATAATTATGAAATGCCGTGCAAATCTTTTGCGATTCTCCCCTTACTCCGTGTATTTTGACAAGAAATCTCATTTCATCTTGTATTCGTAATATTGATTATTGTACATTTAGTACACATTTTACCATCGTTATTAATTCTTTCTAACTGATAAAACAACTGGCGAATATTAATTTTCACCAAATAGAAAGAGTTATCCAATACTTTCTGACTAATTTTTTAAAAACTCCGCTGTTTAAAAATGCTTGCTATACATCTTATAAGTGTACTAGCGGTATGATTGTAGTCCGTTAGGATAACTACTTTTTCTCTAATTCCATGAACGCGCTTCATTCAAATAGAATACATTGACCGAGCAAGCGTTTGTCGTAACGATGGGACGTGCTTACGAGAGTTTTCAATGTATAATTGAAAGAGAAACTTAAATAAAAGTTCGGCAGTAGACGATCGACTGTAAGTAATAAATAATCTTATTCGTAGGAAGAATGAATTTTCCATTACGCGACTGGAAGAAACTTCCGTTACAGATAGCCAAATGCTCAAGTGTAAATGCCCAGAGTATATATATATATATATATATATATATATATATATATATATTTATATATATATATATATATATATATATAGTTAGTTGTGTGCAGCGAGTCTCGGTGAAGTTTTACGATTGTCTGCGTCGTGGTTGCCGCCGTAACCGCATGTGCGCACTTTCGTCTTTTACGATGTCACACAAGACGCCGACTAAGGAATGCGCGTACAGATGCTCGTGATATTGCCAATTGGGAAGAGTAAATGTTCTTTCAGACAAATTTCGATTACAGTCATACATTTTATTGGCATTAATTCTTTTGGCTGAATAATATTCGCGTGTTTATCTGGCAATTTCAGTTTGAGAGTTGCAGTTTAGAACAAAAAACAACAGTATTTGTCGACGCGAGGAAGTGTCGAGCTCGTTCGGCCTTGAGACTAACTCAATGTCACAGTTAATGATAAAGTGTAGTGAAAAATTTTAATATCAATTTTTTTTTTTTCTCGTGAACAATTAATTAGTCAAAATCAACGTCCTTGTTCATATGATTTGATAGCATTTAACGACGATTATTAATTTAAAAGGACGCTATAATTGATTGTCAATTTTTTTACTCTAAATCATAAATCATACACAAATCATCGAACGCGAGACAATAGCTAAAAATTCTGAATACTTTTAAAATTTATAAATATATATATATATATATATATATATATATATATATCATGAACAATCATTGATAAAACATTAAAATTACGAGAAGTAATTAGATATTTTAATCATTTGTCTCGCTAATGAGCGTTGCTTGACAACGGTGGACAATTTCTAAAATGACAACATTTCTTATAAAAAAAATATAATAAAGATATATAAACTCTTTGCTAATGATGTATAATAAGTGGAGAACTTTGGTGTGTTTATTTGATTGCCCAAGAGATGTTTGAATTTTATAACAAATTTATTTAATTCATATTCTTCGAATCGTTAATTTAATATTGTAAAATAAAATCAATAGTTATAAATATACGCTTGACATGTTGTGGATAATGCAGATAGCTTTGGATTCTAATAAAAAATGTCAAAGTATATCGTCTGAATTTATGGTTTCGATTAAATTTGTTTCTCAATAATAATACATAAGAGAGTTTAATACTTTTCTCACAGAGTATTATAATGTAAAATGAACATATTAATGAAAATCCAGTATTTATGGGAGGAAAAAATGGATTTGATATAACATAACATTCTATATAATTTATAGTCCATGATTATTCAATTTTATTCTTAATTTTTCTATATACTTAATGAATTTCTAAAAAAAAATCTAAATGTTTATATAAAATATAAGATGTATTGTAAAATAGTAAAATGCTTGTGTCATAAAAGAGAAATAAATGAACATTTTATTAATTCTGAATGGCGTAGGAACTCTTGATGACATTTCGCAAATAAATTCGAATACTTAAATGAAATATTGAAATATTATTAAATCCAGAGGAAGAAAAGAATTGGACTTTGAGTTATTTTCACGTCGTGTGTAATATTTGGGCAGATGAAAATGATGGATTGATGGATCATTTGCTATCGACTAGTATTACATAGTCGATAGTGGTGGAATGCCCTATAATCATCATAATCAAGTAAAACCACGGTAATCGGCTTATGTCGAGCGAGAGAGCATTATCTAATGTCACAGGAGGAAATTGTTTATAAAGTACAAGTCATAAAAATCCGACAACAGTCCACTGAATCCCAGCCATAAAAACGGCCGGTTACTTCACGCGATCAGCTTTGTCAGTCGGTGCGCCTAATTTTCATGATCCGAAATAAGAAAAGCCAACCTTGAGTAAAGAAAATACAAAGGGCTAAAACAGAAAGAAGGAGATGAGAAAGATCATTCTATTCCACCGCATTTAATAAGCAACGCGAAAGGGCGTCAACTCCCGCGATAGTTGTCAATGTGTGCGTACACGAACATTCCACGCACGTGCACATAAGGGACACACTAGTCTTTCGTAATCTTTCATGAAAAACCTTCACGTCCACGGCTCCGAGGCACTTTTTGCTATAAGCGAAAAGGCCTTTCCATACCACCACTACCACCACCACCACCACCACCACCACCCCCTCCCCTCCCCTTCTCGCTACCCGTTACTTGCCCTCACCTTGTAGCCACACTTTCGTGTTTCATCTCGCTCTCTCCTTCTGCCTTAGCATTAAGCATCTGTATGTGAGTTTTATTTTACGACTTGCAGCTCGTATGCGCACACATATAATGTACGGATAAAGAAAGCCACTTACTTCTTTGTGCGAAAGAGGAAGAAAGGTGCTTTTTTTACTTTTTCTTTTTGTGATTGAAATGTTTGCTTTTATGGGGTATTATGGTTGAATTACTTAACAAAAAAAGCAGTAGAATACATAATAATGCGTTTGCTGGTTATTTG